>NC_091479.1:82083197-82402109 GCF_036971445.1 Narcine bancroftii | reverse complement strand
TAACTGTTTTTGTAACATTGTCTTCAGGCTCATTTCTCCTTCCAGATGGGAGCAGTAAGAAGTGGCATGGCCTGGGTGTGAGGGTCCTTGATGATAGAAGATGCTTTCTTGATGCCCTTAATGGAGTGAAGACTCATCCCCTTGATGACACTGGCTGAGTTTACAACCTCTGGAACCTGGTCCCTGTCCTGTGCATTTGCACCTCCATACCAGACAGTAGTATGCAATCAATCAGAATGGTCTCCTGTAGAAATTTGAAAAAGTCCTCAAACTCCTAACAAAATATAGCCACTGGTTGCATTGACATGATGGCCCCAGAATAGGTCTTCAGATAAGCTGACACCTAGAAAATTGATGTTTCTTACCCTTGGCACTGCTGACCCCTTGATGTGGATTGGTTTATGTTGTCCTGCTTTCCCCTTCTGAGGTCCACAAACAATTCCTTACTTTTGCTGACAATGATTGCAAGGTTGTTGTTGTGACACCACTCAACAAACTGATCTCTCTCCTATACTCTTCCGCATTGCCATCTGTGACTCTGCCAACATCCATAGTGTCATTGGCAAAATTTGTAGATGGCATTTGAATTGTGCCTACCCATAGAGAGTAGAGCAGTAGGGCAAACATAACTAATTTTCATCCCACGATCCAGAATTAAACTTGTGGATAACTTTCATTATTTGTTTGAAATAATGTAGCCATTGTTTTACAAGGAATTTGACATCTTTGGAAACACAAATGTGAGAAAGTAAAAATTGACCAACCTCCACCAACTTTAGATTACAAATTTCATGGCAATTTGCCCAATTGACTTCAGCATGAAATGGATTTGCACAAATCGCTCATTTGCATCTTGCTCTTCAGGCCAATTTGGGATTGATTCCCAACATTAAGGTTGCAAGCTATTGGGGGAAAAAGGCAAAATAAACTCACTGATGGTTACAGCAACAGGTATCAAATGGGTACAGATAAATGTCACTAATGTCAAATATGACCGCTATTTTGCTATGCTTTAACGTACTGCAAAACAATCTGGAAATGACTGTCATCAATTTAACTCAACAGAAGAAGTACACAACAGGAGCACTGGATGTAGTATTATGTGACAATTATGGAACCTTTAGAATGGCATGATATTGTGGAAACGGATCTAAAGCTTTGAGGAGTTTTCCTTAATGAAGAGCAAGGGTGCCATCTTGTGGCTGATTTGAATGTAATTTCTCTATGGGTGAAATCATCCAACACAGGTTGCACAAACATGCACATTAAATTAAGGTTGAAGATTCCTATACTTAAAAATTGTCACTATACCTAGTCTTCAAAATATTTTTGTATTTACTATTTATAATTGGGTTTGCACACACAGTGAAGTACAAACTTTAAATGTCTAAACTATTCTTCTACAACTGATCATTTTGAGCGATGGCTCCAAATCCAGTTCAAGGTCAGATAATCAACCTAAAAAGGGCAAGTATATTCTATGGGGTCATCATCAAGTTTTGACATGGGAGGGTGGTTTATGTGGTCAATAGTTTGATCAGGTTTGCCTTCATCATATTTTGTAAAACTAATATGCCACACGCATCAAATAATCTCAAACTTCAAACAAGTTCTGACGGAACTTAAAGCCTTCCACTTTTTAATCTGGTAGGTCAAAGCCAGGCACCTTTTGGTTAGATTGGAATTAGGTTCATTGCTGACTGGAGAAAAATGTAATTTTCACAACAAACTGCTGTACCCATAGGAGCCCAGACACAGGGAAAACAGAGAACAGGGAATTTAGATCTCTGTGGTGGAGAGGTTGGTTTTATCTTCTATTTAATTTCATTGCACAGAATAACTGGAGAATTAATATTGGCTACGACCCATAACTATAGTCTATATAGATTTCAGAGTTACCCAGTATTTCCTAATGAAATGATCGTTCAGGTCATGGAGAAGCTGCAAAACCAAAGGCTTAAGGACTTTCTGTAAACACTATTGTAGCCTAGAGAGTAGGCATGTCATAATCTTCAAAAAATATCAATGGCACAGTAAATGTTGGCTTAAGGACTACTCATGGAGCAAGATGAATCACAGTATTTAGTATCTTATTGGCTGAAGGTACAGAAATATAAAGGGCATCTGGAATGCTCAAAGACCAAAATTGGAGGAAAGTAGTGAGAAGTTGGAGGTTACTGAGAAAGATAGTCAGATTTTATCCAAATGTGTATTGCTGATTTTATTTCCCACAGTTTTGCATGATCAAATACTTTAGTAAACAATCTCAATTACAAAAAGACATTCTGTAAATTGACTGATTGATTTTTTGTAGTTACCTTTCATTAACAATGAAAATAGGTTACAGAGAAATCCCACTATCTGCCATAATAATGAATTACAGTAATCACCTGATCAATGTAGGATATTGGCAGATTCTTTTTTTTTAATTTTTTATTTTTCACACCATAAACCACATTGACCATGATACATACATTTTCCTTTTCAAATATATACAATGTCATTTTCTCCACCCCCCCTCCTCCCATCCCACCCTCCCTACCCCCCCCCCATCCATTTAAAGTACAAAATCTAAGATACATTAAACCAGTCAAACAATGTTGTCATTCAATAAAAATAAACAAGAAATTCCACTGAGTCAATTCTTTTCATTTCCTTCTCCTTTCGTTAATTTAGGTAGTGAATGTCCCCGGTAGGTTTTCTCTATTGTGTTTCATGTAAGGCTCCCATATTTGTTCAAATATTTCAATATTATTTCTTAAATTATATGTTATTTTTTCTAATGGAATACATTTATTCATTTCTATATACCATTGTTTTATTTTCAAATTATCTTCCAATTTCCAGGTTGACATAATACATTTTTTTGCTACGGCTAGAGCTATCTTAACAAATCTTTTTTGTGCACCATCCAAATCAATTCCAAATTCTTTGTTTTTTATGTTACTTAGGAGGAAGATCTCTGGATTTTTTGATATATTGTTTTCTGTAATTTTATTTAATATTTGGTTTAGATCTTCCCAAAATTTTTCTACTTTCTCACATGTCCAGATTGCATGAATTGTTGTTCCCATTTCTTTTTTTACATCGAAAACATCTATCAGATACTGTTGGGTCCCATTTATTTAACTTTTGAGGTGTAATGTATAGCCTGTGTATCCAGTTATATTGTATCATACGTAACCTCGTATTTATTGTATTTCTCATCGTTCCAGAACATAATTTCTCCCATGTTTCCTTTTTTATCTTCATATTTAAATCTTGTTCCCATTTTTGTTTAGTTTTACCATTTGTTTCCTCATTCTCCTTTTCTTGCAGTTTAATGTACATATTTGTTATAAATCTTTTGATTATCATTGTATCTGTAATCACATATTCAAAGTTACTTCCCTCTGGTAACCTCAGACTGCTTCCTAATTTGTCCTTCAAGTAGGATCTCAATTGGTAATATGCCAGCACTGTATCTTGAGTTATATTGTATTTATCTTTCATTTGTTCAAGGGATAATAATCTATTTCCTGAAAAACAATTTTCTATTCTTTTGATCCCTTTTTTCTCCCATTCTCTAAAGGAAAGGTTATCTATTGTAAAAGGGAGTAACTTATTTTACATCAATATTAGTTTTGGTAATTGATAATTTGTTTTATTTCTTTCTACATGAATCTTCTTCCAAATATTGAGTAGATGATGTAATACTGGAGAACTCCTACGTTGTACCAATTTTTCATCCCATTTATATAATATGTGTTCAGGTATCTTTTCCCCTATTTTATCTAATTCTAATCTAGTCCAATCTGGCTTTTCCCTTGTTTGACAAAAATCTGATAAGTATCTTAATTGTGCGGATCTATAATAATTTTTAAAGTTTGGCAATTGTAAGCCTCCTTGTTTATACCATTCTGTTAATTTATCTAGTGCTATCCTCGGTTTCCCCCCTTTCCATAAAAATTTCCTTATTATTTTCTTTAACTCCTTGAAGAATTTCTCTGTCAAGTGTATTGGCAATGCCTGAAATAGGTATAGAATCCTTGGGAAAATGTTCATTTTAATACAGTTTATCAGATTCTTATTTAACAGCAGCACAGGAATAGGGACAAAAATTAAAATAATTCATTCACCTGAAACAAAGGAATGAAATGCAATTAAGCACTTCATTTTGCATGGCGTTGTTCTACAAAATACAGTAATTAGCGCACTGTACACCAACAGGTATTTAAAGAGATAGGTGTCTGATTTCCACACAGCAATGTCAGAAACATCAATTCAACAGGGTCAATGGAGCTCCAGCTGAATGGTTCCATCTATTCCTGGGACATTGATGTCAGTGGCAATAATTATCCAGCTATAATATCTCTATTAAGAGCCAACCATGTTGGTGGAACTACCTTTGCAGACATCAAATCAAATAAGGATGATGGATTTCTCTGGCTAATTCATGAGTTCCACAGTTTCATTATTGTAATTTATGTTAACATTCTAGATTTTACTTAAAACCTGAAATTAAATTTATGTCTGCTATGGGTTTGCACTTTTTAATCTCTGCATCACTGATCAGGACTCTGCCTACCAGTCACACATCTTAACCATTAACTGTCAATGTTCAATGTCCATGAGTGATTTCAAATCAGGAAAAAAAAACCTGGAAATAAGCAGAAAGCAGTGGCCAGAACGCTCCATCCTCTGGGTCAAGCAAAGGAAGAACTTAAAGACTGGAGAAGAGGCCCCAGCAGATAATTGTCTCAGCCTGGTTAGGAAATTAGAGTTACTTCCTAGTCAGGTACAGGTGACACCTCTGGACCGAATCTCCAAATATACACAAATTAAACCATCTTCAGTCAAATTTCCTTCCCCACATTATCTAAAAGTGTAGCTTCTGTGATCAGATGAGACTGGCATGCCAATACTCTCCAATTTAGCTCTTCAGGAATCATTCACCCCAGTCTTGGTTTTCAGATTCACACCTTTCTTTAAACACTCTAGGACCCAATTTTCCTCCCAGTTTTCACAGTTTAGTCCAGGACCACCTTTTTTCTATCTTTGTAATAATGTTTCTTACTCATGGCAGAGTTCTTGCATCAGACAAAGATTGCACTTCTAGAGCAGGGAAGACGCTTTTAGGGTGGCCCAACCCTGAGAAAGTAGTTATAATAAGTGCATGTTGATCTTCTAATCACAAAAAAGATCTGATCAATCTAGAAATCAAACTACAATTCAATGCCAACATACAATTTCAGCTGATTCATTCAGGAAATTTTTAATCATAGTTCATTCTTCCTGTATCCACCATCATGGTGCACAGACAGAAAATTATGACTGCTCCTTGCAATTTATTATTAGGACAGAGCACTTCCTATTCAGACAAGGACAAGCAATTTGAATAGAGTGGATTCTTACAAAATATCGCCCTTCTGAATTTCAGAATAAAAATTCAAGCTTGTTAGATTCCAGTTAATCTTCCAGTTGTCCCAACTCGAAAAGGTGAATAAATGCATTAAAAGCGTCCTGATCGTACCATAATCACTTAGATCTCATCACAATAAAACACATCATTGTTTCATTACAACAAAATACATCTGTGAATTGCAAGGTGCCATCATCGTTTCAGTCAGCTTTCAAGTTTTGGCATCTGGCTGAACCTCACTGTATTCCTCTTCAATTATCTTTTCCTAGAAGAGGAGAATAACATTTTAACTAACAACTACAGAAGGAAAATCGTTTTCAATAAAGTAAATTTAACTAGAATATGATCAAAGACAAAAAAAAACAATAATCAGGAAATAACCAACGTTTTGGGCTGATCCCTTCATCTTTTTAAGGGAGTGAGGAAAAATTCATAAACCCAATAGCTTGGAGAGCAAGGGGACACTTGTTACCAACATCTTTAGAATCCATGTTACAAATGGCTCGCAAATAAATTATTCTAAAAGAGAGGCAGGATGAGAGTTACAAGCTGTTCACAGTGCACTAGGAAGCATCTTATAAACTGATTACAAAGTCGGAGATAGCTTATTCCAAGTAAAATCCATAATCTTGAGTAAGGCAGTCCAGTTATACACCAGAAACAAAGGCAATGAAATTCTTCTATTAAAAAATATAGCTCTCATGAATTGTTATCTTTTAAAGCATTATAAGTCAGAATATCTCTATAGTCATTGATTTGAGGTTTTGTGTCGGTTTTATTTAAAACACATCTTCATGGGTGGGAATATTGAAAAAAAAATAAGCGTTGGAACGTTTTCAAGACATTATTACAGGAAGAATGTAATTGTGCTAAAGAGAATGCAGAGGAGATTAATCAGGATGCTGCCTGGATTGGAGGACTTTAACTGTGGGGAGAGTTGGGATAGGTGGAGCTCTTTTTCCCTCAAGTGCAGGAAATCTGGTAGAGGTATACGAGATTTAGTGGTATAGATAGGGGAAGTAGTCAACATCTTTTTGCCTTGGGAGGAATATCACCAACAATAAGAAACAGATGCAAGGTGAGCGCAAGGGCATCCAAGTTTTTTTTTTTTGATCGACACCTGGAACACGTTGCCAGAAGTGATGGTGGAATTCGATATATCCACTACGTTTCAAAGGTGTTTAGACATTTAAACAAGGTCGAGAGGGGACAGTCCTAATGAGGGCAAATGGAATTTGCGTAGTTGGGTAAGAAGTTCAGCATGGTCATGCTGGGACTAAAAAGCTCATTTCTGTACTATACAATAATGATTCTAGAATGTCATGTGACAACAAACTACAAATGAAAAATTAGATTCAGGTCTGTGTCCTTAAAAGGCACATTATTGAAGTGCCTTTGTAATTAGTATCACCCAAAACCAAATAGTACCACTTTTCACTGGTGATTTATGCAATGTCCTTGTTCCTTCTCCTTTCCCAGTATAATTCTACACCAGACCAATTGTTGTAAAAGTAAGCTGTATTACTCTCATTGGCTCAGAATTTTACAGCATAGAGAAACAAACCCTTTCGCCCAACTTGTCTCTACTGAACAAATGGTCCACCTCAGCTGACACTTTTGATCGTTTCACTTTTGTTTTTAATAAATTAACATACTTCAAATCAACAACAGGCTGAGAAGCAGAGTCAAGTGAGAGACGAAAGTCTCCAGACACACCAAAATGCTGGAAGAACTCAGCCGGTCTTTCAGCATCCCTTAGAGAAAACCATACTGCTGACATTTCAGGCCAGAGCCCTTCTTCAAGGAAGGAACAGGATGAGGAAAAAAAAACTGAAAGTCTCAGAATTCAGGTTACACAAGATGCTGGTACCTTGAAAAACAGAGGATCTGGAGGAACTCAATGGGTCAGGCAATATTCATGGGGAGAAATGGATAGTTAATACTTTGGGTCAGGACCCTTTCCTGAATCGGAATTGCAGGACTAGATGTGACGTATATACACATTAGAATACTGATCTGTACATGGAGGATGAGTCCCAGTACCTCCTCTTTTTCCCCCTATAGGCCTACAACATATTCCTTCTCAATCTAATCCTCTTTGATTCATTTACCACTTACCTGTGCCAAGGGACTACATACTGCAGCCAATTAAACTACCAGTATATCTTTGGGATGTAGGAGGGAATCAGAGTATCCAATAAAAGCTCATGCAGTCACACCAGATTGCTGCAGTTCAAAATGGAAATTTTTAAAAAATTATACAAGCTGCTCTAAAGTTATATTCAAATGCTATTGGAATAAGATTTAAGATTATTTTTGGAGGCAGAAAAATCTCCAATACAAAAAAAAATTCAAAGAGGAGCAATTGGTATTGGATCAACATTATGACAAGGGGAAGAAACAGGAAGAGACTAAGGGATTGGTTGCAAAGATTTGGGTGAAAACTCCTTCAGTCTTTCACCTTTAAAATAGAGTGCAAAATGAAAAACGGTAATTAAGTGAAACATGAAATTCTCCAGACTCTGCAGTGAAAACACAAATGCTGGAAGAACTCAGCAACTCTCACCGCATCCATAGGAGATAAATAATAATTTATAACGTGTTAAAGCCCTAATTAAGTCAGGATGTCAGTAGGGTTTAAGCAGGTAGTTACCAAGCAGGGCACAGGGTTCAATTTCCATGGATTGCTCAATAACTCACCCATCCTCCTTTCTCCCCGAGCCAGGTTGAAAAGTTTTCCTGCAGGTACTTCGTTCCAAAGCCCATGATTTGAATCATTGGGTGGTTGCCAGTCACAGCAAACTTTGTAGTTGCATGCACAACAAAAGCAAATTTGTTCAAGTTCACTTTGGTTTCCTTCCCTGCTTCAGAGTTCATTTCGACAGGCAAGGTTGCTTGAAGTGAGTAATCCATTATTTTCTTGAAAACTGAAAAGGATGGCTTCTCACCAAACAGGCTGCCAAATTGAGGGTCCTTTTTCATCTAAAAAGAGAGAAAACTACATGATCAGAATAAAAACAAGCTTGTCTAAATTAGTGATATAATGCAAGAACAATGTAATGAATTACTTCTTCATCAATAAAATCTCCTTTCGTGGTCAAGAACTCAACAATTCGATCTATGGTTTTCTGATCATCTGTAAGAGAAATATTTATATATATATATATATTTTTAAAAACAAGTTAGAAAATAGCAACAATCCTTAAAGATTTTTATTCTTACCAGCTGCTTACCTGCTCCATCCTTTTCCAAACTGGGTGAGTGCAACATCCGAAAAGAAACTGCTGAGTTCGTAACATCTTGTAATATTTCAGTAACCTCACAAGGGTCCAGTTGTGACACTAGAGTCATGAAAGTTAGAGAAGGAAGCTTGTAAATCTCACAGACCCTTCACAAAGTATACACATGATCACAACCATCTAGAGTCCCAAAACACTTTGCATGGAGCAAAATACTTTCAGGGCCATTTCTTATTGCTAGGTAGAAAGACATTGTGGGTCAAGGAACTAGCTTGAAATTATAACCCTTCAGTTGTCAAATACTACAGACTAAACCAGAAATGACATGTGTCCTTCTGTAGTTCAGCAGTCTTCAATGCCCCACATTACTTCCTGTTATTTGTGACATCACAGCCATCACACTGGGAGTCATTCCTATTGAAAGACAAATGTACAACTTGATCACAATCTTTTGTGTAACAAAATAAATACTGTGACAATTATTGGATGTGTTGAACTTCTAACTATAAATAGACACTAATCTTTTCTGAACTTTATTTTGTTCTTCCCAAAGGAAAAATGTTCTTGCCATGGAGGGTGTTCAGTGAACAGCCAGGATTAATTTATGTAGAGAGAATGGGTCAATTAGGCTTCCACTCACTGGAGTGAAAAATGAGGGAGGGATTCCTAAAAACCTACAAAATTCTAACATGACTGAACAGATGAGATGAAGGAAGAATGTTCCCAAAAATCAGAGAAGTCCAGTCCCAAGAGTGACAATCCATGGACAAGAGGCAAGCTATTAAATATTGAACTGGAGAGTAATTTCTTCTCCAGAAAGTGCCAAACCTATGGAATTCTCTACCACAGAAAGCAGATGAAGCCAAGTTTATTAAAAAATCAATTAGATATTGTTCTTCTGGTTGGAGGGATCAAAGAACAAGAACACAAATCAGGAACAAAGTATCGAATTTGGATAATTTTGAAATGGTGGTGCAGACTTGAAGAATTGAATGGCCTACTCCTGTTCCTATATTTTTATGCCTTCTTAAAATATTTTCAACAGGAAAGGAGGAAGTCTTCTCTATTGAAGATGCTTGCAGGTAACAGTTTCAGTGTTATCTACCTAATCGGTATGAACATCTTCTGGCTATCCTTCCTGTAGGATGATGAAGGTTCCTTTCAGTCAGTTTTTTTTTAAACTTTATTTATTTGTTCAAAATACAAATAGTAGATAACATATACAACAATTAACCATAAACAGATAAACATGAACGTAATTTTTTTATAGAAAAAAAAGAACCCCCCCCCCCCTTCAGCCAAGGAGAGCCATAAAGAAAGAAAAAGGAAAAAATATTAAGGAAAAATTAAACATACATATTAAGATCTAATCAACGTAAATTAAAATGTAAATATTCTGAATATAACCACTTATTAATAAAAAACTATAATTATCACACAGAACATATGTAATTTTTTTCCATTATTAAACAATATTTCATCTTGTTATGCCATCTATTAATATCAATCATATTTGTATCTTTCCACATACTAGCAATACATTTTTTCACTACAGATAAAGCTAAATATACAAAAGCAAGTTGAAATTTATCTAATCCCAAACCTTTCAGAGGTTGCAAACTGCCCAATAAAAATACTGTCGGATCTAAAGGTATTTTAATCTTATACAGGTATTCTGAAAACAATTGAATTTTTTTCCAAAAAGATTGTATATAGATATATATACACACATACATATATATATATACACACACACACACACACACACACACACACACACACACACACACACACACACACATGACCAGACAGCATGAAAAAAAAAGTTCCAACAGAATTACCACATCTAAAACACAAATCTGATTCATGAAAACCATACTTTTTAAATTTTCAGGTGTTAAGTATAATTGATGTAGAAAATTATAATTAATCATTGCATAACGTGCATTTATCAATCTAGTTACACTATCATAACAGATATCTAATGAATCATCCTCGGAAAAAATAACTAGATGAATAAAAGGAGAAATCTTTCTCTGTCGTATTAAGACGTCTCCAAATATCTACTAAATTAAGATCTTTCATCAATACTTGAACCTGAAGTTTCAGTCAGTTTATGGGGCTTGATATGCGAGTCCTGGAGTGGCTGTACTCGACAGACATTGTTTGCTACGTACTTGACAGGTGAGGCCTGGAGGGAGAAGCTGTTGTGGTGCTTCCTGTGCCCTTCCTCTGTTGCCTTTGAGCTTGTTCTCAGCAGCGTCCACACCTTTTCTGATGGTGTTCCTCCATTATGAGCAATCTTGAGCCAGAACCTCCCATGTTGAAGGGACAATGTTAGCTTTCTTGAGGCTCTTGTGCAGAACATCTTTTTTGGGTACCTCGGTTTTGGGTACCACTGGACAATTGGCCATACACTGACATATCCTGCCTGGCGCAATTGGACTGACATCACCAAGGTTGAAACTGCTGGCATTCCAGCTTGAGAAAATACCTCAGCATTTGAGACCTTATTTCACCAGGTGATCTTCATCAGAGAATGTAGATGACATTGCTGCAGTTGGTCAAGATGGCACAAGATATGGGCACCACATCTCACATCCATATAGTACGGCTGATATGACAATGGCTCTGTACACCTTGCATTTTGTGGCCAAACTGATGTCCTATGACCAAACCTGACCTTTCAGCCAACCAAAAGCAAAGCAGACCTTCTTGGTTCTTGACTCAATCTGTACATCTAGAGAAGTTGAGGATGTTACTGGGCTGCCAGGTTGCAAAACATGTTGGCAGCATTGAGACGAGTGTCATCGATGAGGACAGTTGGTTCTTCGCAGCTTGAGCTAGTGACAAAGCCAACATCTTTTTCAGGCTGATTGTCAATCCAAACAAAGCTCTTGGCAGCACTGGCAAAGCAACTGATAACCTCCTAGAAGTCTCCCAGAGAGTGGACAGCCAGTGCACAGTCAGTGGAACAGCCAGTGCACAGTCATCACCAAACTGTAGCTCATGCACCACAATATCTCTGACTTTTGTTTTTGTTCTCACACTCAAGAGATTGAGGAGCCCCACCCCCCACCCTTCCCCCACCCTCATCAGCCCTCAGTTGTAGGAAGACCCCTAACTTCAGATCTGATGTGGCATTCTGAAGAACAGCAGCAACATATAGCCCATCAGAGTAGGAGCCAAAGCACAACCCTATTTTACACCATTGCTGTCAGGAAATGGGTCTGACAAATCACCACACATAATGATATGGCCTTCCATACCTTCAGATGATGTTGCTTAGACAGGGGGGTGGGGGTGCAACCAAGCTTTGGCCGTCTCTTCCAACAGTATCAAACACTTTGGTTAGATCAACAAATGTGACATAGGTTACAGTTTTTGTGTTATCTGCCCAATCAGTACAATGCCTTTCCCCTTGTATGGAGTTTACAATCCCATGGCAATATATATGCTCCTTTAATCACCTGCCACTATTTATTATTGACCTAAATACTATTTCTCATGAGCAACTGTCTGAAATTGCCAGGCCAGTTTTATTCTGGTTTCCACAATACAAACACAAAGGACAAAGACACATCCAGCATGGAACAATCAGATAGAATGCAAGCACTCTTCCAATTACTTCTCACTAATTCAGTAACATTCAAACTGGCTGAGATTTATTAAATCAGTTTAGGCTTTTCAATAATCCATAAACTTTTTGGAGTCCACCCAACAAGTGATTTTTAAAAAAATCTTTCCCTTGGGAATATGAGGGACATCAATGCTTCGCACCGAAGTGCAGCACAATCTATAGAAAATATTCCCAGCGGTGCACCTCAAATCTGCTGGGGCCCCACCGACCATCATGTTTCATTGATAAATAAGAGGTTTGAATCATGGGGTGATATACAATTGAAACCAGGCAGATAATACATTGATAAGCAACACATTCAGTTAGTGCATTTTCTCTCATTAACTGTACCAGACAGATTTTAAAACTCCATATTCATTTCATAATCAGAATTGAGACATGTAAACTTTGCTGAATAATTACGAACCTGATGTAAGTGAGCTGGAAAGGGGTTAAGACTAAAGTGAAAGATGGGAAATCACTGACCAATTCAGTGATAAGGCTGTGAATAAAAAATAATCTTCTTCAATTCACCTTTGAGAACAATGGTGTCTATACTTCTTTCACTTCCTCTCTTAATACACCACTTACCATCAAGTAACTAAATACCTACTGTAGAGCTCGTCGAAAGAACCAAAGACTTGTTGATCCAAACCAAGGCTTTTATTAGCAAAAGACCGGAGCTCTTCACAGGTGGCCGACCAGTCCGGAATGATCCGACCTGGCTAGGGACACAACCCTTTAAGGCCCAAACAATAGGTGTGGCTTAGCTCTCAGCCAATCGCTGTAAGCACAGTCTAGATACAGTAACTATATACACTATGTACATTGGTGATAGATCTGTACTATCACATTCACCCCTTCTTGGAGAATTGACCCGGGGAAAAAAAAAAACAAAAACGAGGGAGAGAATGAAAAGGAAGGGGTAGGTCAAGGACTGTAGCGGTCAGGGGGTCTGACCATCCGGCGTGACCGCCGTGGTGCCGGGATTGGGGTCGCTGGAGTGGTGTCACCAGCGGGCTCATCGGGTGCGACTGCTCCGTCGCTCAATTCCCCAGTCGTTTTGTCGGCAGGGTGGCCCGAGTCATTGGGGTGCTGTTGGTCCTTCTGTTGCGGCACGGGGCCTGGAGCATAAGGAGTTGGGGGGTTTGCTGGGTCTACCGCGTCCTGAGCTAGGTCCCGCACCGAAACAGTGTCCTCCCGCCCGTCTGGGAACTCCACGTATGCGTAATGTGGGTTCGCGTGGAGTAGAGTCACTCGGTCGACCAAGGGGTCATTCTTTGAGTGCCGGACGTGGCGTCGCAAAAGGACGGGGCCAGGGACGGTGAGCCATGCCGGTACAGTGGTTCCCGATTCGGATTTCCTCGGGAAAAGGAACATCCTTTCGTGGGGGGTGGCATTTGTTGCAGTACATAGGAGGGAGCGGATGGAGTGTAAGGCACTAGTGAGAACCTCCTGCCAGTGAGAGGTGGGGAGACCTTTAGACCGGAGAGCCAGTGTAACCGCTCTCCATATGGTGGCATTCTCCCTCTCGACCTGGCCATTACCGCGTGGGTTATAGCTCGTGGTCCTGCTTGAAGCAATGCCACACTCCAGAAGGTACTGTTGCAGCTCTGAACTCATGAATGAGGACCCCCTATCACTGTGGATGGAATTGGGGTACCCGAAGATGGTGAAAATACTGTGAAGGGCCTGTATCACTGAGGTGGCAGTGGTGTCTGGGCAGGCCACAGCGAATGGGAAGCGGGAGTATTCGTCGATGGCCGTAAGGATGTAGGTATTACGGTTGGTCGACGGTAGGGGTCCCTTAAAGTCTACGCTAAGACGCTCGAAGGGGCGGGTGGCTTTGATGACGTGGGAGTTATCCGGACGGAAGAAGTGGGGCTTGCATTCGGCGCACACCGAACAGGCTCGGGTCATGGAGCGGATCTCCTCAATTGTGTAGGGTAAGTTGCGCGCCTTGACAAAGTGAGCAAACCTAGTGACCCCTGGATGACAGAGCGCCTCATGGAGTTTCCGTAGTCTGTCCATCTGTATGCTGGCGCACGTCCCCCTGGAGAGCGCGTCAGGCGGGTCGTTGAGCTTACCAGGCCGGTACAGGATGTCATAGTTAAAGGTGGAGAGTTCGATTCTCCATCTGGCGATTTTGTCGTTTTTTATCTTACCACGCTGGGTGTTGCTGAACATGAAGGAGACCGCGCGTTGATCAGTCAACAGTGTAAAGCGCCTCCCAGCGAGGTAATGTCTCCAACGACGTACCGCTTCAACTATGGCCTGGGCCTCCTTCTCGATCGAGGAGTGTCTACTCTCCGGACCCTGGAGGGTTCTGGAGAAGAAGGCTACAGGCCGACCGGCCTGGTTCAAGGTGGCTGCCAGGGCGAAGTCGGATGCATCGCTCTCGACTTGAAACGGGACAGACTCATCGATCGCGTGCAGCGTCGCAGCAGCGATGTCAGATTTGATTCGATCGAAAGCCGCTGTGGCTTCGGTCGAGAGGGGAAAAGAGGTGGTCTTGATAAGAGGACGTGCCTTGTCGGCGTAGTTTGGAACCCATTGTGCGTAATAAGAGAAAAGGCCCAGGCAGCGTTTGAGAGCTTTCTGGGTATGTGGGGGGGGTAAGTCCATTAAGGGACGCATGCGGTCAGGATCTGGCATGACTATCCCGTTTTCCACCACACAACCTAGAATAGCGAGTCGTGTGGTCCGGAAAACACACTTGTCCAAATTGTAAGTCAGGTTTAGCTGACGGGCAGTTTGAAGAAATTTGTCTAGGTTGGCGTCATGGTCCTGCATGTCGTGGCCGCAGATGGTGATATTGTCCAGATACGGGAAGGTAGCGGTTAGCCCGTTCTGGTCCACCATCCTGTCCATTTCCCGCTGGAAGACCGCGACACCATTTGTGACCCCGAATGGTACCCTGAGAAATTGATATAGCCGCCCATTCGCTTCAAAGGCCGTGAATGGTCGGTCCTCGCAGCGGATCGGGAGCTGGTGGTAGGCCGAACGTAGGTCAATAGTGGAGAAAATGCGGTACTGGGCGATCTGGTTCACCACATCCGTGATGCGTGGCAGGGGGTACGCATCCAGGAGTGTGAAGCGGTTAATGGTCTGGCTGTAGTCGACCACCATCCGTAGTTTTTCCCCATTCTTGACAACCACCACCTGGGCTCTCCAGGGGCTTGAACTGGGTTCGATGATGCCCTCATCCAGCAATCTACGCACCTCACTCCTAATGAATTGCCTGTTTTCGTAACTATATTGCCGACTTTTGGTGGCCACAGGCTTCCAGCCAGGGGTGAGGTTTGCGAAGAGTGCTGGCGGGGCAATCCGGAGTGTGGAAAGGCCGCAGGATTGGCCCCGGGGCACGGGGGCGGGTTGCTCGGGTGCTTCGGGAGTGGGGCGATGGCGATGGCAGACCGAGAGGGGGGCGTGGGGTCCCCCAAAGTGTAGGGACACCGTTTGGAACTGACACTGGAAGTCTAATCCCAGCAACACTGGGGCGCACAATTGGGGAAGGACGAATAATTTAAAGTGGGTGACCGTCACGCCCTGTACTTCCAGCGTGGCGATGCAATACCCCTTTATCCCAGTCGAGTGCGACCTCGTCGCTAATGAGATCCTCTGGGTAGTGGGGATAATGTCAAGTCCCCAACGGAGGGCCAGATCTGGCTGGATAAAACTGTCAGTTGACCCAGAGTCAAATAAGCAATTGGTGTAGTGTCCATGCACTTTAATCAGTTCCATTGCTCTGGTGAGGGGATGAGAGCATTGCTGGTTTAATGTTATTGAAGCAGTTGACAGGCGAGTTTTGCGCGATGACGTCACGCAACGGGATGACGTCACGCAACGGGATGACGTCACGCAACGGGATGACGTCACGCAACGGGATGACGTAGTCAACGCTCGAGGAGCAGGTTGGAGAACCTCCCGGAAGTGCTGTTGTGGCGGGTGAATGGTAAGTAGTGGGGTTTGTAGTTGCTCGTGATCGGTGGTCGGGCCCTGGCGGTCGTCAGCGATGGACGCTAGGGTGAGCACCTGGTTGGCCGCGGGGGTGTCTGTGGCGGCAGCAGCAGCGGCGGTAGCGTCGGCCCCGGGGGTGTCCGTGGCGGCGGCAGCAGCGGCTGTAGCGTCGGCCCCGGAGGTGTCCGTGGCGGCGGCAGCAGCGGCGGTAGCGTCGGCCCCGGGGGTGTCTGTGGCGGCGGCGGCAGCAGCGGTAGCGTCGGCCCCGGGGGTGTCCGTGGCGGCGGCAGCAGCGGCGGTAGCGTCGGCCCCGGGGGTGTCTGTGGCGGCGGCAGCAGCGGCGGTAGCGTCGGCCCCGGGGGTGTCCGTGGCGGCGGCAGCAGCGGCGGTAGCGTCGGCCCCGGGGGTGACTGTGGCGGCGGCAGCAGCGGCGGGCGAGAGGCAGGCCATCACCATGGTTGCGACGGTGGGTTGCCCCTTCCGGGTTCGGCGTCTCCGTGACGTCAGGCGTTGCCGTGCAGGGGAGCCCTCGCTCTCATTGGACGAGAGCTCTGGGGAAGAAGAGTTTGAATGGGATAGTGGCGGTTGGGCTTCACACGAGGCACTGTGTTTGCTGGCGGCCATTTTAGACCTACAGACTGCAGCAAAGTGGCCCTTTTTAAGGCACTTCTGGCACCTGGCTTTTCTTGCTGGGCACTGGGATCTGCTGTGCTTGTTCCTCCCGCAGAAATAACATTTCGGGTTCGCACGGGGCAGGGTAGCAGCAGCCGACAGGCCGTCAGGGGTAGGGTAGAAGGGCACTTTACTCACATCAGAACGAGGGGTCCAGTCCCTAGAGAGCTCGGTGGACTTTAAGGCTGCATCCTCCATTGTGATTGCAATCCGGGCCACGTCCTCTAGTTTTTCTACCCCTTGTTCGAGCAAACGCAGCCTCACTTCGTTCGATCGGAGCCCAGCCACATAGGCATCCCGGACGAGGTCGCTAGTGATCTCGGCAGCAGTTTTGTCCACACAGTTACAGTCCTTGCCCAATGCCTTTAGTACTTGTAAATATGCCCTGCTGGACTCACCGGGCTGTTGTTTCCTCGACGCAAGCATGAGCCGGGCATGAACTCTGTTCACCGGTTGATCATACAGTCCTTTCAGTACCTTTATGGCTGCGGTGTAAGTGGTCTCATCCTGGATGTTCTCGTAGACTCTCAAGGACACCATAGACAGCAATGCTGTTAGACGCTGGTTATCCTCCTCCACCTGAATGAATCTCAGGAAGTTTTCAAAGTTCAGCAGCCAGAAGTTAAAGGCTTTGAAGGCTGTAGCTGACTGTGGGTCGATATCAAGTTTTTCTGGCCGAGTTAAACGCTCCATCCCTTTCAAAAAAAATTCCTTTTGCTAATAAAATTGTAGAGCTCGTCGAAAGAACCAAAGACTTGTTGATCCAAACCAAGGCTTTTATTAGCAAAAGATCGGAGCTCTTCACAGGTGGCCGACCAGTCCGGAATGATCCGACCTGGCTAGGGACACAACCCTTTAAGGCCCAAACAATAGGTGTGGCTTAGCTCTCAGCCAATCGCTGTAAGCACAGTCTAGATACAGTAACTATATACACTATGTACATTGGTGATAGATCTGTACTATCACACCTACCACGGTGTGATTCACATAAGGACCCCATGTCCATCTCAGAGTGTTCACTCTTTCCACATTCTTCAGCCGGAGCCACGTCACGTGACATTTCTGTTCGTAAACACCTTGGCACTAATTTTTTCCATTTGAATTTCCTTTTACCTCTGTGAACAGGATGTTTCTTGCTCCTGTTGGACTGAATAACTGTGGATTCCTTTCGTTTAACCTTTGCGTGATCACTTGGACCCAAGCTATTCCGTTTAGCTGAAGACATCTCGAGTGTTGCTAATTTACTTTTTGACGTTTCATCCATCAGTAAAGTCCTTTTTGCGTAGGCCATCAAGATCCTAAACTCAAAGTTGTCATCATCTGTGTAAGTGTACTCTGATATGGAATCACTCTCCACTGCGTCTGATGGATCCATGTTTTACCTTAAAATGCAAAACATTTTTAGATTATCAACAATGTTATGCATGCTCTCTGACAATAAATGTGATATTTGAACTTTGTTGGTATAATGGGGAGAGGGGGAGGAAATGCATTGGGCCAAGATGCAGAGGTAGAGAAACACATGCTTGGAATGAGATTTGGAGAAGTGAATATTTCAACTTGCAATAACTTTGTATTATCAGATCACCTGTATCATTGCTTCCTCAAGTCCACTAGATCGACAGCAAAACCCTGATAATCTGCCATATGACTATTCAAAAACCAGAATGTTTCTACCTCAATGAGGCCCCAGCTTTCTTTCGCATGGTTTACATGGTTCACTGGAGAAACATTACCCTGTACAACATGCGTACATAGTTAACTGAGAGAGTATTGAAGTATTGATAAAAATCTAGAAAAGCTACTGAGCTCACCATTATCGGAGTTTTACTGCTCAGAGGTGTTGCAATTTTAGAACATGTCAATTTGAATTGCGTCCCTAAATCAAAAATTGTCACCGAAAGTTTCAAAATGATCTACATTTTAAAATATTAACTCTTGCATGGATACTGACAATCATACGATGTTGTTGTGGTCGTTGTGTTACAACTTTGTACCAAGATTTCATCTATATCAAAATGCAGATAGGTTTCATTGTTTGCAACTCCTTGACGCGGTCAAACAGCCACCAGGCCAGAACCAACAAAAAGCGAAACGAAATTGTTGCTTTATTTACGCTTGTATCGTGGAAAAACTTACCTTACTTACTTATTAAAGAGGTGCATTACTTAAAACAATCTTCTGCACTTAATACCTGGTCTTTAAAAATTAATTTACTATTAAGGACACGAGCATGCAACAAATACACATTTCCAGAGGAAACCCTAAACTGCACACACCTTTTCAATGGGTCAATGGGGAAAAAACCTCGCTTCATCTAATAACCCCCCAAGTTTGTCGATTGCCAGAAGTTAGTCGGAACCCAGGCAGGGTCGTCCGTGGGTTGAGAGTTTACTACAAGTCAACAAAGGTCGTTTTCGAAGTTCCCGCAGAATTCACGTTAAATGCAAAAATTCCGCGTGATGTCCTGAAGTGTCTAACAGCACAACCTGGACATTTAGCCGGGACATTAAATGCACCTCCCTGAAATTAGGACCTTAAAGTACTAACCTGTAAATGGAAGGAACCTTCAACAACTGGATCTTTGAAGTAAAACGCAACTCAAGTGTCGTCGCTACTCAGACAAGTTGCTGTGCAGGATTCCTCATCAGATTTCCAAAGTAGTCATTGGTGACGGCTCAAACCCCGGGGGTGTAACTTGGAAACACTTAAGCGAGTCAGGTGGTATTTGTGGAAAGAGGAATCGAGTTGAGATTCCTCATCGGAGCAGGGAAAGTGAGTAAACAATTTACGGGAAAAGGAGAGGACAAATAACAATGTTAGGGTGCGGCTGGGGTTTCCCGGCGGATAAGTTGTCGAGGTCGTCAGGTCAATAGGTGGTTGCGATGAAGTTGGAGGGAGGGAGAAAATGAACAGAAGTGAAGGACGAAGGGCAGTTAGAGAGTGCAAATAAAAACAGAAACGTTACAAGAGCAGAGCTTAAAGAAGGTCAGGCTGTGATCATTTTTTTAAATCTGACCCAGCAGAGATGGCCATTTCTGGCACAAAGGTCATTCAAATTGGGGGATTTGACATTGAATCTGAACAGTTGTGATGCCTGCTGAGAGAAGGTGAGGGTGCTCCTACTTTGAGCCTCAATAAATTAGTACTGGAGCACAAAAATGCCTAGGTCTGAGTAGGTAGGAGGCAAAAGGGAGCTGAGTGGTTCACCAGGGGAACTAGCTCTCTTTTCCACTTGTTATGTGTAGGTCTGTCACTGACCTGGTTATCGTTTCAGCACTGGTGGGCACAGGTTTGCCAGTGTAACAACTGAGCAAGTTGAATCACGATCGCACTCTAAAACAGTATTGGCAAACAAAGATCTGTTAATGTGGAACATTGGTAGGAAATGGACATAGTAGAGGTTTGATATTGATAAGCATAGGTCTGTCACTATAAAATTAGGGAGTGCAGTATGACTAGGCACAACTCTCTAAGGTGCAGTACTGATAGCATCATTCTGTCACAGTATTAGACAGAGGTAGAGACCTGACAGCGACTTACGATGGTGCCATCAGTTGTTTTGTGTTGGCAGAGCAGTCTGTGATTAGTGTACCAAGGGGAAGCTTAAGTGTCTGTTGGAAGGAAACTGTTCTTGAACCTAGAGGATTCTGGTTTTCAGGCTTAGAACTACAGAACACAACACAGAAATAGACCCTTCAACCCATCTAGACCATGCTGTACTATTATTCTGCCTCGTTTCACTGACCTGCACTCAGACTATACCTCTCCGATCCATGTATCCTATCTAATCTCTTAAATATTGAAGTTGAACTACTTCCACTTTCACAATCCTCTCTGTGAAGAAGTCCCCCTTAAACATTTCATCCATGTCCCCAAATTCTGGCCTTATCCATGCTCAATGGCAACTGAGGTGTTTACCCTATTACCGTTCATAATTTTGTATTCATCTATCAAATCTTCTCTTACTTTGATACTTCAGGGAATGAAGTAAAACTTTTTCAATCTTTCCCTATAACACAGCTCTTCAAGTCCTGGCAACATCTTTGTACATTTTCTCTACACTCTTTCAATCTTATTGATATCTTTCCTGTAGGTAGATGACCGAAACTGAGCATGATACACCAAATTTGACCTCACCAATATCTTATACAACTTCACCGTAACATTTCAACTCCTATGCACATATTTGATTCAAAGCCACTATGACCTGATCAACCTGTGACACCACTTTCAAGGAATTATGTATTTGTATACTACAGTTCCCTACCATTTACTGTGCAAGTCCAACCCTAGTTTTTCTTCCCAAAGAACTAAAACCTCACACCTCTCTGAAGGTAGCAGTGAGAAGATGTTGTGACCAGCGTAATGGGGTCCTTTATGATGTTGGCTGCCTTCTTGAGGCAACGCCTCACATGGATATCTGCAATGGATGGACTGACGGATCCTGTGATATGCCTGGCTATGTTTGCTACCTTCTATATTTCTGGGCACATATTGCCAAACCAAGCTGTGATGCAGTCAGTATACTTTCCATCTGATGACAAGCCAAACCTCCTCTGACTCCTTAGAAAGCTAGTATGCCTTACTTTGATGTACTGGCTCCAGGAAAGGACTTCTGAAATATGGTCTCCCAGGAACTTGAAGGTTCTTCCTCTTTCCCATTAAATCAGACAGGTGTGTGGTCCTTTGAACTCTCCTTCCTAAAATCAACTATCAACTCCTTGGTCCTGGTGATGTTGAGAGCAAGATTGTTCTAGCACCACCCATCCAGATTCTCAATCTCCATCCTGTATGGTGACTCATCCTTTCCAGTTATTTGACCAATAATGGTAGTGTTGTCAGAGAATTTGTAGATCGAGTTAGAGCTGAACTTGGCTGCACAGTCATGGGTGTACAAGGATTAGAGTAGAGGACTAAGCATGCAGCCTTGGGGTGCCCCTGTGTTGATAGTGTGGGGGAAGTGATGTTGCCAATCTGCACTGCAAATAAAGTGGGCCCAGATCCTTCCTGAGTTAAAAGTTTATTCACTCTATAACCAACCTTTCAAAGCCTTTAATCACAGTAGACATTAGTGCCACTGGCCAATCATCATTGAACATATCACTGTCTACTTCTTAGGCACTGGAATGATGGATGTCCTTTTGAAGCAGGTAGGGGACCTCTGACTGCCATAGCAAGAGGTTGAAAAGGTCCACAAAAATTTCAGCCAATTGGTTTGCATAGGTTTTAAGGACATGGTCAGACTGGATGCGTTTCAAGGAATCACTCTTCTGGAGATTCTGTTCACCTCAGCCTCAGAGACTGGGAGCACAGAGACATGGGGTGGTAGGGGGAGGGGGTGCTTGCAAGAGCTCTCGTTTTCTGTTTTGAAGCATTATATTCCAAGGCACTTCACAAAAAAATGTTGCTGAAATATAATTGTTTGCCATTTACTTTCAATTCAATGAAAAAACAGATAAATAGCAAGAAAAGTGCAATAAGCAAAGATGTAAACATTTTTAGATTTTAAAATAAACTTTCAAATCTAGAAATAAAAAGTGGTATTTGCACAGTGGTATTATTTTAAAATGGGTTTAACAGTGGTTTTGGCGACAAAATGTTGGAGGAATTTAGATTTTACCAAAGATAATGGTTTACGTGAAGCCCTTGTTATCACCAGCTGGGGACGAAGGCTTTATCTCTGGTTATACTTCACTCATGCCCACATCACAGAGATTGAAGGATATCCCATTGCTTCACCCATCCAGCTCCTCAAAACCAGTTTTACATCTCACCAAATGCAAGAGAATTTAAAAAATACATCAAACTTGTTAATTTAATGAAGGAGAGTTCTTCATTTTACTCAAAAGTTTTAAAATTTTAACCATAACTTTACTTAACTTTGTTGAAAAATTATAAACTTAGTTATCATGGAAAGAATTTTTAAAGAAACCCATCCCTAAATAGTAGTCCTGTTGGGGAATTTACACATGGGGATTTTTTGATAATTTTCTGATTTATTTTTGAAATTTCAAATGAAACAGGGCATCTATCAAAAGATAATGGTTAGTGTTAAGGTTTTGACATCATTGCACTAGTTGACACACCTATTCTGGGAAGAGTTCCATTTCCAAAAAGGTGCAGATGGATTGTAAGAAATCAAAAGCTAATATACTGAAGGTGCACAACTTGAATGTGATACTGAGACTGGAGTTTGGATCTTGTTACACTACGTTAATAGTGTTTCATATCATTACTTGGGAACTAAAAATCGAGGTTGAAATGCACCTGTTAAAATAATAAATTAATTAATCTCATTTAAACACTAAGAATCTTAATTGAAAGAATTAATGTCAAACAAATCGATTAGAGTGGAAAATACTTCCTCCGTTGGCTTGTCATCTCAAGATATAAAACAACTAGGACTGGAATGGAGGAACATAGAACTTAAAAAGCAGGAACAAGCCTCTACCTGTCTCTCCACCTCTCCCATTGTCTGTCCAATCAATACACTACCACCTCTTCCCCTGGCTGTCACTTAATAAGGTTATGGTTGATTAGATTGTAATCTGAATTCTGCATTTTCACCTCTTGTAAAATTTTACAATGTTGATTTTCAAAAATCTAGCTAACTCTGCTTCAACTGTCCTTTGAGGAAAAGAGTAGCAAAGATCTCAGCTCAGTAGAGGCCTTTCAGCCCTCGATGTGGTGTTGACCCTTAAAACAATTCTAAACCCTCTCTACCACGTAACCCTCTATTTTTCTTTCATCCATGTGTCTGTCTAGGAATCTCTTAAATGCCACTGATGTTTCAGCCTCCGCCACTATCCCTGACAAGCCATTCCAGGCACCCACAACTCTGTGTAAAAAAACTTACCCCTGATCTCTCCCCTAAATTTCCATCCCTTCACTTTACACATGTCCTCTGAGGTTTGCTATTCCTGCCCTCTCATAACCTTGTAAACCTCTATTAAGTCCCCTCTCATCCTTTTATGGTCTAAAGGAAAAAAGTGCCAGCTCTGCCAAACTTGCCTCATAAGACTTATTTTCCAATCCAGGTAACATTCTGGTAAATCACCTCTGCACCCTCCCCCATAGCTTCCACATCCTTCCTGTAATGAGGTGACCAGAACTAAACACAATATTGTGATTTCACCAGATTTGTAGAATTGCAACATACCTCTCTCTATTGTTGAACTCAATCCCCCTATTAATGAAGCCCAGTACTGCATAGGTCTTCTTAATTATCTTATCAATCTGTGCAGCAATGTTGAGGGTTGTAAACGACCATTAATCCTGTAATCGGCATTCTGATTTGTCTTTCCAAAATGCATCATCTCACACTTATCTGCATTAAACTCCATCTGCCACTTCTCCACCCAACTCTGCATCCTGTCTATATCCTTTGGCAACCTTCACACTTATCTGGATTAAACTCCATCTGCCACTTCTCCACCCAACTCTGCATCCTGTCTATATCCTTTGGCAACCTTCAGCTCCATTCAACTCCTCCAACATTCGTATCATCCACAAACTTATCAACCCATCCTCCCGCCTCTTCATCAAGGTCATTTATAAAATTCACAAAGAACAGGGGCCCCAGAACAGATCCTCCACTAGTCACTGACCTCCAGGAAGAATACTTTCCTTCCATTACTACTCTCTGCTTTCTATCCGCAAGCGATTTTTTTTTATCCGGACAACTAAGGTTCCATGGATCTCATGCCTCAAGAGTTTCTGTCTTCTTAAGGAAAAAAAAAGGCCTTTTTTGTTGTAACTTGTGCCCTCTTATTTTAAACAGTGACACTTTTTGATCCCACCAGCACTGTGGGATTACATTCAATAGAACTTTGGCAATTCACCACCTCCTTCTCAATGACAAAGGACAATAAATGCTGATATTGTGAGCAGTGCCCAACTCCTGGAAGATTAATAAATAAGATGCTGTCAAGACCTTTCTGAATCTAGTGTTTTTATCAAGTTACCTGCTCCTAAACTCCACCATACACCGACTATTCAATTTTTTCTCTTAAGTAATTTCACATGTTTAAGGTATCAATTTGATGAATCTTTTCTGAACTGCTTCATCTATTGAAAAATGCAGCACTTGGTGTTGTATTGAAATAAACGGACAAGAAAGCTAACAGATTTGACCCTTAGTTTCTATCGAGTTGTGTGATTTCATAGGGGAAGTAAGATTGTTGCTGGAACTGGTCTTGCTATCCCTGAGCAAGACAGTGGAACAATCAATCAGGATTATGGATTGCTCATTCTGTTCATTATTTTGTGGCTTTTATTGAGGAAGGAAGCTTGCAGGATGCCATCAATATTGCCAAGATCATATGAGGTGAGTCAGTGATGTCCCAAAAGGATGACTGGTGTCCAACAATCTACTCGAGAATGCTCTAGGCAGAGCGGAGATCACTGGGGACAAATAAACTATTTTTTTAAAAATATTTTTATTGAATTTAATCAAAAACATATACATAATAGGTTTCTAAAGAACCAAATACAATATCGATTATATTGTACAATCAAACCCATAAGTATTTATTGCCCCCAAAAAAGAGGGAAAAAAAACACAGTTGCTCCAACCCCTCCTATTAAACAAAGTTGAATTTGTGGCAGCGCAGGTGAACCGGCCCCGCTTGTAATCCACGCGGCAGGGCAGCCGGCCAAAATGGCGCCGTCGGGGGGGGGGTTTCCCCTTCTTCTCAGCACAGGGCTCAGAAGCCTGCACTGGGGGACCACTTGATGCCTGGGTGACATCAGTGCCCCCCAGTGCGGTTCTCAGCCAAGTCCAGCCCAGCAGCCTGCAATAAATCAGTTCTGCTCACTGAGCTCAACCCGTCTGGTTGTGTGTTCTTTCGTTAGCAGTGTAGCTGCCACTACAAATTAATATTATTAGAAGCCTTGGAATCAAGCAGCACCCTCCAGAGGTCCAGCAAAGCAAACCAGTCTACCACATCCAAGTACCTTAATATTTTAAAAATATTTTATTTTGATTTTTCATTATTAAACAGGAGATCACATTATTGGTTGTTACAGAGCATATCAATATCATCCAGTAATTTACCCCCATTCCTCTCCTTACCCCTCCCTCCCCCCCCCGGGAGAAAGGAAAAGATAGAAATGACATGAAGAAAGAGAGTTAAGAGAAAAAGAAAAGGAAAAAAGAAGAAATGAGAGGGTGCTTCCAGTGTGTGTCCATGGAGATGGTGAGGCCATCCCCTTGTGTGGCCACTTTTCTTAATCCATCTGTTAGTGACTCTCTATAACCATTTTTGTCAGGAATCGGTTACAGTCGTGCTCCCGTGCACTCCAGATATGGCTGCCATATTCCAACGAAGGTGCTGTGTCGGCACCTAAGGTTTTATGTGATTTTTATTTCCCCATGGGAATACAGCTGTGCATCTCAGTAGTCCATTTGCTGATGAGAAGAGGGGAGGTGGACTTCCAGGTCATCGCTATGTATTTCTTTGCTATAGCCAGAGATATAAATATGAATTGAATTTGGTTTATTTGTAGCCTACGTCCATAAGGTTCCCTGGTAGATATAACATTGGATCCGGCGGGAAGGCTACCTTTGTTATTTTAGTTAGTATATTGGTCATATCCTGCCGTAATGGGGCTACCTTTACACAGGACCAGGTTCTTTGCTCCACTCCACATCTGAAGCACGTTTCTGGCACCTCTGGTTTTGCTTTGTGGATTTTTTATGGTGTGAGGCCATAAACTCTGTATCTAGAGTTGATAACTGTTGCGGCACTGTCTTTTCACCAGTCTGACCAACATCTTTCATCAATTGTAATGCCTAGGTCTGACTACCATCTTTCCTTTAATCTGTATAGCCCTTGTTTTGGGCTTTCAGCTTGGAGTACCGAGTACATTCTTGACCATGTACTTTAATTAATCAAATTGTGGTAAATGGACCCCATTTCTTAGCAAACATGACCTTAATTTTCCTGGCATTATGTCTAATTTTCTCTAGACTCAAAAAGGACTTGTTGTTCTGTAACCATTGTAAGTGGGTAGATGGAAAATCAACTTTCCATTTCAACAGGATTTCTCTTCTGGCCAGCAATGTAGAAAATGCCAAACTTGTCTTTGACTTGATGTTGAATTTATATTCTCATCCTTGGAGAAACTAAATGGTTTACGATTGATCCTGAAGGTATCCAAAAAGGTTTTAAAAATATCTATCCAAAATTTTCCTAATTTGGGACATGACCAAAGCATTCAAAAATGTTACATTTATCACAGTATGGATTGATATCAGGATAAATTTGAGAGAGTTTAACTTTAGAAAAGTGCACTCTATGTACCACTTTAAATTGAATCAAACTATGCCAACACAGAGAGAAGAATTATTGATAAGGCCTGGAATTGAGAAGGATAAGATCATTCTCCCATTCGGTTTTGATCTTAATTAAGGAAACTGTCTTTATATTCAATATTTTATAATCTTCTTCTTTCTTTGGCTTGGCTTCGCGGACAAAGATTTATGGAGGGGGTAAAAGTCCACGTCAGCTGCAGGCTCGTTTGTGGCTGACAAGTCCGATGCGGGACAGGCAGACACGATTGCAGCGGCTGCAGGGGAAAATTGGTTGGTTGGGGTTGGGTGTTGGATTTTTCCTCCTTTGCCTTTTGTCAGTGAGGTGGGCTCTGCGGTCTTCTTCAAAGGAGGTTGCTGCCCGCCAAACTGTGAGGCGCCAAGATGCACGGTTTGAGGCGATATCAGCCCACTGGCGGTGGTCAATGTGGCAGGCACCAAGAGATTTCTTTAGGCAGTCCTTGTACCTTTTCTTTGGTGCACCTCTGTCACGGTGGCCAGTGGAGAGCTCGCCATATAACACGATCTTGGGAAGGTGATGGTCCTCCATTCT
Organism: Narcine bancroftii; assembly: GCF_036971445.1. Classification (NCBI taxonomy): domain Eukaryota; kingdom Metazoa; phylum Chordata; class Chondrichthyes; order Torpediniformes; family Narcinidae; genus Narcine; species Narcine bancroftii. The sequence continues at coordinate 82,374,350 of NC_091479.1, read as the reverse complement.
GGAGACGTGACCCACCCAGCGCAGCTGGATCTTCAGCAGCGTGGACTCGATGCTGTCGACCTCTGCCATCTCGAGTACTTCGACGTTAGGGATGAAAGCGCTCCAATGGATGTTGAGGATGGAGCGGAGACAACGCTGGTGGAAGCGTTCTAGGAGCCGTAGGTGATGCCGGTAGAGGACCCATTATTCGGAGCCGAACAGGAGTGTGGGTATGACAACGGCTCTGTATACGCTTATCTTTGTGAGGTTTTTCAGTTGGTTGTTTTTCCAGACTCTTTTGTGTAGTCTTCCAAAGGCGCTATTTGCCTTGGCGAGTCTGTTGTCTATCTCATGTTGCCCATTCAGAGCCAGCTCTTCAGCGCTTGACGTCCTGCTTTGCGGAAACTGCCAAAATGTTTGGCCTGGAAGTCAGCCTGAAGAAAACTGAGGTCCTCCATCAGCCAGCTCCCCACCATGACTACCAGCCCCCCCACATCTCCATCGGGCACACAAAACTCAAAATGGTCAACCAGTTTACCTATCTCGGCTGCATCATTTCATATTTTATAATATAAAGCTGATATTATACCTTATGCACAAAATGTAGTTCAAAAAGTTTGTCTATAAGTTTCAGAACAATAAGACATGGAAATTCGAGATCAAATAAAATGCTTCATTTGGTCATACTTAAAAAATGTCTGTTCATTCTGCCATTCAACATTTTGTTGAATAAAAAGATCTTTAAAGCTTTTTTTATTCCTAGCCAATTCTATTCATCATAACCTGCATCTAAAATAGAGTCTTTCTCATGGTCGAGGCTTGGGAGTTGATGTAGATAAAGGGTTCACACCGAAACGTGGACTATTTCAACCCAGGGATACTGTCTGACCTGCTGGGGGTCTCCGGCAACTCTGCTCCAGGTCCTGCCGCGTCCGTGCAGTTCCTTGCCGGGTTTTACGTGCACAGCAGTAAAAACAATCACGACTTGCTGAATTCAAATGTGTGCACCGAGAAACGCGGAAGCGTCTCTAACTATGAGGAGGAAGTTAGTCAACGTGTACATTTTGCAAGGGATTTCTCCGAAAAGTGCTAGTGGTTGGACGTCCAGCGAGCAGTTCCCAGCGGTGGGGGAGCTGGGAGGAGGACTGAACTCACATCGGTCCTACTGCATCAATCCACCTTTCCCCCGCACAGCTTTCAATAGGAAACCTCGGGAAAACGGACGGTAGTAAATCATGGGAATGGGATTCTGCCCTTAATTCCGAGGTGTAACATCCAGCTGATGACCAAAAAGTTTCAAAGTACCCCATGGACTGTGAATTATTGTGTAAAAGTAAATTACCTCTCCTGATGTACTTTAAAATAACTGCGGGCAGGGGTTCGTTGCAACTTTCCTCTGAGCTCCAACAATGGGGAACTTGGTGTGGGCTGAAGAGTAGACGTCGGCCGTCATAGGAGCGGGTGGGTCCTTCAGAGTGTCTTTGGATCTTTTAGTTTACTTGGGTGAAAGGCCAGACAGGGACGGATCACCTTCAGCAAAGCAGAACTCCCTTCAGAATTGCACACGTTTCATCCTGAAGAGTGTGATTAATACTTGCACCATGACCGGTGATTAATACCTTTAACCCAGTGGTTCTCAACCTTTTGCCTTCCACTCACTTACCACTTTAAGTAATCCCCATGCCATGGGTGCTCTGTGATTAGTAAGGGATTTTACTAATTAAGGTGGTATGTGGATGGAAAGAAAAAGTTTGAAAACCATTGTTTTAATTGTACCTAATTGACTCGTTATGTGCACGGTTTCATAACTCCGAAGGAAATGGGCCAATGACAATTTTTCTCAAGCAAAGTATTTCGGTAACAAATGGATTTAGAGCAGTGATTCTCAACCTTCCCTTCTCACTCACTTACCACCTTAAGCAATCCCTTACTAATCTCAGAGCATTTATGATATAGGGATTACTTAAAGTGGGATATGAGTGGAAAGAAAAAGATTGAGAACCACTGGACCCATCTTTTTATTTTACAAGCCTCACTCAAGACCCTTTCTCCCACTTTAAGACTTCTTCCTCCTCTTGGACACCTCGTCCTGGCCATTTGCCAGCTCTGGATCTTTTTATTTCCAACTGGCACCAAGACATCAACTGTCTCAACTTCACCACTCCTCTCTCTTATTCCAATCTCACCTCCTCTGAACACTCTGCACGCCACTCTCTCTCTGCAACAATCCCAACCTCACAAAAAGAATAACTGTCTACTGCCTTTTACAATCGGACTGCTTTCAGTTCAAGAGATAAAAGAGGAACTTGTGGGCCAGGCAGCATCTGTGGAGGGTGAGAGATAGTTGACGTTTTGGGTCAAGACACTACATGAAATCTGAGAGTGTAAAGGAGAGATAAGCAGTGTAACAAGAAGAAAGGAGTGAGGGAGGTGAAAATGAGGCAAGACTGACAATTAATAGGTGGAACTAGGTGAGGAGAGATGGATTGGCAGATAGTTGGGATGGGTGGAGAGACTGGCAGGTGATGAGTGGTGGCGGATTACAGAATCTGAAAAGAAAGGAAGGTGAAGAGTTGAATTAAGCAAGGGATGGTGGTCAAATGGGAACTGTTGGTGGGAGAGAATAGGAGACCCAGTGGGCGGGGTGTTTGGATCATGAGAATAGGTGGGGATGGCAAGAAAACCAGGTAACAGGAGGCTGGGGCCAGAATTGGTAAGAATCGTGTGTGTAAGAAGATGTGAAAGGATCTGAAATTAGAGAATTCAATATTAATTCCATTGGGTTTTAGACTACCTAAATATAAAAGAGGAAATGTGGGGGAAATTTAATTCAAACTTTCACATCATTAAAAAAACAAAAGCGAACATTGGAGATGAAGGAAAAAGGAGAAGTAAAAGGTAAACAGTTAATTTCAAATGACCAACCAGTTTTTTTAATCATGTAAATTACTCAAAAGCAGCTGGATTGTTTTTCTTCTTGGCTTAGAAATGTGACAGCTCACATGGAATCTTTCCATGTCCCTTATCCAAATGGAAATACTTCACTGGTATGTGGAATTCAAGCAACCAGCAAAGAAATTGAGGAAAATAAATAAAAATGAAAATAATAAGAATAAATTAAAATGTTAAAAAAAAACATGTTTAAAATGGGCACTGTTCGTTTGCCAATCCACCACTTGCACACTCATCAACCATCTAAGACATTAAGGCCCAGTCTCAGAAAATCAATCTGTTTTAAATGAGGTCCAACACTGATATTGATATTGTTGAGGTTGAGCAATGCCACTCTCTTCATACTTCCAAAAACCAGGGTTTTTTTCGAATGGTTTAGTTTGAAAAGGTCAGTAGATGGTTTCATATCAGGACCCATGTTGCAAGAAAAAGGAAAGGAGTTCCATGAGAAGATTGAGGCATCGTGTTCTTTATCAAACAGCTGGCTTAGCACATTCAAGATTTGTCATGGTATCCATATATTAGACTTGATTGGTGAGCAGAAATTAGCAGATCATGAGGCAGCAGATAAGTTTTAGTTAGGCATTGTAAGAAGTCAAGCAACCGTAAAATGCACTTGTCTGGCACTTATCGATCCCCATAGGTGCTGGATACCAGAGGCTTTACAGTAACTGAGCAAATATCAAACTGCTGGAGAAGCTAATCAGGACAGGACAGACAGTATCTGTGGAGGCAGAGGGATGGACAACATTTCAAGATCTGAAATATCAACCTACCTTCTACCACCACAGATGCTGCCGGATCCGCTGGGTTCATTCAGCAATTTGTTTTTTGCTCCAAGATAGAACAGTATCTTATTGTATATGTTGAATGTTTAGTGGGTTTGGAGGGGGGTGAGAAAGAGGGAGGGAAGAGAGGGGGGGAAAAGGGGAGAAAATGACATTGTATATTCAAGAGGGAAATGTTTATGTGTATTTTGGTTAATATGGTTCATAGTGTGAAAAATTTTTTTTTTTAAAAAAGATAGAACAGTATCTGAAGTCTTTTGTGACTCCGTGAAATAACTGAGTTCAGGTCAGGGGTGAGAGCACGTCTGGTGAAGAATGGAATCATGTAACAAACCGCTGTCCATGTGTCATACCAAAGACATTCTACAAAGACAAGAGGATGATTCTACTGTAAGTAGAAACATTGAGGGGTTATTTCTAAGATGTTTTTAAAAATATAGAAATGCAAATTAGGAAAAAATTCTTGAGGCATTGTAGCACTGTAACATAGGTTATAGAAGGAGATAAAACTGATAAAAATGGAGCACAAAATTTAAAGTTCAGATTTATTGTCAGAGTACATCATGTAGAAATTACAGCTCTTTTTATACATCATCCCCCTCATTTTAGGGCAGCATAATGTTTGGGACATTTGGCTTCACAGATGTTTGTGAGTCCTCATGTATATTTAATTATTTCATTGGTGCAGGTATAAGAGAGCTAGGCTTGTTTCTAAGTTTTTAATCACCTTTGGAGTCTGTCATTGCCATTTTTCAACCTGAGGATTCAGAGTTGTGCCAATGAAAGTCAAAGAAGCCACTATGAGGCTGAAAAACAAGAACAAAACAGTAAAAGACATCGCCCAAACCTTAGGATTTCCTAAATCAACAGTTTGGAACATCATAAAGAAGAAAGAACGTACAGATGACCTCAGTGATCACAAAGGGTCCGGGAGGCCAAGGAAGATCTCCACTCCTGATGACAGAAGAATTCTCATCATAATGAAGAAAAATCCCCAAATGTATGTCCAACAGATCAGAAACACTCTTCAGGAAGCAGGTGAGGACGTGTCAATGACGACTGTCTGCAGAAGACTTAATTCACAGAAATACAGAGGCTTCACTGAAAGATGTAAAACCAATAATTAGCCATAGAAACAGGACGGCCAGATTACAGTTTGCCAATAAGTATTTGAAAGAGCCTGCAGAATTCTGGAAATAGATCTTATGGATAGATGAGACCAACATTAACCTGTATCAGAGTGTTGGCAAGAGCAAAGTGTGGAGGTGTAAAAGTACTGCCCAAGATCCAAAACATACCACCTCATCTGTGAAACATGGTGGTGGGGTTGTTATGGCCTGGGCATGTATGGCTGCTACAAGTACTGGTGCACTTCACTGGTGAGGTCGCTGTTGATGGCAGTAGCAAAATGAATTCTGAGATATCTTGAAACATTGCCTGTTCAAGTTTGAGAAAATAGTTGGTGCATTGTCAATAATTGTTGGAAGGTCCTTCCAATTATTCTTCCACAATGAGGCATATTTGGTCCTCCATTACAGGCCAAGCTTTCAGTCTGGAAACTCCTAATCTTTGAATTCCATACTGCTTTTTCTAGTGCAATTATGTTCCTCTGTCCTAATTGTGCACCATTAAGGAAAGGGCTATTTCTTTGCATTATGATGAGCACACAATCTTTCCAGTGTGTTCACAGTAAATGATGTTAAGCTACATTTTGATTTGTACTTTGAGGTTTTTAACCACACTGAGCGCTGTCACATTTCAATGGAATTGTACAGGGTTTGTGATGGTCACCGTGGTCGAACACTGTGGCATCTAATCATGTGGTCACTGTCCAAGTCCTCAAGGTTACTCAGGAGATACGGAAGGAGTCCAGTCACATGTATTCAAAATGATTTCTATTCTTTATTCTGTTGTTTGAGGCATTGGACTGTTAGCTTGCAACAAACAGGCAGGGAGACAATGACATTTAATTGTATCTTGGTCTCATAATTAGCAGCTTGTCATGAGAACCAACTCCTTGGGACTTGATATTGTACTTCACTGACATAATAAAGTGCACACTTTGTCAACTGCTGAATCTGTACTGATTGAGTTGCAAGTGTCTAATAAAAATTAAAAAGAATCCAAGTACTGGAAATCGAACATATAAACAGAACTTTTAGAATGCACAGCAAACAGAAATATCCCATAGATCAGGGACTGCCACTTTGAACGTTTGAGAGACTATAAAATTAATGGCAGAGCAGACCAGATATGCATGTGCATGGGCAAATCAGCCTTCAATGGATCATGCCCTCATGGATGCCAAATTGGGAAATTCAAATATCTGGAATTGCTGCTCTTCACAAATCTCAGGTGAATACTCTTGAATGATGCGCACTCAGGAAACGAGCCCTTCTTTCTCTCATCCTTTATATTCCCTAAACATGTCTGGTCTGCTTCTGATACTGTCCACAATAAGTGCACCCATGATAAAGTAGCAATAATTGGCACCTCTGTAAAAAGCTGGTTTTAGTCCTATCCTGAGTCTCCCATGGAGCCCGAGTAGTATACTGCAGAATAAGTTGCCTTCGAAACACATGGTTTTAATGAATGAAGGCCTGCGAATGACCTACAATTGTTTCTAAAATAAGAAAGCATGACTCAGTTTCAGCTGTTCATGTTCTAAATGGGTGCAGCACAAATAATTGCATAGTTTTGGGTATGTGTCCCACATCGGTCATCTTGCATGCATAAGAAATAGAGCATTATAATGTGATACAAAATGTATCACAGCACGTGAAAGTGCCAAATTGAAGTTCTTGCTCAATCTAAATCTTGCAGGCTTTCTGTAATTTGTGCATAAAAACACTGGCATTCAAAGCAGCAGTCAATCCTAATGAACATTTAGGGTAAGTGAACATGAACATAAAAAATCAAGAGCAAGAACTTGTGGGATTTCTTTTGCTTCCTAACTAATACTGAGTTGTGAATACTGATGGCAGGGTATCCCTGGAATCAGAGTCAACTTTAAAGCATCAGTGATTCATTCCTGGGCTGCTCAGGAAGGTTAAAATACACTAGTTATTGGGGGTCCTGTAATTATGGGAGCAGACAAGCATTTGTCCAAGAGCAGTTGTGATTCCATGGTGGTGCAATGGACAAGGATATCACAGAGCATCTCTGGACAAGGTTGGAGAGGAGGATGACGAGTCTGAGCCAAAAGTGCATATCTGTACCAATGACGTTGTTGGAAAATGGGATGAGGTTCTTCAAGCAACTTTTAAGCAATTCATTTGGACCTCAAAAATAGTCATTTCCTGTCCTGTACTAATGTTGACAGATCTTGCATTATAGAAATTCAAGTTCACTAGCCTTGCCTACCTCACCAGGCACTTCCTGCATTTCCCACGTTAGCCTCACCAATCACCTCAGGATCTGTACAACTAGAGTGGAAGCAAGTCGTCCTCGGCCGCCAAGGGTCTGCCTTGGATAAAGGAGGGATAATAGCAGGACTCTGTGCATTTGATATATAAAGTTATGTAAGAAAAGTCATGTGTGACGATTCAGTCAATTTCTTTTTGAGATTGTAACTAGCAGATTAGATAAGGGCAGCCAGAGGATGAGCTGCATTTGGATTTTAATAAGGCTTTTAATACTTTGGGTTCCACTCAAAGGGATATTTAACAAAATGAAAAAAAAATGAAATTAGTATCATACAGGTATTGACTGAAGCTTGATTATCATACAGAGAAAAGGAGGATCAAAGGGTACTTTTGGTTGAGAGGTTATGATTATGGAATGGTTCACGAATCAGTGCTGGGACCACAGCTATTGATAATCTATGTCCAGTTATTTGGGTGAGGAAACCAAATGTAATGTAAGTACATTTGCTCCCGATACAATCTGAGTGTCAGATTGTGTTGTGAAGAGGAGAGGAATCGGAAGGATATACGGTAGGTAGGCTAAGTGAATGGGTGAGGATATGGTAGATGGAAAATAAAGTGGAAAGATGTGAAATCAACTTATTGGGTAGAAAAGACAGAAAAGAGGTTAGAGGTTGAAAAGTGTGTGTTCAGAGAATCTGTGAGTCTTGTACACGTATCATTGAAATTTAATCTGCAGGAACCCCAAGTAATGAGGAAGAAAGATGGTATTGCCTTCATTACCGGAGATGTCCATTACAGAGGTGATAAATTCTTGGAGCAATTATAATGGCCCCAGCTGGACCATGCCTGGAATATTGTGTACATCTGGTCTCCAGATTTAAGAAAGGATAGACCAATGTTGAAAGGAATACAACTAAGATTTAGCAAATTGATGTGGTGGGGGTGGGGGGTGTTGGTAAGGTTTGTTCTATGATGGGGGATTAACCAGATTCTGCCTATAATTTAGAGAGTTGAGAAGAATGGGAGGTAAGTACGTGATGGGGTAGAAACAGTAATCACTCTCTCAAACTAGTCAACCATTCAAGATAGAGAGGACTAATTTCTCCATCCAGCAGGTAAATATTTGGAATTTCCCACCAAAGAAGGCAATATGGCATATCCCTGTTTTTGGATCTGGCTTAGATATCAGGCAAATTCATGTGGTAAAAGTATCCTTTCTGATGGCTGCATCAGCCATTCTATCCAATTCATGCAAACATAAATCCACAGCATATTCAGTCCAAATGAGCACAAATAGATAAGCTCTGTCAGAAAAGACAGAATTGGATTAAGCAATGGAAATGTTTCTATACTCTATACATAATTGATAATTATGAATGAACTCTGAAGCAATGCAAGTGAAAAAAAATTCTGGCTTTGCTCTGTTATAATTTCAGAAATGCAGCCACAAGGTAAGAACTACCACTCAAACAATATGAGTAACCTCTCTTTCCACAATGATGGCACGTACTGCAGCCTGGGCCATCGCTCAAATCTCTGATTTTAAGTATTCCTGGAAACACAAATTGCAGGATTTACAGATCTTAGACCACAAGAGCCAATTTGAAAACAAGTGACTCAAATAAAACATGGAAGCAACTGTAGAGAAGCAGAAGTCTATCGGTTGACATTTAACTCAACTGAGAGATTACTGTATTTAAATGTTGTGCTAGATTTAATAAGCGAGTTAATGAGAAAGAAATATTATCACTTAACTCCACATGTAGAATTGTGAAAGTAGAAATATTATGAAGAAAACCCCCATCTGATATCGGTGAAGCCACATTAATTATTTTAGTGTAACTGTCATTAAGGAAGCTGTTGAATTTCAGTTATATTTAAGTTTTTATATGATTAAAACAAAATGGAAAAAACTGATACATTTTCCAACCAAATTAGATTTGAGTCATTTCCTTGAGAGCTTTTAGAAGGCTCTAAAAATAGCATGGACTGCTATTTAATTAACCGTAATGTGTTTATAAAATCTGAGCAAATTCAGAGATGACTTTATTTCAGATTAAAATTTAATTTCAAAAAACAAAAATCATTCAAATCAGATTTTTTTTAAATATACAACCTTATTGTAATTATAGATTTTATCATTTATGAGAAGCCCTGCTGGCTAAGAGTTATATTTAAACAATGATGGATTTAAAAATCGTATATCTTCTTTGGCTTGGCTTCGCGGACGAAGATTTATGGAGGGGGTAAAAAGTCCACGTCAGCTGCAGGCTCGTTTGTGGCTGACAAGTCCGACGCGGGACAGGCAGACACGGTTGCAGCGGTTGCAGGGGAAAATTGGTTGGTTGGGGTTGGGTGTTGGGTTTTTCCTCCTTTGCCTTTTACCAGTGAGGTGGGCTCTGCGGTCTTCTTCAAAGGAGGTTGCTGCCCGCCAAACTGTGAGGCGCCAAGATGCACGGTTTGAGGCGATATCAGCCCACTGGCGGTGGTCAATGTGGCAGGCACCAAGAGATTTCTTTAGGCAGTCCTTGTACCTTTTCTTTGGTGCACCTCTGTCACAGTGGCCAGTGGAGAGCTCGCCATATAACACGATCTTGGGAAGGCGATGGTCCTCCATTCTGGAGACGTGACCCACCCAGCGCAGCTGGATCTTCAGCAGCGTGGACTCGATGCTGTCGACCTCTGCCATCTCGAGTACTTCGACGTTAGGGATGAAAGCGCTCCAATGGATGTTGAGGATGGAGCGGAGACAACGCTGGTGGAAGCGTTCTAGGAGCCGTAGGTGGTGCCGGTAGAGGACCCATGATTCGGAGCCGAACAGGAGTGTGGGTATGACAACGGCTCTGTATACGCTTATCTTTGTGAGGTTTTTCAGTTGGTTGTTTTTCCAGACTCTTTTGTGTAGTCTTCCAAAGGCGCTATTTGCCTTGGCGAGTCTGTTGTCTATCTCATTGTCGATCTTTGCATCTGATGAAATGGTGCAGCCGAGATAGGTAAACTGGTTGACCGTTTTGAGTTTTGTGTGCCCGATGGAGATGTGGGGGGGCTGGTAGTCATGGTGGGGAGCTGGCTGATGGAGGACCTCAGTTTTCTTCAGGCTGACTTCCAGGCCAAACATTTTGGCAGTTTCCGCAAAGCAGGACGTCAAGCGCTGAAGAGCTGGCTCTGAATGGGCAACTAAAGCGGCATCGTCTGCAAAGAGTAGTTCACGGACAAGTTTCTCTTGTGTCTTGGTGTGAGCTTGCAGGCGCCTCAGATTGAAGAGACTGCCATCCGTGCGGTACCGGATGTAAACAGCGTCTTCATTGTTGGGGTCTTTCATGGCTTGGTTCAGCATCATGCTGAAGAAGATTGAAAAGAGGGTTGGTGTGAATCGTATATACTTGTGTGGTAAAACACAGGATTCTGTTAACACTATGGTTAAATGAAAAAAAACACACAAATTCTGGAGAAGTCAGCAGGTCAAACAGTGCCTTTATGTTGCAAAGGTGAAGATAGATCACTGACGTTTTGGGCTTGAGCCCTTCATCAAGGCGTGGGGGAACTTGAGAGATGTCCGACCAAAAGAGGGGAGGGGGTGTGGTGAGGGTGGGAGATGATAGGTGGGGGTGGAGGGAGGAGACTATGCTAGATGGAGAGAGAAAGAGGAATAACTAGTTAAAGGTGGGGGAGGGGGAAAAACAAGCTTATTAGTGGAATGCAGTGATCTCAATGTTTATGCCCTGGGGTTGGAGGGTACCCAAAGGAAAAATGAGGTGTTGTTCCTCCAATCTGCAGGTGGTCAGGGTGGGGTAGTGTGAAAGGCCATGGACAGATGTGAGCTTGAGAGTGTAACTCAGAATGGAAATGGTTGGCTCCAGGGAGGTCGTTTTTGTTGCAGACATAAATACTTGTGTAATCGTCGATTCTGTGTAGTAGATGACAGCTCCCCCCCCCCCCTTTTTTGGACAAAAAATTGCATGCTTTTGTATGACACCCCCCTCTTTTGTCCCCCACCACCCACCCAACCGAGATCCTGAGGCCCCGGCCACCAGAGCTCCCAACGCCGTGACCGCCTGGCTACCAGAGCTCCCGAGCCCATCGGAGGTCCTGAGTCCATCACCAGAGATCCCGACACTTTGAACGATACAGGTAGTTACCACAGTCAAAAGTTTGACCTTTGTAAATGTTGACCCCTCCTCGAAATTTTGGCCCAAAATATTAGTCCAAAAAATTTGACAATTACATGAGTATATATAAAGTAACTCTTTTGCATAGCATTTTCTTGCAGGTATGGATTTTAAAGTATATTTGACAAATTTCAAATTATAACCTGCTTGAGTTGTAGGAAAGCAATAAGCAGTAATGGTCCAAGCCTGTTGAGACCCTAACATCTATCCATACGAATAGCTCACTAAGTGGCATATCCATGTTAATGGTATGGCAATTGCAATGCAAGCAGGAGATTGTCATCATTTGAGCACATGTTAACTGCTGCACTTGTCAACATGACTGTCTTCCTAAGCTGATGATCAATTTCCACCAAGCCCAATTTACTAGTCTGTCTCTTAAACATGTGAAATGCTGAACGACTAAATGATCTGTCACACTACCCATTCAAGATACCACAATGTATTAAACAACATTTATTTATTTTTATATCTGTCTATTTGTCCTGCATATGTATTGCTTGTATTCCCACCCAAGAAGGCAATATGGCATATCCCTGTTTTTGGATTTGGCTTAGATATCAGCCAAATTCATGTGGTAAAAGTAACTCTTGTTATGTCTGGCTGTGTGCCTGTATGTTTTGCAACAAGAACCGGAGAAGGCTGTCTTGTTGGGTTGTACTTGTGCAATTGGATTAAGTTGCCCCATGTTTTCTGGACTATACTTTCCTAGTAAAAACTGACCCAGGATATAGAACCATAGATCATTACAGCACAGAAACAAGCCCCTTTGGCCATTCTAGTCTGAGCCAAACCATTTTTTTTGCCTAGTCCCACTGAGCTGCATCCAGTCCAAAGCCCTCCATACCTCTCCCAACCATGTAACTGTCCAAATTCTTCTTAAATGTTAAAATTGAGCCTGCATTCACCACCTCAGCTGGAAGCTCGTTCCACACTCCCACCACTCTCTTTGTGAAGAAGTTCTCCCTAAACTTTTCCCTGTTCATTCTTAATCCATGTCCTCTGGTTTGTATTTCACCTACCCTCTGTGGAAAAAGCCTGCCTACATTTACTCTGTTGGTTCCCCTCATAATTTTAAATACCTCTATCAAATCTCCCCTCATTCTACACTCCAGGGAATAAAGTCTCAACCTGTTTAACCTTTCCCTGTAACTCAGTACCTGAAGTCTGGACAAAATCCTAGTTAATTTTCTCTGCTCTCTTTCTATCCTATTGATATCTTTCCTGAAGTTAGGTGACCAAAACTGCACACAATACTCCAGGTTTGGCATCGCCAATGTCTTGTACAACTTTACCATATCATCCCAACTCCTATACTCAATACTTTGATTTATGAAGGCCAAAAGTTCTCTTTCCAACCCTTGTGACGCCACTTTCAGGGAATTATGTACTTGTATTCCCAGATCCCTCTGTTGTACCTCTCTCCTCAGTGACCTACCATTTTCTGTGTACGTCCTTTCTTGGTTTGTCCTTCCAAAATGCAACACCTCACACGTGATTGCATTGAATTCCACCTGCCATTTTTCCAGCTGGTCCAAATCCCTTTGCAAGCTTTGAGAACCTTCTTCACTGTCTACAACGCCTTCAATCTTAGTGTCATCTGCAAACTTGCTGATCCAATTTACCACATTATCATCCAGATCTTTGATATAGATGACAAACAACAATGATCCCAGCATTGATCCTGGAGGCATACTACTAGTCACAGGCCTCCAATCTGAGAAGCAATCATCCACCACCATTCTCTGGCTTCTCCCGTACAAAGTCTAAAGTCCATTGTCGAATCCAATTCACTACTTCACTATGAATACCGAGCATCTGAACCTTCCTGTCTAACTTCTCATGTTGGACCTTGTCAAAGGCCTTACTAATGTCCATGCTAGACAACAGCCACAGAATCATCTCTGGCAGTCTTAATGCAATGGCTGACTTCATTAATGGGATGGCAGTGGAGAGGATTTTATGTTACAAGGAGTCCACATATGAGGACCTCTCATAGAGCCAGCACATTGAGAGAACTGTGGAGATAGCCCTCCCATGACTCTAATTTATTGACTGTTGTATTATCTAGTTTGGTAATTCGATTGCCCAAGAACGCAGAAGGCTACAGAAAGCAGCAAATGTGGGTGTCCATCACAGACTCTGACATCCAACTGTTGAAGACGTCTATGTGAGGCATTATCTGAAGAAACCAGCCACCATCATAAAGGACCCCCATCACCCTGATCACAATCTGTTCTCTCTGCGACCTTCAGGAAGGTACAAAGTCTAAAGTTTAGCACCTTTGGGTTCAAGAATTGTTTTGATCCAACAGCTATCAAGAAGTTGATCCTTCCCTTACTACCCTAACTGTATAATACTCCAGGGTCACAAACATACCTGATTGCACTGTTAAAACACCACCTTCTTTTTCTAACACTAACTGTAACTATTTATTTATCTTTCCTTTATATTTATTACCATTTTTGGTGCTTGGGTAGTTTATTGTAACTATTGTAGTTGATATATCTTGTGGTACTGTTTAGCTGCATCAAGTAAAAATTTTGATGCATATGTACATTATGTGTATGTTAATAAACTCATTATTATTATGATGGATGAGTATCATGCAAATTTTTATTGGAATGCCAACATCAGAATTGGGGAATTGAAGGTAACCAAAGAGCATTAATCCACAGACAAATGAATGGATGGTGTAAACTCTGACTTCAAGTGTTTTTTTCTGTGGTGGCATGGCTATCCTGTAAAACACACTTGAAATCAGAGTTTGCACCAACCATTCACAAGGATCTGTGGCATCAGTTGCTTCCAGACAGTGTAAGGGCAACAGGAGCAGTGGAGAAATGGACAACGTGAAATATCATAAATGATCTCAAGACCCAGGCTGAATAACATGGCGAAATAGAATTTTTGATAATATTGGAAACCTCCTACCATTAGAAAAGAGGTCTAGGTGCCACAAGACTAGCACCACCAGGTTCAGGAACAGCTGCTACCCCTCCTCCATCAGACTCCTCAACAACAAACTCAATCAGAGACTCATTTAAGGACTCTTACTTTTGAACTTAATTTATTTATTACTCTCTATTGCACAGTCAGTTTGTTTATATTTATTTCTTTGTTTACATGTGCACCTCATCCGTGCCAACCCATGTTACGCCCATGTGTTGTACCCCAATGGACATGAGGACACCGTCTCAACTCGTGACCTGGCATTGACGGGCACCCTTGCATCTCCAGAACCCTCCTGAAGCCGACATCCTCTCACTGCCATGTACCACCCCACCCACACCCCCGGCTGCCCCGGCTACCCCGACTCAGCCATCCTTTAGGTGGCCCTGTCCTGCAACAGTCCTAAAGACTGCCAGACTGCCAGATTGCCTGAATTTGTAAATCTGTAAATACGTTTTTCTCTCCCAACTACTCTGTATCCAGCAGACATTTGGCATGAAGTCGTGTGGACACTTTTTTTCCCCACCAGGGACTGATTTTAAGAAGGGGGTGAATGTGGTGGTACAAACACTGGTCTGTCTGTGACTGCCCGTGCCTGTCTGCATTCCTGCCTGCCTATTGCAGGGGGAAACCCACTGAACCTGCAGGGAGGTAACCTGGGAGGCTGCCTCCACCTCCTCCCTGCCAATCACCAGCCCTATAAAGACTCGCACAAACCCTTGTGCAGGCAGTAGAGCACATGGAGCCAGAAGGGATATTAAACCTTGTGTGCCATTCTTAAGCTAATTCAAGCCTTTATAGTTTGAACTTGTTTGTTCACACTGCAGCGTATCACAATAACATTACTGCATTTCAGGTATGAGTGTGTTCTTCTCCCGGATACGACCACTTTCCTGCACGTTAATAACCCTCTGTAGAGATAGCTTAATTTTCTTTAAGTTAGCTGTTTAATTTCTTTTCAAGTAGAAAGCAAATAACAGGGGAGAAATCTGCTTCGATTCTCGATCTGGACTTCCATGCACAATATAATTCACTGACAGCTCAATTTACAGTATTTTTCTGCGTTATTGGGCCTCTTAAATAATCTTCTTCTTTAGGTATATTCTCCGCTAAGAATGCGCCTGAAGAAAAGGAAGTGGCCCTTTGATTTGCCGTTCAGGTGGCAGCGCTGAAAGCGCAGTGCTGGCCACCTGAAGGGACAGCTGCACCAGGATGCGCATCTGAGCGCACTCCGGCTCCTGTCCCTTAGGCTGTCAAGTTAGGATGGCTGGTTGTCAGCTGGGACAGCCAGCGCGGGCTATCAGCACAGGGACATCTCCTGTGAAATGTCCCCACTCTGATTGCTCTGCTCCCGGTAGGGGAGAAGGGGGCTGATGGAGCCAGCGGGAGAGAAGGGGGCTGGAGCGACTGGTGGGGAAGAAGGGGGCTGGAGCAGCCAGCGGGAGAGAAGGGGGCTGGAGCAGCCAGCGGGAGAGAAGGGGGCTGGAGCGACTGGCAGGGGGAGAAGGGGGCTGAATGACCAGCGGGTGAATGCGGGGCTTGGAGTGACCAGCGGCGGAGAAGGGGGCAGGAGCGGCCGGCGGGGGAGAAGGGGGCTGGCCGAAACAATGCCGGTAACCGATTCGAGCGCCCGTAACAAGCTTAGCGTCAGCGTACTCAAGCCTTGGCGGAGGAAAGCAAGGACATGGAAGCAGTATCCCCAAGTTCCCATGTTGCTAGTTTAGCATGTTCTTTGGGGAAAAGAGGATGATTTTTCCAGAGTGCAGATCCTCAGTTACGTTTTCTGGCTAAAATTAGAACAGCTAAATCATTTTAAAAGCTGGTGATATTCTTAATACCTGCTGGTTTATTATGGTTGGCTGTCTGAGGGATGGTGGCCCATACTTATGTTCTGTAGTGGAATCATGTGTTGCAGTCTCCCAATTGATCAACAGTCGTTTACAATAACACAGTATAATTTGGTTCTCAGTTCCGAACAATACCCATGCTTAATTAACTTAAAATGCAGATGAAATGGTTTCTTTTTAAGTACAGAGCTAGATTAAAGAAGGTCGTGGCAATAATGAGAGCGGTTGGTGTGTTCCTGAGGGAAAAGGATGCAAAGACATCATTCAGACCCAGTTGCCTGGGAACTGACAGCTCCCTTTACGGGATCAAGTGACTGCGAGATAAAAACACAACTTTTAAATAACAGCACTTGGGATTTAAAGCAATTTGATGTCAGAACTGACATATTGCAGCAGAAATAGGACATCCACAAACTGCTCTCCCACACTTGCAGGTTGGTCTCATGACTTAAACTATTCGGGTGTTGAAGAACACATTTTGTGGCCATCTTTAAGAAGTGGCGTTTGATAGCATGTGCCGAGATAACCTTGATGATAACAGGATTGGTGAACTCGCGCCTGTTCCGTCACTGAGTAAGATCATAGCTGAACTTTTATCCCAAATCTCCTGACTCACTTCACATACGTGAAATATGTACTGGTCTTTATGACTTACAGAGGTGATGTCAGTCCTAGTGCCACTGTTGATCCCAGTGTCAGAACTAGTTCCAGTGCCAATGCCAGTAGTAGTGGGGCAAGGTTTAGTGCCCCATTGCTGAGACCCGTTCCACTTTAGTGCTTGTGCCTGAACTTGTCCGGTTCTACTGCTGTTTGTTAGTGCCAGAACTACAGGAATGCCAGCACTAGTCTGACTCCAGCCCCGTCCTCCCCCGGCGGCCGCCCCAAACCCCTTCCCCCGCCGACCGCTCCAGCCCTGCCGTCCCCGCGCTGACAGCCCAGCCAGCTGTCCCTGCCCTGATGTCCTGCGCCGGGGGAAGGGGCAGCCGGGAGAGGAGCTGTCAGGCGCTCGCCAGCTGACTGTCACCCTGAAAGCGGCTGCATTCAGATGGCCACTGTGCTGCGGCGATTAGCCCTCTCGGAGGAGGGTCACAAAGTTCACATCCATGCCAACCCACGTTACGCCCCTGTGTGGTACCCCAATGGCCGTGAGGACACCGTCTCAACTCGGGACCTGGCATTGGCGGGAGCCAAGCCCCTCCAGTCCGGGCACCCCTGGCATCTCCGGAACCCTCTCCACGCCCATCATCAACCACGGGCCACTGCTGCCCCCAGACCCTCACTGCCATGCACCCCCTCCCCCCGCATCCCGGGCACCCTTGCATCTCCGGAACCGTCCCGAAGCCGACATCCTCTTACTGCCACGCATCACCCCACCCACACCCCCACCCCCACCCCGGCTCAGCCATCCTTTAGGTGGCCCTGTTCCCCCGCCGACCCTTCACTCGGCGCCTGCTGCGCATTGACCTGGCCTATGCGGCTTTACAAGCGGGGCAATTGGTCACCTTGGCTCGGTTCGGTCCCTCCGCCAACTTCCTCGAAGAGAGTTAATAACCCGCCCTTCAAAGTTTGGCGGGTCCCGGGCCATCGGCAAGGCGGCCACGCAGCGTGACGGAGGGCAGGGCCTGTGTGCTTGCGCCGCGCAGCAAGCGGCCTCGTCCCGATTTTCAGCGGTCGCCGGCGCCGAAAGAGGCGAGGGGCTGCGATCTGGTGGCCCCGGAAGAAGCCGCGAGCCCACGGAAAGGTAACGACCTCATCAGATCGGCCGTCGCTTCAGATGAGTGAAGGCTCACGTATCCCCCCGCACTCCCTGCCGCCCGTGTGGTGGTCCTCGGCACCGGGATTCAGAGTCCGGGAGTTCGCAGATCCAGATTCTTTCGCGAATGCAGGAGAATTTTTTTTTAAGCATTTTCCGCTTTCGACTCGGAGGAGCGGTGCAGCGATGTATCGGTTTTGGTAAACGCTGTGGGGGGGGGGGGGGGAAGGTGGGGTGGGGGTCTCATGGAGACCCTCAATGAAGCGTTGTGGAAGAACTGTTAAACGTAGCGTTTTATGAACAGGGCGATGCACCTGTTGGGAAATGATCACATCCTTTTGCTGGACTTGCAGCTGGTGGAGGAGCTCCGCGGGCCACGCAGCCTCCTTGGGGACAAGGTTCGGCCCAGCCCAGGCTATTCTGCAGGGTCTTTGTCCCACCTTTGTTGCCAGTGGCGTCTAAAAGCTTCTCTTTTGTTCAGATTCCAAAAAGGGGAAGGAAGGGAGACCTTGGACATGTCCCTGGAAATTGACTCGTTTCAAAAACAGACGGAACAAATTGTATTGCAGTTTCTTAAGGCCAGAAACTTTGAGGATTTGATTCTTGAGGAAGGGATTCATGAACTGGAAAAGGAAGTCACTGGATTCGAGGATGATATTCAGACAGATGGACACTGCCCCTCTTTACCTTGTCATCGTTCGGCCGCACGGTTGGAAGGTATTAATTTAACTGTTTTTTTAATCTATCTACTACACTCGGGCCATCTTCCTACTCCCTCCCCTAATCACATCATAATGAAGTAAAATCCCCAAATGTATGTCCAACAGATCAGAAACACTCTTCAGGAAGCAGGTCAATACTATTGTCCTCTCGACTGCCACATTTTGTATTCAATGTAACTTTTATTAAATCTGCCCCAGTGACCATTTTCCACTTTCCACCCGACAGCAAATCTGACCTTTCTGTTCCATCTACCCACACTTGGCCTGGCTCTAAAATCGAAAGCTGTTACATTTAAAATGTCAACATTTGTTCCTGACTCCAATGAGTTCTATCTGACTGGTGCACTTGAAAGTTAAAAACTCAGCAGGTCACACAGCAAAGATAAACGGAACCAACGTTTCAGGCTTGAGCCCTTCGCCAAGATAGGTGCAAAATATCACGCTGGTGTAGTTATGTTTCAAATTCTGCTCTTGTGATCATTTGATTCTGCAGATTTTGCATTTAATCGGTGGTAGTTTGATCTAAAATCGAATAGACTTCCACGTTAAATTCAGAAATCAAGATTCGCCACTCTGCAAGAAGAAATTTCTAAGTACCTCAGTTTTAAATACTGCTCTGATATTTTAGGAGACCCTTGTTTGAGACCCCCATATATTCTCAGCAATATTGAATTCCTTTGCTTTGTTATTTCTACTTGCTCATTTTATTTGACTTCCGTGCACAATTCACTGACAGCTCAATTTAGAGTTTTGCTGAGCTGCAATGCCCCTAATCTTGATTGTACTCTGGAAATTTAGCCACATTTCTGATGGCTAAAAAAGATAATGTCATTGTGAATTTGGCATATCCGTAAGCACCAAAATGGCATGCAAAATGCAACAACTATGTAGTAAAAATTAAATTAATATTCTAAAACATTTAAACAAAAGGAAATAATGGATATGAATAACTTGATGGGTAATCGCGTCCACAATTTTGGCTACATCTAATAACTGGTTTATCTGTGACTGTCAAGACCAAATTAAAAACTAGGATGCAGATTTGCTCTATCCACACCTGAAGTTATAGCATCAATTTTTTGGAATTTTTTTTCCACCTTCTAAACTGTTGATATTTAAGTAGCTCAATACTACTGACATTTTTTTCCCAGAACAGTACGTGATTTTTATTAAGCAAGATTAGATTATTTTAAAGTTTAATGTGTCAAAATACATTGATTTGAATGGAGTAGATCTGACAAATTATAAATAATGTTGAACAAGAAACTTGGCTTTTAACATTGGGAAATTGTTTACCATTTGAAGCAGAAGAATTTTAGGATAAATGGTAATTATTCCAAACTATGGATCAGTATTAAGGAAGAATCTTGAGAACACTGATACTCATTACAGAAGCCAGTTTGGAGATAGGCTGATGAAGTAGTCATTCATTCATTTTCAGAATGATTGAGCAAGGAGACACTAACAACTACAGATGTATTTATCTTTTAGCCCAATCCATTTAAAAAAACACTTGGAAGTAATTCCCAAGTGAATTGTGGGCAATAGTTTCCTATTGGTCTCCTAAAGATATTTGATACAAAAACAAATGATTTGCTTGAGCTTAAAAAAAATTACAGAAATAATGTAAGAACTGAGGTAGAGATATAGCAATTGCAGTAAATCTGAAAACAAAATGGAAAGGGAAACCTAATGTTTAACAATTCATTGCCTTGCATCAAAACCCCAAATGAAAGGTCCTCTATTTAAAATATGTATACATACACACAACTCAGCATGCAAAGTATTGCTAGCATTTTCAGTTTTAATTTTAAGTGTTCTGGGTAAATTTTTTATATAACCAGCTTTTCCATTTTATATCAGATCACAACCCTGTAAAATTAACTTTTTCTTTTACACAGATGCTGCCGATTTTCTGAATATTTCTAACATTTTTATTTTATTTCGGATTTCTTGTACAGTAAAAAGTAAATTTTAGAATGTTAGAGAATTTTCACGCAGGTTGGTGACAAAACCATAACGATTGGGTATAGAACTAAATGGAATGCAGGACTGCCCTTTACTAGCTTGTCATCTCATCATTGCTGGTTTAATTGAAAATAAGTGCACTTCGAATATACCTGTGAAGTTGTTTATTTAACATTTGAATGTTGGTGTTTGAGCTTAAAAGCTAAAAACCTGTCACTTTATTTTCTGGACTTCGGTTTCCTGAAGAATTGTACATTGACATAGGTGCACGTTTGGCTCAGATGGGAGATGGGTTGGATCAAAACATCAATAATAATGTGGTTGAAAGATTTATCCATGACATTAATCCTCAAGAGGTAAGCATTTTTTTGTTTTATGTATTTTTATATATGTTAGTACTTTTTGCCTTTGACTAGCACTGTTCTACAGTTATGAAAAATTCAGGCATTAAGTAGTTTATAAAATTTCACTGGTAGACATTTGTGATTTCATACAATTAGCTGTCAAAATTACAAAGGAAATTTTTTTTTGCATGCAAATGTTCCAATAACTTCAAGTCAATTGGATAAATGGTTAAACAATGAAGTAAAATTTAGATGCGCCATTTTACTACTAACTATGCAAACATTGATGCTGGCTGCCTTAGCCTTGAAGTGCATGAAATTGCTGTACCTTCAAGATAGCTATGACCCACCTCTACCAAAGAAATTTAAACATGTTCTGAAGTAATGCTCAGAAACCATTTTGAAGATCATAAATAGAGTTTAAGTTAACATATTCTTTTCACTTGTTGTACAGTGACGGTCATTGTCAGTCAGTGTCTAACTCCAAATCCACAAGCCCACCATCCTGATTGACGCCATCCCAAGCATGTAATCTTTCCAACCTTGGCACACAGTAACTGTAGAGTGCATCATCTTAAAAAAAAATATGCATAACATTTATTGCCTCAGTTAATTTAACAATTTTCCAACTGATATCATTCAAACAAATAGGGCAAAGGCAGTAGGTGTAATTGGTCCTCTCCTCATTGCACGCTACTCAGATTTAAGCAAAATAAAAAAGCCTTTCAAAGTTTACAAATGCTACTGGTTTAAAAAAACTTGCCAATCATCTTAAATTGAAGGTAGCTAAAATTCAACCAACAAATCCTGCAGCTCCCTTCAAAGCAAATACAGTGGATAGCAGAAAGACTACAGCAAAGCACCACTGCCCCCTAGAGGTCAATTAAACAACATCAATAACTCTCAGGGAATAGACTGTGGGGAATCTTGCTCTGTAGGTTTAAATTGGTGTTGAATATTTTAAGAGTGAAATTTAAATTTTATTTTACTCTTTTTTATCTGCCCATTTCCTCCACCTATTCTGTTTGCAAAGGGTAAAGCAATGAGAATCATAGGAGAACATGGGCTAGAAGACTTCCTACTTGCCAGTGGGATATAGATAATTTTCTTATGCTTTCTGCAGAAAAACATTATTGCACATATATAAAATGGAAAGTCGACAAACTGCTATCATTTTCACTTGTGATGGAGTCAAGTTATCACACTCAAACAACCTTAAGTCAAAGTAACATATAAAATTTAAATTTTAAAAGTTTAGACATAGAACATGGTAACAGGCCCTTTTGGCCCACGAGCTATTCTGCTCAATTACACCTAACAGACCCACAACCCCAGTACATTTTGAACTGGGGGTGGAAACCGGAGCACCTAGGGGAAACCCATGCAGACATGGGGAGAATGTACAAACTCCTTACAGACAGCACCAGATTGGAATCCCAGTTGCTGGCATTGAAACAGTGCTAAATGAGTCCTATTGTTGGTGCAGTTTCTTTCATTCTTTTACCATCTCCTCAGTTACCTTCTCAAAAAAATTCTATTGTCAGGCAGGATTTCCCCATACAAAACTGCGCTTGTTTCAGATCAGCCCCTACCTTTACAAAATGTAGAAAAATGCATTCCCTTATAATAATTTTCCTCCTGTTGATAGAATCCTCACCTGGTCTATCGTTATCTTGCTTTTCTCTGCTGCCTTTAAATAAAAGAACAATGTTCCCAATTATCCAGTCTTCTGGCATTTTATCTCCAATGATGAAAATGCAAAAATATCCATTAGGGCCCCTGGTCTTCCTTGTTCCCATAGCAACCTCTGATAGATCTCTTTGAGTTCCGGCAATTTATTGACCCTCGTATGTTCCATTTCCACTTAGCATCTTCTCCTTCTTAGTACTGATGTACTCAACATATCCTTCCTGAAATCATGATCTTTCATGTCCTTCTTCCTGGTGAATACAAACAAGTATTCATTCAATACCTTTCCCACATTCCATAGCTCCACACACAAATTAACCCTTTGGTTCTTGAAACTTTTCATTCTTTCCCTCACTACCTTCTTGTTTCTAATATACTTGGAATGTCTTAGGATTCTCAATCTTGCTGGCCAAGGGTTTTTCATGGTCCCTTTTTGTACTCTGAAGTTCTTTCCTGCACTATTTTCCCCAGAGGCTCCCACCTTCACAGAAGTCAACATCTGCCATGTTATTTTCTATTTTTCCCTGATCAAATATTAATTGCCAAAAGTGTTTCTGGCCCCTTGTTATCTTCATTTCTTAATTTAACCTGGGTTAATAAAACTAAAACCATTTATGACCATTAACTATTTTTAAATTTCATGTGTATTCCTTTAATCAGAATGGAACCATAACTTTGTCTGCCATTATTGATGACTTGTCCAGTCAAAGGACTGCTATTGAAGATATGCCACAAGAGAAAGGTATTCTATTACTGACACTGTTGCTGTTAGAAAAGATTGTATTGGAGCGGCCTCTCTTGCTCCCACGCATCTTCAGAACTACTGTACAGTACATCACCACAAGCCTCCAAAATTACATTCAGGAATTGGGAGGATGGGTAAGTTTCTTTGAAGAAAGAAAGATGTTGGCATCACTGAACTGCTCTATCATAGACAAGACATGAAATGCTTTGAATATATTTTGTGTTGGTAATATCAGAGGAATGAAAATCTAGAACATTAGAGGATATTGGACCACAAGTCAACCAATATAACTAAATGAATGACAGCCAATCCAGAAATTGAATGCAACCAAAGCTAGCACGATTACAATTTTATGCTTTGTTATAGTTAAAGACCATAGTGATGCAAAATAAATTCTTTCAGACCAAATGAATATTGCATTTTCCACTGAAACCAAGGTTCAATAGTGACTGTGTCAAAATAGTCTCCCATTTTCCATATCTACAACTTATTTTTATATGGTAATACTGCTTGCCATCTGGACGTTTTGAAGGAAGAACTAGAAGTCAGCAAAACAAGTGAAGCTGTCTGATCTGTGCTCATCAAAACTAGCAATTTCATCTAGGAATACCCTTGACTGACTCGAGTACATTATAAGAATTTGCTTTTATCTCAGCCTCTTGTATAGTTTTGTCAGGATCCAGTTAAGGTCAGCCAAAGCCTTTAATTACTGCCTTCTCCTTTCAGGCATACTGCAATATTAGCCAGTTGGGCTTTTTTTGATAAAGGATGTGGACAATGCTGCCAAGACCATAGTTTATTGTCCATTCCACATTGGTTCTAACTACAGTAATTGAGGTGGACTAGCACTGCAGACAAGTTTAGAGTCAATCATATCGGAGTCCCTTTAAAGGCCAAATTGGTCAAGTATGGCAGATTTCTGTTCCTGAAGGATAATAGTGAAGCAGATGAGTTTTTTTATTTAAAAACAATTAGTAATTCTATTTTTTTAAATTTAAATAAAGATACAGAAACAGGGTCTTCCAATTCCTTGAGCCTATGCCTGCCCAGTAACACCCATGTGACCAATTAACCTAATCTGTACCTTTGGAACATGGGAGAAAACCAGAGCACTCAGAAACTCTGCACTATTACCAAAACATAGAAACACAGGCAGCAGCAGATTTGAACACGGGACACTGGTGCTGTAATATGTTGTGTTTACTGCGCCACCCTGTTTTATTTCCAAGCTATTTTAACTCATCCCCAGGATTGGTCATACAGAACTCTAGATATCAGAGTGGTGGCAATAGCAAAATGCTGTTACACCACCAGCAATTGGGACCAGGGTTTGAATCCCACCCTTTCTGAAAGAAGTCTTTTGTTTAAATGTTCTCCCCATGTTTGCGTGGGTTTCCCCTGGGGGTTCCAGTTTCCTCCCAACCTCCAAAACATAAGTGATTGTAGGTCAATTGGGTGTAATTGGGCAGCACGGACTCTTGAGTCTAAAGGACCCATTACCGTGTTACATGTCTAATTTTAAAAAAAATTTAAATTAAAAATATTAAGAAATAAATGTAACAATTATTCAGTAATGGAAATAACGATATTCAAAACTAAGGGTGGGAAGAAAATTTGAAGGGTTTTCATTTTGTAAAGCATTTATTGTGTATAAAGTCTATTTTTGATTAATAAACTCTATACACAAGTTCAGTACCCTACGCATTAGTTACTGCATGTAAGCAAAACAAAAGGGATATTAACCACAGAACAGGTGTTAACTGCAAGGATGCACATTTTTTGTTGCTAGATTCATGCTTCCATATTGACTAAAAAATTATTGTGAGTGATGTTTAGGCCCTTCAGACAAGTGTTTTTGATGCATGACAGGAGAGAAATTCAGCAGCTAAATTGCACTCTGCCAGTTTTCAGATGTTAAATAATTACCAAATGTGCTGTGTGGTATTGGTTGAACATTGAAAAGTTAAACAGAACTGGATAATTCACCATATTTTTTGTAGAGAACTGAAGAAAGCAGACAAATATTCAGTTTAGTTTTTCATCTGGAAAGTAGATGTATTGCTCCCTCACAATTGCAATGCCAGCCGAGAATATGTGGTGCTTTGGCTTGAACACTAACCTCAAACAATTGAAATGACTCAAACTTTATAAGATTACAATATTTGCAAGAATTGATTAGTTTAATATTGCAATTAAAAATTCCCCTTGTCTATTACCTGTTGATGAGACGTTATCAGTTGGAATCGGAAGCTATAACTATGAAATAAAAAAGCTCAAAATTGACTTAACATTTTTGGATTAATTTCCCCACCGTAACTATTTCAAACAGCAGCATTGTTCCTCTTTTATACCACTTCTGCATACAACTTAAAAGAAATGTATGCAGCTGTAGATATTTTGCTTTATTTGTATAGCAGATGGTTGATACTTTTTTCATTGCAATGCCTGAAAACTTGTAGATTGTCAACTATTAAAATAGTTCCATGGAGGTTGAAACTGTTATACAGTTATAATTGGCAAGACTAATTGTCCTTTTTTTTTTAACTTTTCAGGAAAATTTGCACTGAAACGACAACACAACCACTTTCTACTTGACCTTGTTTCTCAGTGTTAAAACTTGTTTACACTTCAATGGCATATGTTGTCAGTATATAATTAAATTATTGCAATAAAAGGTAATTATCTGCAACCTATCTGAAGATTTGTACTGAATTAAAAATAAACAATTGGTAACTGGAATAATTCTAAGGAAATGAACAAGATTTTGTTTTAAAAAAGAAGACCTGTTATTAAAAGCACAACTTAAATCTATGACATCTTGAAAGCGATTCAAAAACACAGGTTTTTTAAAAATAGGATTTTGAAGTATTATCCATTGAAAGATGATAGTAAATCTCTGATAATTACTTAAAAATTAGTTGTTTGGCATCTGACTCACCTGGTGCCGATTCCTGCAATCCTTGTCAGCTCAAGTGTTCACTGGAACATTCAATTCTGAGCAAAATCTTAAAGGGTGTTAGAATATTAACAAATCTGTAATCTGAAAGTCTGTTCATTCAGCACCACCAATAGCCCTCGCATGTTTGAGAATGGAGGCTTACTTTAAAAACCAAAACATTAAGTTTATGGAACTTCTGTATTGAATTGTTTAAATATGGATAGCGTTACGGTAATCCAACCACCGCAAGGGAGTTTTCAGAGGCTTCTGTGCAATATTTGTCGGAAAGTGTTGATTTTAAAGCATTAATCAGCAAAATAAGTTATTCCAAGGAATGAAAAAGGTTGGTTTACTTCAATTTTTTTAAAAAACACCGAGATTTCTGTCGTACCCCTGGGTGAAGACAGTGAGGAATTAGCACAGTTGTTAATGCAGGTCTAAGTTTCTGATCACTACAATTAACTTAAAACAAAATGAGGACTGGTGAAAAGTTGCAGTGGGATACTGTTTGACTATAAGTGTTGAAAGATGATGTAATTTCATGATCCAGCTGCGCTGGATGGGTCACGTCTCCAGAATGGAGGACCATCGCCTTCCCAAGATCGTATTATATGGCGAGCTCTCCACTGGCCACCGTGACAGAGGTGCACCAAAGAAAAGGTACAAGGACTGCCTAAAGAAATCTCTTGGTGCCTGCCACATTGACCACCGCCAGTGGGCTGATAACGCCTCAAACCGTGCATCTTGGCGCCTCACAGTTTGGCGGGCAGCAGCCTCCTTTGAAGAAGACCGCAGAGCCCACCTCACTGACAAAAGGCAAAGGAGGAAAAACCCAACACCCAACCCCAACCAACCAATTTTCCCTTGCAACCGCTGCAATCGTGTCTGCCTGTCCCGCATCGGACTGGTCAGCCACAAACGAGCCTGCAGCTGACGTGGACTTTTTACCCCCTCCATAAATCTTCGTCCGCGAAGCCAAGCCAAAGAAAAGAAGATAATGCAGGTCTAAAGAAAACAAGTGGTAACTACATTAAAAAGCAAAGAGATCAAAGATGAAATACACAGGTGTATCATGAGGGAATAACCAGAATTGGACTTGCACAGTAAATGGCAGGGCCCTGGGGTAGATACAAAATCATGGCTAACACATGTTCGCTCAGTGCCATTTCGTTCTTATCACGTCACCTTCATTTTAATGGCCAAAATAGGCAAAAGTGATGGACTTAAGGGGAATAAAATAGATGAGGCATTAAACAAATTTTTTACAATAGAGGGTTTACAGAGGAACTACATACTTAATAGCGTAGCGTCTGTGACGGCAGAACTATGGAATAAAGAGATATCCACACGGTGCGAGGGTGAACTAGTAACTGACTTTATTATTTGAATTTCTCACGCTGCGCACAGGGGAACACGCACTTCTGGTGACATCCGTTCATCATTGAATCACTCCCTATTCAGTGGAGTGCCACCCAGAAGTGGGGAATTCCCCTGGGCAAGATGTGGCGTCAACCATGGGGGGGGGGGGGGGGGCCTTCTCCTCGAGAGTGAAGGGGGACCCACGCCATTTTGAGTCGAATGATTGGGGCAGTGATTTGGCCCGTCTAACCGTGCGGTCACTGGCCCGCTACAATAGCATCAAATTTAAGGGAAAAATCAGATCCACCAAATCTTGCAACAAATGAAATTGCACAGATGCGGGAAATAGCTGCAGCAGATCAGAAAAAAAACATTGAGACAAGAGAAAGATTAGAGCTATTAATCTAATATCAAGAATCCAGTTATAGTCCTCTTGAACAAATTTGATTCTGTCAAATATATTTTTTAAATAAACACACTGGATCTTACTAATTTAACGTGCTGAATTTTAAGTACCAAACATTTAACTCTGAATTTATGTTTTGTAGATTAACTGCATTAATTTCTGGAATAACGATGCAAGCCCTTTTAAACAAAAATAAGATGTAGTCTCAAAGAAACAAATGTGAGTGAGAGATTGCAGGGGTACATAACAAGAATTTACAATGAGGGAACACAATCCAAGATCATGACCATTTAGACTAGAGATCAGAAACTTCATGGCAGCATGCTTATCATTGCAATTCCCTTCCTTCACATGGTGTAGATTCTTAAAGTTGAGCAAGTTTGTACAAGTCTCATTGGTTTTTTAACATGTTTTTATTTTGAGAAAAAGCAAATTTTATAGCCAAATTATGTTTTATTTCCATTTTACTGGGGTTAAAAATTCTCCTCACAATGCAATCCCAGGCCTGAAGCAACAAAATTTTCTGACATCAACTGATGATTCCCATTATTGGCATGGATGTAAGGAATATGGGATCTGTCTAG
Organism: Narcine bancroftii; assembly: GCF_036971445.1. Classification (NCBI taxonomy): domain Eukaryota; kingdom Metazoa; phylum Chordata; class Chondrichthyes; order Torpediniformes; family Narcinidae; genus Narcine; species Narcine bancroftii. The sequence continues at coordinate 82,345,787 of NC_091479.1, read as the reverse complement.
GAAAGGTATGATCAAGATAAATTAAACCCACCATGATTCCTTTGGAATGGCAGGTTAGGCACAAGGGGTTGAAAGGCTTGTGCTGTCTTTGGATCCCTCATCAGCTGATATTACAAAAACAAAAGAACATGGATGTTGCAGGACTCTGAAACATGATGGTGAAAATGGCTGGGAGAGTAGAGGTTATGTCAGGTTAATAACTTCCTCACTGCTGCTTACATTGAGATCAAGAGCATGTTAATGATTATTCCTGAATAAAGAATGAGCTAATTCATTTATCATACGACTATGACAAAAGTTACAAGGCTCATAGACTGTGTAGTGAAGAAGTTGTAGAAGGAGATGGGAGAAATAACCTTAGTTCTATACAAAACACTAACTGTGATGTTCTAAAAACCAAAATGTACAGCTGATTTTCCCTTGTATAATAGTTTTACGTTAAAATTAAATTTAACTGTACTATATCCATCTACTGCTGTTAAAGTTTGTTTTAAAACCATGCAAGAGATCAAAAGTTAAAGAAGAGAAAGGGAATGAATGGAATGCAGAATTAAAGAAACTGGCAATTAAAAGATCACGGGAATCCTTGTGGACTGAGCCAGTGTAAGACAGGAAGAAGGGGAAAAAATTAGGAGCCCTAACCTTGATCTAGGAAGGATAAGGGGTCAACACAAGTTAAAGAAATAGAAGGGGTGTGGTTGGGATTGCTTTAATAGAGGAGAGGAAAGCATGGACAAGTTGAAAGGAAAACATCTCAAAAGGAGTGGAGAAGAAGCAGTCAACATCAGATACACAATGGAGTTTGAGAAAAAATGAGAGGATGGAATTCTGACAGATATGAGAGGTGTTTATCTGTGAAAAGATTAAACTGTCAATGTTTCAGGTTGATGATCCTTCATTAGAGCCACAAAGTTAGAAATCAAACAGATTTGTGATATTCCAAATATCTTTTAGCAGATTTATTTTCTGCCTTAATATACAATTATAAAATAACTAAAAATGTTAATCTACACAAAGTTGGAGGGAAGTGGTTTTATAATTATTAAATTTGAATAGAATCTTAATTTCAATACTCAGGAAACTTGAACCGAGATAGATGAAGATAGTAATGGGCATGCAATTTTTTTCAGGTTTGTAAGTGGGAATAAAAGAATTTCCAGTTGGCTAAAATACATGACCCAAATTAAATGACAAATTTGCTGACAATGGAAGCCATAATACAAAAGTCAATTTTAAAAATTGCAATGGTTCCAGGGTATATAATAGAATATGATAAATAATTTTCACCACAAATGAATCCATGTTTTATTGTTATTTATGGTTTTAGTACAAATTGCAAATTGAGCACTCAGAAAACCATTTGTAATTGCCGTCAAAATTATTTTCTTTTGATCACCTCACTTGGAAACTTGCAAGCAATCGATACTTGCATGTTTAAAGCAAATTAGATATAATGCTTTCAATTCACCACAGTCTAAATGATGGAATTGTTTACGGCATCAGCAGTAGTGGAAGTATATTAGACAAATTAATAACCACATTACATCTTTTAAGCTGATGCAAAACATATAGGATGCCAACTATATTTAATGAAAAAAATGTTCCATGAAGAAATAAACAAGTAAATGCAAATGGGACAATGGAAAATACACAAGCAGAGGTAAAGCTTGCACAAATGGACATGGTGGAACTGAATGGACTCATAACAATAGAAACAATATCCAAGCTAATAATTTTTTAAAAAATTAGGAATTAGTTTTACTCAGTTAAAAATGAAGGTGGCAGTAAATAAGAATCCATTCCAATTATAAAAAGGTCTCCATTAACTAAGTTCCCAGAAAAGATTCAACATTCTTTTCCTCTTCAGTGACTCAACATTTAGATATTATTTGGAAAGAAAATAGCATTTTCATTGTCAAAGATTCCATTGCATTCAAGAATATCCTATACTCTACCCATTAACACTTTCTCAATGGAAAACAATGCCCTATATCTATACCCTTATTAATCATTGCTTGTCTCATTGATCACATTCTGTGCAATACAACTGAATAAATACTCAATTACAGTCATAAATCAAATAGAATAGAAAGCCTTAATTATTCTAATCAGTAACGAACTGCTCATATTAAAATCTTCTTCTCAAGGCGAGAGCCACTCCCACTGCAAGTGCCAGCATTGCTAAAGCAGCAGCTCCACCATAAAACAAAACAGGTGTGGTTGTTTTTGCAGGAATGATCACTTCAGTAACTTCTGGCTCAGTTAGTGGAGCCATTTCAACTCTTTCCCCCTTTTCAAAAAACTCCTCTTCCAATTTGGTCTTTGGGGCATCTTTTTTAATCTCATCCAATTGCTTTATTTCTTGGAGAGATGTTGACTGTGGCATTTCACCAGATCGGGATGCATCTTTTCCAGCAGCTTCTAGTGCTTTTTTTTCTATTTCAGAAACTGCTATTGATAAAGGTTCAGTTTTCTCCAATCCAACAGAAGACAGACTCTCTACTGGCATTGTCTGTTTGGTCGAAATAGCTTCTGACTCAAACGATGCTGTAGTTCCAGTAGTCTTTAGCTCCATTTCCTGCTTCTCACCAGCTTCTGTAACTTCCTCCTTTTCGACATGAACAATATCAGAATTGGAAGAATTGTTTTCACTTTTCTCTTCACCACCACCATTACTGTCCAAGCTCTTCATGTCCTCTGGATCCATGGATAGCTGTTGCCAAGACTCTGTTCCAAGAGAAACTGGTAGGCCTTCAGTATGCCAGCTTTGACTTGGAGACAATGATGTCTGCAAGCTAGCAGTCTGCCAAGAACTGGTAACTGTGAGTGGTTCAGGAGGACTTACTTGACCAGAGTTGTTACTGGGTAAGATATAAATATCATTGCTTTCATCCACTGTTTCTCCCCGTTCTTCTTCGTCTGAATCAAGATTGAAAACAGTGCCCTAAGAATAACAAACAGATTGAAACCCATTAAACATTTTTTTGTACAAATGACAATTATGTCAGAACAGACTGGATATTTTTGCACAGATAATGCAAGCTTCCAATCAGCTAATACTACATTAAAGAAATGTTATAGTCTGTAAAGGTTGCAAGCCCATATTGCAAGTGCACTGTAGAATTTTAAAAAAGGATAGAGAAAAGCAAAAGCAGAAATATACTAGTAGAATAGCAAGAAACAAAAAAAAATTGCAAAGCATTAAATGTTTAAGGAAATGACATTAGTGAATGTGGACCCCTTATGGTCAGAGATTGGAGAATTTAGAAATAACATGAATTAAGCAGTTTCTGCTCATCAGTCTTTGCACAGAAAAAACCTGCTACACATTTGAAAGAATCAAAGGTGTTGCAAAATTGAAGATCTGAAAAATGTATTAATCAAAAATATATGAGAGAAGTGAAAAACTTGAAATGCTGACAATCCCAAGGACCTGATGATCTGCAAAGAAAACAGAAAATGTAAATACTCAGCAAGGCAGGTAGCAACTGTTGGAAGAGAAACAGAACTAATATTTCAGGTTGAAGGCCCTTTATCAGAATAGGGAAAGCGAGAAAGCAAGCTAGTTTTCAGTAGTAGATATGGAGGAAAGATGGATAAAACAAAGGGAATCTTTGATATATTGATTCACGTGATACAAGTACATTGTCTTTGCTAATAGCATGGTTCTTTGCTAATAGCATGGTGAATGGTCCACATTCATTCTGGTCATACAAAAATGGAACAGCAAGTCAGAGAGTTTGATAGAGCCTGGAAGGCTGCAATAAGCAGGTTTTCAACCTGTTATGGACCTTGGACAATTTTATTTTTGACTGAGGACAGGACTGAACCTACTGTGGAAGATTTAACAGCTGCTAATGCTGTGGTAGCACCGGGCTACTGCTAGGGAACTTTGACAGCTGTCAAAGCATGGGAACCACATGCTGGAAGACCATGGGCTCGCAGAAGACCATGGGCTCGCAGGAGAGCGAGCCTGCAGCTGTTAACCTCTCTCCACCATTGTTGAGAACTGGAGATATGCACTGGTTTTAAAGAGGTTAGTCAGTGTATTGGACTGCAGATCATCAGACAGGCGGTCTGACTGTGCGTGCTCACCTGGCAGCTTTGTTCACAGGTGCTAGCACTGCCATCTGGAACTGTATGTCAGTGTGTTCCCCCAGTAGTTTCAGTGGAAAAAGGAAGACAGCTACTTTGTCCATGGATATCAGCACTTGTCCTGATACAAGTTTGAGGAACTCTGATACCCAGAGTGTGTGTGGGACTGACCAGTGCCTCTCCAGCTCCTTTTCAAGAGGACTTTGTGTGACAGGAGTCATGAGACCACTCAAGCCAGGGTGTCCAGAGAAGAGTTGTGTGACAGAAAGTTACTTGTTAACCTTAAAGAGGGCTTTGGAGGAGTGAATCTCATGTGGTGACTAGGAGGTCACTGTGAAAATTCCCAGGTGAAGAAAGTAAAGGTGGTTGTTGCCACAGTCAAAACTCAAGCCAGTCTCATGTTTCCATGACGGTTGAAAGTGTATAGGGACCACAGTCATTTGGATACAGCCTCAACCAGTGCGCAAGGAAACAAAATCTCAAGCCTGGAGACCAAATCCGTAAGCTGTTCCTTCTTGACAGACTTGACATGGGGGTTTGTTTTGGGAATTTTAATGATCTTGGGGGGCATTTCAGCTTGGACTGTAATGGTTTGGGTCATCCCCCCCCCCACATATGCTGTATAATAATCCATTGTTAATATAGAGTTGCCTCTCTAAGGCTGGTGTTCAGGTGTTAAGTTTATTGGGTTAATTCTATTATTAGTTTGTTAATAAATTTTGTGCTAAACTTAACCCATTCATTTATGTGCCTCCCAATTGCTGCTGAGAAGTGTAACAAACCTGAGTTGGACTTTGTTGTCACAATGCAGGAGGCCACAAATAGATAGGGCAGAGTGGTATGGAGAATAAAGTGGTAGGAAACTGGAAACTTGGGGGTCACTCCTATGGACTGAATGCAAGTCCTCTGCAAAGGAGTCACCTAATCTGCACTGAGGTTCTCCAGTGTAGAAGGGAACACCGTGCAGTATACAATTGGAAGAATGAATTATTGCTTCACAAGGTTTTTGTACCTGATTAACGGGAAGAGACAAAAGGGAAGTTGACAAAATATTTATGATTGAATGGGAGTGGTTGGTTGGAGACGAAGGAGCAATCAATTTGTAATAATGGATACAGGATGCTTTGGCCTTTGAATGATGGAACAAATTACTCAGTTTCTCACTTGCAATAGTATTTGAAGCCAGTGACAACATTTCTGAAATTTGAAACAAAACTAATGTAATTTACGCCACACTATTGATTTACATCTACAATTAAACAATGCATGTCAAACCTGCCCTATTTAAAAATATTCTAAATGTACAAACTTCATTTATTAGTTACTACATAATCTTGCATTTTCCCCTCATTAATTTTATATACCTGACAGCCTCATTACCCGGGGAGTAGAGAAGCTTTTTAAACAAACTATCCAGCAAAGTGTTCGGAACTTTCTAGCTCTGTCTGGCAGATGTTATGGTGCAAAGTAATTTTCTTGATCAAGTCCTTCCTTTTAAGTACAAAAATCTTCCAAATTCAATTTGTTCAGAATCAATTGCAATCAAATTTTCAATTTAACAAGCATATTGGAGATATTATAGTTTACTAGTACCAACTGTGCAAACTAAAAATCTGTAGGTGGTAGTAGTATACTAGGTGGAAAATTACATTTTCCAAGGACTAATTGAATGACTGAATTTAGATAAAAAGCTTGAAAAATGATGCAGCAGTGCAGAAACAAAGCCTCAGGCAAATATTTCCTTTGTAATTTTTGGCAAGACAGGTTCATGGATGACTGAATTGAAATTAATTTAACACGACCATTCTTTCCATTTATTTTAATTGCTGAAAATCCAATGGCATTTCAACACAAAGCAATTACATGTACCATCAGGTCAACAATAAAAAGTAAATATTCAACAGTAAAAGCTCAAAACATTCAAATAGGGCAGCACGGATGGTGTAGTGGAGAGTGCAATGCCTTTACAGCGCCAGCAATCAGGGCTGGTCTAGGGTTCAAATCCCACACTGTCTGTAAAGTGTCAGTACATTCTCCGTGTGTGCGTGGGTTTTCTCCAAGGGTTCCTGTTTCTGCCCACCATTCAAAACTTACTGGGGGTTTAGGTTAATGGGGGTAAATTGGATGGCATGGACTCGTGGGCCGAGATGGCCTGTTTCTGTGTTGTATGTCTAAATTTTTTTTAAAATTAAAGTCAGTAAAGCATAGGAGATTATCCTACTGGTCAGTGACCATAGCAGCTGAAGGACAGACACAAGGTTGTAGGTTACTGGCAACTGGCTCATGGGAACTAGGCATCCAAACCAGGATTCGAGAGGGTGCGGAGGGAAAGGAGGCCTCCCAAATGTCCTCAGGTGGTGAAGGCTTCCTGATATGGAGCTCAAGTTCCTGAAGGTTTGAACTAGAATCTGTGCGGCTGCAGGAACGCTGGAGGAGAATCCACGGACATTGATTCTGAAGGGACTCTTCTGCTTCTCTTTATCTTATCGTTAGGGGTGCTGGGCAATGCTCACAGCAATTGTTTGCCTTATGGGAGACAAAAGATTAAGTATATAATTTTTAATGTCTTATTAAATGACAACAACGGGAACCTTTGAACATTTGCAGCAATTGTATTATCAAGTTCCTCATTATTGTTTATGATTATACAGATTTTAATTTTAAAAGTGCAAAACAACTGAAGGTAGTAATACACTTCAAAACACTGGTTTAATCAGACTCCATCGACCAGTTCACCAGGCCTAACACAGTTAAGGGTCTACAAGAGTTTGTAGGGATGATGAACTTTTACTGCCACTTTTTTTTTTACCTTCAGCTGCCTGCATCTTGCAACCCCTGTTTGGTCTCATGTCCAGCAAGACCAAGGAGATCAAGTGGATGCAAAAGGCAGTAATGGCATTTGAGAAGAGCAAGGATGCCCTGGCAAATGCCACACTCCGAGTCCACCCCAAGTGGGCATGCCAACCACCCTCATGGTGGATACCTCCATCTTGGCAGTAGGCAGCGCCCTGGAACTGATCATTGATGGCCAATGGAAGCCCCTGGCATTCTTCAGCCGGAACCTACAACCACCCCACAAGTGGTCAAATTCAGCACCTTCGACAGGGAGCTATTAGCCCTGTACCTGGCTCTCCGGCATTTTTGGTATTTCCTTGAAGGAAGGGAATTCACCATCTTCACTGACTACAAGCCCCTAACCTTCGCCAAAGTGTCATACCAGTGGTCAGCCCACTAACAATTCCATCTCTCATGTCTCTGAGTTTACCACCATGGCGACATCTCCAGAAAGAGCAACGTGGTTGCCAACACACTGTTACACACTCCATACAAGTAGTACATTCCCCATCTCTGGGGCTGGACTATACGGCACTAGTTGAAGCTCAGCCCCAGGACACAGATCCTGGCATACAGGACTGTGGTCTTGGGCTTTGCCTGGAGTACATTGCCATCAGACTGGGGGTCCAACATTCCTTTGCGATGTATCCACAGGTCAGCTTCGGCCCATCGTTCCGGATGCTTGGAGGCACTGCATTTTTGACATCCTGCACAATTTAGCCCATCCTTCCATCCAGCCTCTGAAAGCAGGTCGGGCACTGGTCCAGAACATGCACAAACCTACAATGGCACATGAAGGCTCCACTACAGCCCTTCCAGCCATTACAGTGGAGGTTCGAGCATGTGCATATAGACATTGTGGGCCATGGTGGACAGGTTCACAAGATTGCAAGAGGCAATCCCCCCCACTGTAGACACCTCCACAGAGTCCAAAGAGGACCTGAAGTCTTCATCAGCAGAGGTGGTATATGGCACCTGACTAATGTTCCCAGAGAATTTGTGCCTGCAGCTCAAGGGCAGGAAGATGCGCCATCAGAGGTCCTGAACAAACTGCAAGAGCAGCTCAGTGAACTGGCCCCGATTCCAACTTTCCTGCCAAGGCACTAAGAAACTCTTTGTGCCCAAGGACTTACAGGGCTGTGAGTATGTCTCTGTTCCAAGAGATGTGCACAGACCATCCCTACAGCATCCCTAAGAGGGGCAATTCAAGGCGGTATACCACAGCGGCACTACTTGCATCCTGGACATCGACCGCCTCAAACCAGCACACCTAGACCTTGATCAACCACTATCAGTGCCTGCACCGCAAAGGCGAGGATGCCAACCCAAACAACCAGAGAATGGTACCAAACATTTCACCTCCGATCACCGGTTCTGGGGGAATAGGGGCCATATGGTGGCTCACCTAAGCGCAGTTTCAAACGGCTCAGGAAGTCACTGGGAAATTGCGGACGTCAGCATCAGGAGAGCTGATTGCGGGGCGAACCGTGGTTCGGAAAGTGATGTCATTTCTGCCCCGCAGCACAAGGGGATTCCTGGGAGGAATGTTTAAAATGTGCGTGTGTATGAACAAGCAAGCAGCTTTCCAACTAGACACCACTTGAGTCAGACTCCTCCTTTCTCTCACTGCGACACAGCGCAACTACAATCCGATCTCTTAGAATAATTTACCTACTACTGATGTCAGGCTCAATTACCTATAATGTCCAGGGTTAATTTTGGAGCTTTTTTTAAACAATGGAACAATGTTTGCTACCCTCCAATCCTCTCCACCACACCTGTGGCTAGGGACATTTTAAATATTTCTACCAGAGACCTGCAATTTTTACACTAGCCTCCCTGAAAAGTCCGATTTAATATCTTGTCAGGCCCTGGGGATTTATTCACCCATATTTTCTTTAAGACAGCAGGTACCTCCTCCTCTTTAATCTGTATAGGTTCCACGACCTCTCTGCTTGTTTTCCTTACTTCACATGATTGTGCCTTTTCCTGAGTGAACGTGTATGAAAAAAAAATTCAAGACTTCTCTCTTCTCTTTTGTTTCCATACAAAGCTGACCAATCTGATCTTCAAGGGGACCAATTTTGACCTTAATATACCTGTAGAAACTGAGGATTTTCCTTCACAATGTCTGCCAAAGCAACCTCATGTCTGTTTTTAGGGTTCCTGATTTCTTTCTTGAAGTTTTTCTTGCGTTTTATATATTTCTCAAGTACCTCATTTGCTCCATGTTGCCTATACCTGTTATACACCTCTCTCTTCTTCCAAACCAGATCCCCAATATCCCTCAAAAACCAAGGTTCCCCATGCCATTTAAAATTGCCTTTAATTCTGACAGGAACATACAAACTCTATACCCTCAAAATTTCACCTTTGAAGGCCCTCCACTCATCCCGAAAACAATTTGTCCCAATCCACGCATTCTAGATCCTTTGTCATTTTTATCAAAATTGGTCTTTCTTCAATGTAGAATCTCAACCTGTGGCCCTGACCGATCCTTCCCCATAATTAACTTGAAACTAATGACATTATGATCACTGGATTCAAAATTTTCCCTACACATACTTCTGTCACCTGTCCTTTCTCGTTCCCCAATAGGAGATTCAGTATTGCACTCTCTCTAGTTGGTACCTCTATTATTGATTCAGAAAACATTCCTCAACACATTTGACAAACTCCAAGTCATCCAGCCCTTTTACAGTATGGGAGTCCCAGTCAATATGTAGAGAGTTAAAATCTCCTACTATCACATTTCCTGCAGCTATCTGCTCTCTACAAACTTGCACCTCCAATTTAGGACTGAGACAAGAACTCCTTCATTCAGAGGGTAGTGAACCTGTATAATTTGTTATCACTAAAAACTACAAAGACCAAGTCACAAATATATTCAAGGAGCTAGACACAAGCCCCTTTCACACTTGCATCCCACGAAATTGGCCATTCAGTGTCCTGGGATAGGAGTGAGGGGGTGTCGCTTTCACACTTGCAAGGAGCCATCCCCAGGGTTAGGACTGTTCTATCTTCTACCCGTGACATCATGACGCATCAAGTGATGGTGGATCGGTCCTAAATCCTGATCAATGTATTATAATCTTATATTTGAACAAAAATAATCATGCCTAATTATATAATAAAGCTTTATGTACAGCACAGTCTGAGCCCTTCAGCCCCTGTTGTTGTGCTGACCTATATAAGGGACTGTGGGAAAGTGCAAGCAACAAATAGCAGACAATTTTTAAACAGGGTGGGAAAATTGGTAGTGCTATAGCACTTAATTTATATGGTATGGAAAATTTGTAGCGCTATAGTGCACAATTTATATAGCGTAGGAAAGTTGGTAGCGCTATTGCGTACAATTTATAAATACCATGGGGAAAAGCTATGGTGGACCTGCCTCCCAGAATTCCATGTAGCAGAGAAAGAGCTGTTATGTCCAGTTGCATGCATGGAGCACTCAAAGAGGGGGTTCTCTGCCGCACAGCATTCTAGGATGTTAGGTCCACCATTGGTTTTCCCCCCCCCCATGGTATTTATAAATTGTACGCTATAGTGCTACCAATTTTCCCACGCTGTTTAAAAATTGTCCACTATTGCTGTTTATTGCCTCGCTCTTTCTCCCCTTCTGTGACTTTCCCATGGCAAAGTTTATACCTTCATTTTAATCTTTTCTTCCTGCAGTCATGCAGAAACTTGTGTCATTTCAATCCCACAATGCAATTACCCATTTCATACTTGCCTGATTGCAACTTCGGGGTCTATAGTTGCTGGGTCGAGACAGTCAATCCCCAGCGTGAGATGACATCATCTGACACCAGCATTGAGCTGATTTTGCTTTCACACTAGGCACTTTAAAGGCCAATTGGCGGTTAATTCCTGGGATCACTTGCAAGTGTGAAAGGGGCTACAGTAACACATGCTGCTGCATCAAAGACCTCCAAACTCAAGTTCAATCCTGACCTAATATCATATCCTTGCGGTGTTGCACTTTATGACATGTGGGTTTCTTAATTTTAAATCCCAAGATCTGGAGTTTGAGACCCTAAGGAGGATTTAAGAAAAAAGGTCAATCATGTTACAACAGAAACAGGTTTTTTTTTGTTCATTTGCCAGACAAGACTGGGTGCTGCCTGATCTTGATGGTACTCATGAGTAAAATTTAAACAAGAAATAGGGAGTGCCATTATGAATGTCAAGTATAAAGTTCAATTTACAGATTTTTGCAACTAATTAAGGAACATATGACAATATTCAATCAATATCAGTGCATAAGACAAACAGAAGATAAAAAATGAATAACTAAATTTGCCAGTTGGGATTTAAACAGATTAGGAAGAATGAAGGGGGGACTTGAGGAGTTTAAAAGATTATGAGCAGATGTGAGTAGGATGTTTCCACTTAGACTGGGGGAGATAAATATGCGAAGTCATAGCTTGAGGCTGAAAGGGGAGAGGTATAAGGGGAATATTAGTGGAAAGTGGTAGGAGTGTGGAATGAACTGCCACCTGATGTAGTGAATACTCAATCTTGAGTTTTAAAAATAAATTGGATAAATACATGGACAGGAGAGGTCTGGATGGTTATGGAATGAGAGGTCAGTGGGACTAGCTAGTTTTTTTTTGGTCGGCACAGACCAGAAGGGTCAAATGGGCTGTTTTTCTGTGCTATAAAGTTCTATCATAAAAAAAAACAAATGCTGGAGGAACTTTGCAGGTCTTGCAGCATCCATGAGGTTAAAAATATTTAACTGATGTTTTGGACCTGAGCCCTTCAAGATAACACTCAACCTGAAGGGCTCAGGCCCAAAATAGTGTTATATCTTTACTTCCTATGGATGCTGGAGACCTGCTTTTTTTTTAAACTATAATCAATGCCTATCAGTGCCTGCAGACTTTCATGTTTCAGTTCTTTGAAAGAGTTCAAATGAAAAATGCAATTTATAAAATTGTACAATAAGATTTCAAGGTTACTTTAGGTCACGGATGGCCAAATTACAGTCTCCAGGCCATTTTTAAAAAAAAAAATAAAAGTGGCCCTGGTTAAATTTTAAAAATAAAATGGAATATGGCCAGTTAGTCTAACAATAAATTGCAATGTCTGCATATTGCATTTAGTTTCAACACTAGATGTCACTGCTATTTTGAACAAATACTAGACCAACAATTGAAATGTTACTCAATGAAAACATTTACCCCAGTTGATTAAACATGGCCAAAATGAAAAGAGAGAAAATAGCAAGGGAGTGCCAAACATTTCAAACACGTTGGGAAAATGAACAAGTTTTCACAGAAGTCAAGGGAAAGTGTATTTGTTTGATTTGCAAGGAATCTGTCAACTTTAATAGCCTCTCTACAGATTTACATAGTGCATCATAATCATTAAGGTGGACACTTGGACCATGAACTGTATTCACTGAGAGTAGTGGAGGGATTTTGGAGACTTTTCGTGATCTTTACTCCTGTTCTTATTTTACACCCAGCTTTTTACTTTGCACTTTTTTTTTTAAAAAGAGTTTTAGAGTTTGATTGTATTCTTTTAAATTAAAATTGGGAGCAGCAGATACAGAAAAGCTTCCTATAATATGAGCATATCAATAAACAACTAATGTCAGTTGAAATGTTCAGTAGTGTTATATAGTTATTTTGATAGAAAATGGATTTTTGATGGCACGGGGATTTTCTAGTCTAAATACACAATTTTTCTTGCAGTGTAATGGATTGAAAATTGCTGGGCTTAACATTGTTTTGCCCATGACTCCTTATATTTTTCTGTATGTGCCCACAACGAAAAAGGTTTGGCAACCCCTACTTTAGATAACGGACAGTAGGAAAGTTTATAGCCTTAAGTGTTACAGATTGGGTTAATAAAATTATGACAAATTAGTAGAGGGACACTTTACAAACAGATTTTAACATTTCACAAAAGACCTCTCATTTAAAATGCAAGAGCTATGCCCAGGTGGAACCTACAAGTCTACAGTGACTTTGCAGAGACAATGGAACTGCTTTGGAAAGGACTTCACAAATAGGTGTTAATTGGAGTGATATGATAGAATAAATTGAATATTAATGTCCAGGCTCTGAAAATGATTCCAGTGCCATTGATCCAAGACTGGTTGAAGTTTGCTGTTCAAAGAGGGGTCATGTGGTTTTGCAAACAGAGAGGGGAAAAAAAAACATGATTCTTGAATGAGAGATTTGCAGCAGGAGTTGACGCTGGAGGCTGCAAGACTGGCACTCCTGCTATAAGGCCCCATTTTGAAGATGGGTTTTAATTTCTGAGTTCAGCCCATTCTTATAGTCAATTACAAGAGGAAATGGCTGGTTAGTGTATTTCTCCTTGTAATGGAGGATTTAGACTAGGTGATGCAAGAAGGGATGCAGTTGCATCAGAAGACATAATCTCAATTCCACTATGAGGCCCAGGATGCATATTTAGTAGATACACCTAAATTCCACTATGGGGCCCAGGATGCAGTTGAATAGGAAGACATTATCTAAATTTACACTATGGGGCCCAGGGATGCATATGAATCAGTAGACATTATCCAACTTCCACCATGAGGCCCCAGAGATGCAGTTGTCTTTTGTTGGTCGCAGACTGTCAGGAGACCTTGAAGATAATTAAATCATTTGTTCAAAGAGATAAGATCTGAAGTAAACAACTTTTGGGTAATATAAGCCATGGCCCCACTGCTGAAGTTTGAGACTCTCCAAGAGGTGGCAACATCTCTCAGCAAGAAGAAGAACTTAAAGATTCCAAACTGACGTCCCGGTCCGGGGAGATGGAGAAGCTGCTACCGGCACCCAGACAACCTACTACAAGTGTGCAGTCGTCGCCTCGCTTTGGCAGTTTGGACCAGTCCAGGCATTGATAAGTATAATTGGGAAGGGCTTGCATATTGTAGTGTGAATTCAGCTTTAGATTTAGTAATAAAGACTTGTATAAACGGAACTGCTCTCGGTGTGTGTGTCTATTTTCTTTCGGTAGCTCGAACACTGTGACCAATCTAAAACAAACAAAGTGAGAGGTATAAGTTTACCCAAGACACTCCTGGAATAGGGGAAGAAGAAGTCTGAGGTAACCTGGAAGAGGTTATTTTTTGTAAAACCCAAGGGAGGGGGGGGGGCCAAGTTTCTTCAGCACGACACTGAAGTGGCTGATTGAAGGAGATCAGTTTGTATGCGTGTCCAATGAACAACAAACACCTCTCTCTGAAACCAAAGACTTTCCTTTGTGGTAACAATTTAAGTTAAAGCACCAGACCCTGGTGAAGATCATCATTGTTAAATTCTGTGCACAGTATGGAAAATTGCCTGATACCAGTGAACTTGGAGAAGTGAAAAGTGAAAGATTAGACAGTGAAACAAAAAACTTTCCTGAACACATGCACTTAAAATTAGAAGGGGGTTACGTTAATAGAAATAATTTTAAAATTTATATTATGTTTGAAGAAAATTAAAAGCAATTTTTGTTTAAGTAACCATTGTCTTGGTGAATTTCTATTGTTGCTGGTTTTTGGAGTCCTCTGGGCTCGTAACACAAGAACCTTGACTTGGGCATTTAAAAAATTTAGCAAGAGTAAAAGGGAGAATAATGCAGTACTTAGCAAGCACTAAATATTTTTTCCAACAAAAACTTGTGATTTTCTTTCCCTTCGTTAAATATTGTCTACTTATGCTAATAACACTTCCAGCATATACCAACAGCCATTTTATTATTTCATCAAAAATTTGGAGTTTGAATATATTAAAAGCAGAATATGTTTGAAGTACAAGATTAATTATCCTCAAATGAACTGTATGCATGTTTAGGTAATGGTCATTAGAAAGCAGTAGCATTTTCAGTATGATACTTCTCAAAACAAGAAATCAAATTCTATTTTTTGTTGTTAGTTTGCTGATTTAATTTGCAGCTTTCTTGCAGGCTGTTACAAGAATAATCTACAAATGTATCTTGGTGGTTCAACTGCCTCCAAACAATTATAGAAGATCTGAAGCTGATGTACCAAATTACCACTAATTACTATGCAGTGGTTTCTGGCTTCAGAAAGCGAACATATACATTTTGGGGGTCTTCAAAAATGAACTAGCAGCTAATTGTCACTTCCCAAGCAATGATTTATAGTTGGTGCAATTCCACTTCTCTTCAGAAATGATCACATCGGGGGGTGTGGCAAGATGGCGTAGAGTCTAGATGTGCAATCTCTACCTCTCTGGCCAGACTTTTAAATACCCATTTTTTAACCCTTTGTTTCCAAGTTTAAACTTTTTAAATTTTAGTTTAAAGTATTAAGGAATTATTATGGCCACTAATGGTAAGAAGACTAAATCTCAAGTTCAAAAGAAGATACATTTTCGAAGTGCTGAAGATCTGGGGCCTAGACGACTTGAAACAGCCCCAGGCTGAGGAGGCTGAAAAAAAACCATTACTCACCAAATGAAGGATTGGATGAGAAAACAACAGGATGCGGGGGGAGACCAGTGGCGACCCCCTGGAGAAGGCGAGGTGTCGTCGCTGGGAGTCCAGACCCGCAGTAAAAATTTTTAAATGCCTTTTGTTGAATTGCAGCAGGAGCTGCAGTTACCTTGTTTTGCCACTATGTCAGAGAGAGCAGAGCTGAGATTTACTGATTCACAATATATGCAATTGAATGCAGTTATTCAACCCATGTTGACATCTCCAATGAATGAAATGGATCAAATGAATGCTGGTATAAGTTCAGAATTAAATATGGTTAAGACACATGTGGATGCATCTTATTAAGAATTTGAAAAATTTCAGACTGCTTTTTGGACTGTAAACAACAAGTGACTTCTAACACAGAAAAGGTGTTGAAGGTGGAAAAGTCAGTCATAGAATTAGGAGATCGTGTGAAGGAGCTAGAAAGAAAAATAGATTATTTGGAAAATCAAAGCAGAAGGAATAATGTGAAAATTGTTGGTTTTCCAGAAGGTATAGAAGGACAAGACCCTCTTCGTTTCTTTAAAGACTGGATTCCGCAAATATTAGGGCATGAATTTTTCTCTGGGGGATTGGCACTGGAAAAAGCCCATAGAGCTTTAAGAATACCCTCAGCTGGTCAACGCCCGAGACCTATTAATTCGATGTCTGAGTTATTTGGATAGAGAAGCAATACTTCGACTTGCAGTACAAAATGCGAGACGACAAACCCCATTATTGATTCAGAA
This sequence comes from Narcine bancroftii, assembly GCF_036971445.1. Classification (NCBI taxonomy): domain Eukaryota; kingdom Metazoa; phylum Chordata; class Chondrichthyes; order Torpediniformes; family Narcinidae; genus Narcine; species Narcine bancroftii. The sequence continues at coordinate 82,329,669 of NC_091479.1, read as the reverse complement.
TAGTAGTCTTTTTTGTATCCTGATCTGAGTCAAGATGTCATTCAACGATGACGTCGATTTAATTCAGTTAAAGAAGTTTTGTGGCGAAAAGGTTACAAGTCTACCTTTCGTTACCCTGCAGTGTTGAAGGTCTTTTACGGAGACTATCAATTTCGGTTTTTTGAAACTGATTGTGAAGCAATAATTTTTGCTGACTCATTGCCAGATACAAGAGGACAAAGACGTAGTCCACCATCATCTCCTAAAGGAAAATTTGGTAGCTCTGGAAACGGAAGAAATGGCAGAAATGGGAAAAATGGGAATGGAAAGAGTCTATCTCCTTCTGAAATGGGATCTTCTAGATCCTCACAGAGGGTGGTAGAGGCGGATTCGCTGACTATGTTCAAAAGAGAGTTAGATAAGACTCTTGTGGGTAACGGAGTTAAGGGTTATGGGGATAAGGCTGGAAAGGGGTACTGATGGTAATGATCAGCCATGATCTAAAATGGCGGTGCTGGCCCGACGGGCCAAATGGCCTACTCCAACTCCTATTGTCTATCTTCTAGTCTTTTGGATGAAAAGAAGAATGTTCTTATTTTATTTTTTCTCTTGTTATTATGATACTTGGATGTTACTGATTGTTTGGTTGGGGAGGGGGAGATTTGCACTAAGTTCTTTACTAGTTATCAGTCACTGGTGGGTGATCCATATCCAATTTTTGTTTTAGGGATTACTACCTTTTGGTAGTTTTTTTTGGGGTGGGGGGAATTTTTTTAATTGTTTTTAAAAAAGATTTTTTAACTTTTTTCTTAGTTTTTAATTTGTGATATTTTTATTGGAGGGCCTATATACATTGATGTGAGTTTTTATATAAAGATATTATTGGTAAGGAGATTATTCAGTTTATAAGAATATTATTAATTTGAAGTAGACTGATCGAATTAAATATCTGGGTATAATTTTGAATGTTAATTATCAATCTTTATATAAATTAAATTATGCTCTGTTCATGAAAAAAATTAAAACATTTGATTAAATGGAAAGATTTATCTATTAATTTAATGGAAAGGATAAATACAATTAAGATGAATATCTTCCCGCGTATAGATTGTTTCAATCTATTCCGTATTTACTTGATAAAATTTTTCTTCGAGATTTAAATAAGATTAGGGAGTTTTTATGGAGGGGTAAATTTTCGAGAGTAGCTTTGAATAAATTAACTTGGAAATATGAGTTAGGGGGATTACGTTTACCACATTTTCAAAATTATTATGAGGCAGCCCAATTTAAATTTATTAGTTAATTGATGGATTTGGTACGGCCTCCTAGTTGGGCTAAAATTGAATTTGAAATACATCAATTTTTGTTTAGGTGGGATATAAATTTGTTACAACAATATACTAAATATACTAACAATGCCTATACTAAAGCATTTAATGAAGTTAAGGATAAAGAAAAATAAAATGAAAGGCTCTGGGGTAAATTATTGGCTTTATCAACTTGTTTCTTTTTCAATACATAATCAAAGTTTATTGCACTGGAGATTTAAAGGTGTGAAAAATTTGGGAGATTGTTTTAAAGAGGGTAAGTTTTTATCTTTTAATCAGATGAGGGAATATTTTGGTATTGATAAGAATTCTTTATTTCTTTATTATCAAATTCAATCTTTGGTAAAATACATGTTTGGTAGAGATAGGATTTTACCTAAAATGACTAAATTTGAGACTTCTCTTATGAAGGTACCAAAGAAGGGTTATATTTCATTTATGTATCAAATATTATAGGATGGTATGGATAAAAAGGATTGGGATAGATCTAAAAATTAAATGGGAAGCAGATATTGGTTTTACTTTTTCTGAAGAGGATTGGTTAGATATCTGTTATGATAGTGTAACTAGATTGATAAATACACATTATGCAATGATTAATTACAATTTTTTACATCAATTATATTTGACACCTGAAAAATTTTTAAAATATTGTTTTCATGAATCAGATTTATGTTTTAGATGTGGTGATACGGTTGGAACTTTTTTTCATGCTGTTTGGTCATGTATACATATACAATCTTTTTGGAAGAAAATTCAATCGTTTTTAGAATATCTGTATAAGATTAAAATAGTTTTAGATCCAACAGTATTTTTATTGGGTAGTTTGCAACCTCTGAAAGCCTTGGGATTAGATATGTTTCAGCTTGCTTTTGTATATTTAAATTTATCCGTAGCGAAAAAATGTATTGCTAGTACGTGGAGAGATACAAATATGATTGATATTAATAGATGGCATAATGAGATGAAATATTGTTTAATAATGGAAAAAATTACGTATGTTTCGCATGATCATTATAATTTTTTTATTAATAAGTAGCTGTTAGATTCAGAATATTTACATTTCAATTTATATTGATTAGATTTTAATATGTATATTTAACTTTTTTTTAAATATTCTTTCTTTTTTTATGGTTCTCCTTAGGAGAGTTGGCTGAAGGGGGGAACTTTTCTTTTTTTCTCTTTTTTTTTAATATATATATAAATAAAAAATGTTCATGTTTAATTGCTGTATATGTCATATATTATTTGTTTTTTGAACGAATAAATAAAGTTTTTCAAAAAATGATCACATTAAGATTGGTATCAATGAAGGGGGGGGGGGAAGTCTGTCTTTTACAAGCAGTTAAATTTCCTGCATTCTACCAAGGTTAGCTTTCCTTGACTAATTTTCAACTTTGTGGGGGCGAGGGGTGTTCCACCTCAAAAAGTGGACTGATACGACTCAGATCAAAATGTGCAGTAACTTTACAAACAAGTTTTAGCTTTTTTGGGGACCACATTTTCTTTCACACACAGGAACTCAAGCACAATCATTGGTTTGCTTATTCTAGATTTATCCAGCAACAAATTTTACATCAGGAATGGGATAATTTATCCCCAAGGAGCTTATTATTCAGATGAGTGTTATAATGGATCACAGGAGGTTGAGGAGTGATCGGAAAGGTGTACAAAATTGTCAGGAGCATCGATAAGGCAAGTGGTCAAAGTATTCTTGGGGTTGGAGATTGTAAAACTACAGGGCATAGATTTCAGGCAAATGGGGAAAGATTTAAAGTGGCCCTGAGGGGCAATTTCTTTTCCCCCCCCTCACAGGTAGAATGAGAAACAAGCTGCCAGAGGAAGTAGTAGAAGCATGAACAATTTCAACAGCTACATGAAAAGGTTAAGAGGGGGAAGTAAATGCAAAAGTCTGAAATGTGACCTGCTGAGATTCTCCAGCATTGTTTTTACTTGGTTAAGAAGGGTATGGGCAGAACATTAGCAAATGGGACTAGAAAATTTGGCCGACACAGACAAGTGTTAATGAAGGCATATTTCTATGCTATTTATCTTGGACGATGTTGTAACGATGAAATTTAAAATTACACAATAAGGCTAGTTGTACTAAGATTAAACAATATTTAAAGTCCCAATGATAAGCTTAATTGGAAATATTTTAAACTTATTCCATTTGTTCTCCCCATTCTCAAGAGGTATTTTAAAAATTAACTTTATCTTCCCCTCTCCTTTCCCCCAAAATCCCATAACACTACTGATCTTGTGCCCTCCTTGTGGCCAACAACTTGCCATCAAATCAATGTTTATCTTTCAGTCAACAAAGTGCATGGCACTTTTCCACAAACCGCTTCCCACCAACCTCCCAGCTTGTCTAATAGTTTTAAAACTGCTTTAAAATAAAATAATTCCAGTGCAGTTTAAGAACTGGCACCATCAGGATCATAATTTCATACGGATTCCATTTGTGGGATGTTGCAGAAAAGCACTAGTTTTAATTTCTTACAGCCAACTACACTTGGTGACCCACCAAAACATCCCTCAGCCAATACTGAAAACACACACATTCAGCCCTTCTTAATCAATTATTTAGAAGTGGCACCAGTTTCACCCCCTCAGGGGGCTTTATAGTTTTCATGAAGGGCCCAGAGAAAATGGTGGGATATCTTGTGTCAAGTGATGGAAACTCTTCAGGAGGTATTAGCAGGAAGGCCTGTCAGGCGTAATACTAAGCCTAGTCTTGACCAGTGTCAAAGTAAATCATGACCATGCCAGACTTAGACATCTACAATCTTTGCCTTCAAACTTTTGCTTGCAACACATTCACTCATACAAGCTCCTTCTGTCTCCTTTGCATCTCTTCATATCCCTGGTGCTCTCATCATATTTCCCCTTTCCCATCTCTGTGATTCTGCCCATGCATAACAGAAGAACTACTTGTGTTCTGCTCCACGTCTACACGCACCAATACATACGCACATCCACTGACTCAGTTGTATACTTTGCTTCAATTCCATTTTTCTTCCCACATCCATGATCTTGTGCTCACTGCATGAATGCTCCATCCAATCAGCAAGGTAGTCCCAATGCTCTGCCCATTCAACTCTCTCTACAACTCTACTGCAGGCAAAGTTCATAAGGAATAGGCAGTTGGCATCATCAAGAGGAGGAGGCCATCGTGGGAGAACAGTGCCTGAAAGAGAAAGTACTGGATCTTGTGGGCGGTGCTGGTAACATGATATTCCGAGCACATTTAAAATCTGCTTAGTACAAATTCTGCACAGCTTAATAACTTTCGACTTTAGCAGGAAATAAAATCCAGTTTACTTTCTCATGCAAGTTAGAGGAACTCTTCACTTGAAGTAGGGTGTACAAGTCATCTCTAATGCAGCTGTTAACAAAATGAGATGCAGCATATAGCAGAAGCCAATGAGAGATTCAGAGGCTACAAAACTGAAGGGAACAGTAACCTCAAGTTTGACTGAGCGTAGTCCAGATTGAACACAGTTAGCTTTTTAAGAGCCGTGGAAAAATGTTGCTTGTGACCAATGCCTCAAAATGTGCAGAAAATGTTACAGATGACTGCATAGCAAGAACATATTAAATTTATCCAATGTTAACTATGTACAATCACAATACTTTTATTTGAAAACAGCATGAATAATTTATTATCCAGTGTAATGTTTACATTACAGGAATTCTTGAGTTTATACCTTTGAAATGACTAGTTTACATTTTGACTGTTCTGATAAAAGACTTCCAAATCAATATGTTAATGGTATCCCTTCCACAGATGCAAGCTGACATGGAATATTCAGATTTTTGTTTTTATTTACAATTTCCAGCATCTTGCAGTTTTTTGCAACCCCACCCACACTGCTCCTCTCCACACTTTCCTTTATACTTTTTCCAAATGTGAAAACTACCTGTTAAAGAGTATTTTGATTGGAAAATGGACAGCAATTAAATTCATAGATGAACAAATTAATTGTAGGCATGCTGGGGATTGAATGAAAACCACCACTTTCACCTACAAATCTCTTGCGACCACTTTTTAAAAAAAAAAATCAAGACAAAATTTAACGTAGATACCTTGCGAGGCTCTACAGTTAGTTACTCCTGTAAGCAGTCTATTCTAACCTTATGGTATTGACCCATATTGTAAGTAAGAGAAGTGGGATTAGAAGCACTTATGTTAAGAGATCAAAGGGAATCTAAGGTATCAAACTTCACCAGCAAGATCCTTTTTGTGGGACATCATTTTTGATTTCCGTGCCTACATACAAATCATGAAAGTTAAAGATAAACAGAAGGTCAGAGGACATTTGACCTCCTGCTCCATCACTGGATTCACAGAGTCCAGGACAGAGAACAAACACCCCAAGTCGAATATACGTAGTCTTTAGTTTAACAACAGCCACAAATGCCACTTAAAACATTTTTAAAAGCAATAGACGAGACATTTCCTGAATTTAATCTTTATATGATGGGCCTTGTAATAAAACAGTTAACAATTGTGAAAGAATTGTGTTTTACTTAATATATTTAATAATTAAGCACATATACAAATAAAATTTATTTTAGATTTTAAAATAATTTGTCTACAGATATTCAAAGTATTGCAAAGGCCTTTAGCTGTAGCCATCAGGAATGGCCCAGAGCAGAACCTCTAAATTTTCCACAGAGCCAAAGTCACTGCTTGTGAACTGCTTCATCTTGGCAGGTGGTCACAGGATGAAGCAAATGGCAGGGAGCAAATACATGAAGCTTGATGCATTTAGTACAGTCTGGTATAGTTGTGTTCAATTCCTCAAAGTTAATCAATTCAAGGTATAGTTCCATAATACTACATTTAGAATGGAAGATGCATGGAATTCTTTAACTTTTGTCTACTGTAAGGCAGAGTCGCCACTGTTCAGCACCCCTAACAGAAAACTATAGCATCTGGTGTTCGTAGACATCTCCCCGCCAAGTACTGACCAGGCCCAATCCTGCTCAGTTTACGAGATGAGACATTCTCATATGTATTCAGGCCATTAGGCTTTAGATTTTATGAAATCCAACTGCTAGGTTTCAAAATGTACAAGTGATCACATTCACTTGCTTCAATCAGAGCATGTCCGTCTGTACACAAGATGTTAAAGTCCTAGAATTGCAGGGACTAACTGTCCATTTATTAAATTTGAACAGCTCCAGAGTTTTGCAATATTCTACAAATTCATATCACCTGCTTGTCCACGAATTTAAAAATCTGCTTTTAATTTATCCTTTGTAGATTTCATTGTGTACACAAGATATTCAGCTACCTAGACATGCCAATTTCCCCAGATCTTAAAATAATTTGCAGGAAGCAAGGCGGCAATCTGATCAGGAAATTTAATATATTGATCTTTGCTTTGAAAAGCAAATTAATCTGGACTTTCAAAAGAAAAGCCTGAACTTTGTGACAGGAGTAAATGCAACACCAAAACTGCACCAAGTTATTTTACTTCAAGCAATGTTGTGTATACAATGGAATTGGACTTTACCCAACACCCATTTCAGGATGACACCCACTTTCCAAACATGCAGTAAGATTCTTTTGATATTTGTTACCCAGAAGTTAATCTTAACTAAATCACAAGTGGAAATCTTTGAGTCTATTCAAACTATTCTGCTATTTTATACACTACCTCAAAACAAAATATTCAATTAAACATTCACCCATTTAGAAATCCAAAATGACTTTGATAACCCAAAATTTCCTTTAGAAGTGCTATTAGAACCATGATACAACACATGAAGGTCCTACAGCCCACTGAGTGCACACCAAACAAATTGAAGAGTAGTTGCATGATAGTACCAGTGTCTGGTTCAATCCTACAGTAAACCTTCATTCAACTTCCATAACCTACACACAGTAGGGTCAATCTAGTGAATAACTAACGCAATGTTGACAAGTCAGATAACCTGGCATTGTTCCTCCTGCCTGCACACAAACAAGCCTAAAAGAGGCTCCAGAGATCAGGACAGTGATGGTGGTCAAGGGAAGCTGAAAAACAGTTAAAGAACTGCCTCGAGTCAGTAGATTGGGTAGTGCTTAAGAACGGAATGATGACATCAGGGCTGTAACAGACATTTGAAAACAGATGTGGACAAGTGCGTTCCCACCAAATCATTCAGGATTTTCCCCAACCGGAAGCCCTGGATGAACAACGAAATCCAGAACCTCAAAGAGCCAGATCACAAGGAACAGGTACGACCTAGGAAAAACTGTGTGAATTACCACTTCGCCACTTCGGGCAAAGTGGTAAATTCCAGAGAATAGAAATAACAAAAGAATGCCTGACAGGTGTTGCAGGGTCTAAATGAAATAACATTTTTGCTCAAAAAAATCTGGTGCAGGAGACAGCAAAGCTTTACTCACAGAAGAATTCAATCATTCTATGCCCAATTTGACTACCAAGACAAGAAAAAAAAACACTGCACACCCCCATATCCCCTGATGATCCTCTACTGTCAGTAGACAAGGCTGATGTATGGACTGTCTTAAGCGGGAATCCAAAGAAATCATCCAGTCCATATAGAAAACCTGTGCTGATCAAGTTGCAATGTATTCACAGACATCCTCAACATTTCACTCTGGCAGAGTGTCATTTCTAATAGGCCTCTATCGTACCATTGACAAAGTAGAACATGCTAGCCTGCCTAAATGGCTACTGACCAATGGCACTCGCATCCACAGTGATGAAAAAATTTGAGAGGCTGGTGTTGAAACATATCAGCTCCTGTGTGAGCAGTGACATGGATCTGTTCCAATTAACAGATTTACAGAAGATCCCATCTCACTAGCTCGACACAAAGCCCCAGAACACCTGGGCAGCAAAAATGCATACACCAGGAAACTCTTTATCGACTATAGTTTGGCATTCAACACCATCATCCCCTCAAAAAACTGAACAGCAAACTCCAAGATCTAGAACTTAGTGCTCCACTGTGTATTTGAATCCTGGATTTCTTCACCTCCAGACCCAAATCAGTGAAAACTGGCAAGAACATCTCTTCCACAATCTCTATCAGTACTGGAGCATCATAGGGTTGTGTACTTAAATCAATGCTCTACTCTCTTTACACATAATTGTGGCTTGATGATGACAACATCTACAAATTTGCTGACAATACCATGGAAGTGAGTTGTGTAAAAAGGGGCAATGAGTCAGCATACAGGAAGGAGATTGAAAACTTGGTTAAATGGTGTATTAACAACAAACTCTCCCTTAGTGTCACCTAAACCAAGATGCTCATTATGGACTTTAGAAAGGAAAAACCTGAGGTGTACAATCCAATGATCATTGGGGATACAGAAATGGAGAGGGTGAGCAAATTTAAATCCCAGGACCTCTTGATTCAACCCACTAATGACCTCGTTAAGAAAGCACATCAGCAATTCTACTTCCTCAGGAGTTCGCAGAGGTTTTTAAAAAAAATTACATTAGAAATTTTAGCAAACTTCTACAGATGTGCAGTAGAAAGTGTGCTGATTAGCTGCTTCGCAGTGGAAAGCCCTGCAAAAGGATGGGGACATATCCCAGTACATCTTCACCATCAAGAAAATCTACATGAAATGCTGCCAATGGAGAGCGGCAGCATTCACCAAGGATCCACACCACCCAGGACATGCTATTCTCGCTACTGCCAAAAGAAAGGAGGTATAGGCGTCACAAAATTTGTACACTAGGTTCAGGAACAGTTGCTACTCATCTACCATCAGATGCCTTAACAAAATCTGCATTCATTTAAAGACTCTTACTTTACCTTTTTATTACTATTGTTTCCTTGGATACTCAGGACTTCAAAATTTTATTCAAGTCAAAATTTGCTGGGAAAAATATTACTCTTTCCACCCACCCCCCACCATTTGAAATTATTTTGCAATTTTCAGTTTAAAACCACACTGGTTTACAATATTTTTCTTCTACTTCAAAGCCTAGTTCCAATAAGTATTAAGAATTTATGTTATTACCATAAATGCCTTCACTTCAGTCCTTGAATTATTATTGATTTCACACCTAGATTAACCAAACACTAACAAAAGTATTTCTTCAACAAGTTTGTAAATTGAAATAACAAGAGATATTCCCATTAAAAGATCAGTGTCATCTGACTGCAAAAACTAGCTTTGTATCGAATGCAGGTTTTGCATAGCAAATGAAAGTGTTTTTGGCATATTTCACAACTAATATTTTTGTCAGAATGAATCCAGACCAGGTTAATAAAGCATTTTTCTCTTGTAATTGCAAAAGCCTGTTACAAAGAAACTGAGTCTCTTTAAAGTTTAAAAACTACAATTTATATCCACATAAACCTCCAATTGAAAAATGCCAGGAATGGGAGGAATTTATCTTGATTAAAGGCTAATTTTCAATATTGGTATATTGTGGATCATCCACCACATTCATTTTCCCATCTCTAATTCCCAGGCACTTGACAAGAACAGTTGATTAAGCTACATTAAGAGATATGGGGAGTTGACTAAAAGTCTGGTGGAAGTGGGGAGGGAATTTTAAAAGGGAGCAATTTGCAACTAAGAAATAGAAGATTTAAGGAGTTAATTCAGACTTTAGACGTTGAAAATAGTGCAATAATTAAAGAAGGAAATGACCAGGATGACAGAACCAGAGGATTCCAGGCACCTTGAATGATTGTGGGACTGTAATACAAAATAGAGACGATAGGAGAATTTTGAATATATTCAACAATGGTTTTTTTTTTAAATCCTTAAAAGGTGTTGCTAAAACAGGAACTAAGATAGTCAAAGGGATAATAGGTGAATGAGATTTTAATGAAAAATTTAAGATAAGCAACACTTTTGACCAATTCTTAAGAGTCAGTAAAACTATAAATAATAACCATTTATATAAATTATAATGTGGATAAGTATCAAATATACAGTAAAAAATCCCCAGTATCTGGAATTCATGAAACCAGCAACCTAACCAATGGGCAAAGCAAATTTAAACAATAATAAGTTTTAAATTGTAATAGTAAATGTTCTCTGAAGCAAAACGTTAAGATGGGAGCAAATATTCAGCCAGTGGAGCATCCCAGTCATGTTTTGCCCACAGCAGATGTTTGAATAAAATGGCACTCACTGCTGGGATGACTCTCCCAAAGTGTTTCCTGCCTAGTTAGAGCCTTTATAATTTATTAGCATTAAGTATATTAGTTAAGCTTTATGTAAACTTGGGGGGGGGGGGGAAGGGGTCTTAATGATGACGCCGACACTATTTTTGTGCAGCATCCAGGGTTAGAATTTAAATTTTCATTTTGCAAAAAACAGAAATTCCCTGATTAAAGTGAACTTATATAATTAAGGTCTACAATACTGATTTCTTTTAAATTACTTTACATTTTGCACTGTCTTTTAACTTTTAAACTGTATTCTTAATGCAGGTGTATTAGTTAGGCATTGTTAGAGTGAAAATTCACATAACCAGCATCTGTGATCCATGTAGGTACCAGATACCAGGGATTTTACTGTAATATCAAAGTTATAAGTAGATTTACTGTCAACAAGGAGAGGGCTAGTCAATGGCTATGGATTGGATTGGAATTTGTGGTGACCTGGCCCCGCTTGTTACACGCGGGTGGCGGGGCAGCCACGGCAAGGATGGCGTCACAGGACCGTCTCTTCCAGTACAGATAGGAAGGGCATGTATGTGCTTACGTCATCGTGATGCGAGTGCCGACTCGCAAGGGGTGGAATGGCAGCCGGATTTAAAGGTTGCGGTGTGAGATTCAAATTAAAACCGTTGTGACCACTGAGCTCTCAGCCTGTTGCCTCAGTCCTTTGCTGCCCTCGCTCACAACTCGCTACAATATAATCTTTTATCTTAAACCCTTGGGATCAGACACTTCAGAATTTTTCAGATCATAGAATAGTAATGGCAGAATGTTAAGTAATTGCGCTGACTTCAGATTTGTGCCAAACAAACATTCCAACTTGACAGGTCTCTGGACGGAGTGGTTGGGGGGGAGCGGTGCTGGATGGGGGGGGGGCTTTAACAACTCCCCGCAGTTCTGCCTACCTGCCCTGGCTTGAAACTGCAGCAAGAGTCGGACCACCAGCTCCTTTCGCATCATGCTTACTGTAGCTTCACATGCTGCCATGCGAAAAGCTTTGAATGGATGCTCGCTGCTTCGCAAGGCTAAAACAGCCACGCGAACACTGATCTTTCTGACAGGAAGGCACTTTCAAATTGCATGTGAGAATCAAGCTACCTGTGGTGTCTTGCTTTGGCTGCAGGACTACTGCCACTGCTCATGCTATAAGGTGTGCAGGCCATAGGCAAATGGGTGCACCAAGCATTCTGCTACTGTGCCGTGCTGGATGCAAAGAGCAAATATCACTTCAGGTGGAAACACAATGCAAGCATCATCTTCGAGGTGAAAGTGGAAATCAAGGGTTACATTGAACTCGGGATCTCCCAAATGGGATCCATGGCTCAATCTGACAAGTTCATTGGAGGAGTTGCAAATGGGTGTCCTTAACTCAAGGTAAGGATGGACTGTGCAGGCATGATCACATGGTTGAAATGGTGCATTAGTTCAAAGACTTTTTCCAGTGTCAACTGTTTCATTAAGAGGTTTCTGTTTGAGCAGTCTCCCTTTAATTGAATAAACTGCCATAATTTCATGCTCATTGATAAATGCACATTGCTCCATGCCACCACACGGCGCTAGACCAGGGGCAGGTCATGTTTGGAATCAAGCGCGAGCTTTGGTGTGTGCTCTATATTCATGGAAAAAATGTTCAGTTTTCATAATTTCAGGTAAAAGATTATGTGCCTGTACCTTAATTTCCAGTCTTCACAATATTTGGAGAATGTTGGACAATCTGACTAGTGGACTATAGAATCACAAGATGGTGGTGAGATGGAGGGCACTTTCTGTTCATGGACAAGACGTACAAAAAACAGACAAGGATAGATTATAGGGAGAGGGGAGAAAAGCTGGATAATAAAATGTGCTCAGTTTGAATACATGTTGTCTAGAGGAACTTTTGGTAGAACACGGATTATTCTTGTACTTTTGAAGTTGCGATTGGTTGATGAACTTACCCATCCTCCTTGCTGGATGATAAAGTCAGCATCTGTCTCCTCGATGTACTTCACTCCAAGCTCTACCAGCATCTTTAGCGATGGCTCTCTGTTACTGGTCAGAATTTGCCTCAACACCATCAGAGAAAGCATAACCTACAAAATAAAATTGGAATAGTAAAATACAAGATTACCAAACATACCTAATTTATTATGATCTTGAAGGACCCACTGGATTAAAACCCAACAGCAATAGCATACAATTTCATTAATCTCCAATTCTTCTTCCTTTAAATAGATCTTTAACCTTGACACATGCAAGTTAAAAATGTAGTCCCTGCTTAAGTTAATAAAACTTTCAAGAAAGGTACTAAATAGATACCACCTTGTTCATGGTACCTACAATGTCATGGTAACTATCTCTTTACAAAAAAAATGTAGAAATTCCACAACTATTTCATTCAGCAACCTCCACAAATTTGATGACAATACTAAAACAGATACATAACTCAGCACAAACTTGATTTTTCTCTCTTTTGAGAGATGAACAAGTTTCTTGTTTTACCCTTCATGATCTTGGCTTGAGCACACTGCCATTTCACAGGAACTGCAGTGCAGAAGTTTTATGACAAGATAATGAAGAAAGCAGAATTAAGGTTTCTACATTACAACTTACCCTGCACTCTCCTCATTAAAAACAAAAATCTGACCCTTTCAGAACCCATTACTATTTTCAGAAAGATCTATTATGAATATCATTATTGAACATACTTTTCAGATCCACAATGGATTTGGCAAAACAAAGCATTCAATTTACTAGCTTTAGGATGCTACCTGGATTGAAGAATATGCATTATGAGGATAGGTGAAGTGAGCTAGGGCTTTTCTCTTTGGAATGACAGAGGACAAGAGGTGACATAAAAAGGGTGTTTAAAATTATGACAGGCAGAAACGATAGAGAGCCACCATCTCTCCCCCAACCCCCCCCCCCCCCCCCCCCCCCCCCCCCCCCCCAGGCAGCAATGGCCACTACCAGAGGACACAAGATGAGTGGAATAAAGTTTAGGTGTGATATCAGAGGCTTTTTTTTTCCAAATAGTGGGTACCTGGAATACACTACTCGGGACAGCGTTGAGGCCCATACAATAGGGACATTTAAAAGACTCTTGGATAGGTACATGAATCCAAGAAAAATAGAGCGTTATAGACTTTGAGGGAGGGTAAGATTAGGTTGATTGTGGAGTAGGTTTACATGGGGTAGCACAACATTGGAGGCTGAAGGGACTGTACTACGCTATACTGTTTATTTTATGTTCTATATTAAAAGGACTACCTTCAATTTAATAACATCTGAGCAGAAGGTTCCAATGCATTTTTTTCCCCTCAACCTTAAGATACTCTTGCATTAAAAAGGAAATATAAAGAAAACTTCAGGAATAAAATTGATGAAATATTCACTATTTTCTCCCAAATATTTTGTACAAGGGTCCAAAATTTTTGTTTTCAATACAAAATTGAACAATTCTAGCAGTGTGAAATTGAATAAAGTTTGCAAATTGTTTGCCAAGAAACTACTGGATTTCAAGTGATAACTTCAGCTATTTCATGTGTCTGCTCACAAATCAAGGACATTATCCACTTGATTCTTAGTGTCTCCAGGAAGATGGGTAAAAGTGAAGTAATCTTACTATTATTTTGCCAGTGATTTGGCAGAACTCTTTCTCTACCATAACCAGCCAGCCAGCAAACTATCCCTGGTTCAAAAGAGAAGATGGCACCAGGAGCAGAATCAGATGCAAATAAAAAGGAGCTACTCTGATGGAAGCATGAAGCAGCAATTGCTTGCAATACATGGTCAAAAGGGAATTACTAATCAACATTCAATTGAGATACACCTGGCCAATCCACTCCAGAAGTCATTAAAATTGAATTAAATGTGGAGGAATAGAATGAATTACAGATACCAAGCAACTAAAATATACTTCATAACAATGGCACCTGGAACCAGAATAAAATAGATCCTATTGAAATGAGGAAAAATAACTCTGCAATAGTTGCAATTGAAGCAAACAGAAAGCCATAATCAAATCTCTGACCGAGAATGTTTCAGACCAAGGTTCCAACCATTTTATCTGCCTTATCAATAAAATTCCTTTATATGTTGGAGGTGGAGGAATGAGATTGCTGTGATGGCATTAATTTCAATTTTGTTCACTGCTACTCAGCTCATGAAGCACACTGTTGAAGATTATTAAAATATTTTGGCTTGGACTGATAAGGGGCAAATAAAATTGGACAATACAAAAGAGCTATCAATGGAATCTGTAAAATAATTATCTAATCACCTTTCTTCTGCATTTAGTAGCTTTACTAGTCAAATATTCAACCATTAGTATCCAGACTCAACTAGGCCAGTCCTTTGTATTACTGACTAGATTAATATAAAGTTTAGAATTATTCCACAAATAACTTGGTTGCTGACTCTCTAAAATTAAGCCCAGCAGTGTACTTGCCAGATGCTTCAATCAATGCAGCTTTCATCACACTCAAGTAGCTCATGGAAAGGAAAAAACAGCTCACTCGTTGGTTTGCCATCTACTATTTCAAATCATTTTCATGGGGTGCAGTGCACCACCTACAAGATGCACAATAGCACGATCTCAAATCCACCACCAAAAGCTGGAGGCAAAAAAAAAAGCAGGGGTAATAAATATTATTAGCTTCAATTACTAAATAGATAAACTATTTTTTAAAAATGATATATTATGATAGCAGGCCCTTCCAGTCCAGGAGAAACAGGCAGCCCAATTACATCCAATTAACCTACCAACTCCGTAGGGTTTAGAGGATGGGAAGAAAACAGAGAACCAGAAAAAACCCTACACAGGTCACAGAGAAACCATATAAACTCCATACAGGCAGTGCCGGTTTCAAACCCAGGCTGTTGGTGCTAGAACAGCATAGCACTAATCTTTACACTAACTGCACTGCTTACGTTTGGGAAAAAAAAAAACAGAAAATACTGAATTACAGTAATTCTAGAGAGGAAAAACAATATTTCAGGTTAATGTTCTCCTTGGAAAAGCAACAGACTGTACACTCAACATTTGACTGGGAATTTGTTACTCAATACAAGAGAAAAGAGACAAGGAAAACTTCTTCAATCTCAATTGAGCCTTTAGAATTTTTTTTTCCCTTTTGCATCTCACCTTTTAAATCTATACTTTCAAATGAAATTACTCGTATTCAGATTTGAAGGTATTGTTTCTTTTCAATGAGCCAGGTCTTGATGGTAGTACCATGTGGTTACAGGTGGAGCTGAAATAAAATTCAACTGCCACTTGACACAGCTGGTCCCCACACACCTCGTGCATGTGAAGGCACAACTTGGCCACTACAGGGAACTCCAACAAGATTATGGATGATGCTTGCAGGTAGTTGGATTACAAATTCAAGTGGATTTTTCTCCCAAACTTTCATTTAACAATCTATTACATATCTCGTCTAGCAGATAGATGTTTCAGGACAAAGCAAATTCAAGCATTTACATTTTTCAGGAACCAATGTCAGATACTCAAATTTTTCATCCAGAGTAGGGTCAGGAATGGTAGAAGAGCTTGTCCAGTGACCTGTTTCAATTCTGACATTCAAATCAAACTCCACTTTGCACTCTCCATGTGACCTCACAAGGATTTCCTCTGAATGCCCTAGTTTCCTGCACATTCCACAATGGCTGCTACAAGTTTCCTCTCAAGCCAAAATAGCGACTATACTTTTTCCTCCCACTGATGCGGTTTTACCTGCTGAGTTCCTTCATCAGTTTATTTAACATCAGATTCCAGCATTGACATTGTCCAGTCTCTTGTGGAAATGGGTACTTGATGGTCAGCACATACTTGACCCTCATTACATGCTGTAAATTATGATTATGAAAATATTCTTTATCTTTGATATCCTCAATGCTTCTTCAATACAATTTAACACTGAGGATACTAGTCATCAGTTGATAGTGCAGTTATAGTAGGAAATGAATTGAGACCTTGCAGCAAACATTTCCTATCAATGATGTATCATGGTGCTGCAATCACATGTTTGACAAGACAGGAATAATGATGGAAATGACTGGGATCTTAACTAAAAGTTTTGTCCAGTAGAATCAAATGGGCTTTATTATATTCATTTGTCACAAGCTCCATGTCCATAGTCATTTTATTCTAATAACTTTTTAAACAGCTGTATTGATACAACCAAGTGGCTTGCCAGAGCAGGTCATAATGCAGCCAGCCACATAGCATTCCAAACCCACACCAACTTATTAACTTTGATGATCAGGAAACCATGAAGAACTGTTGCCTCTCACATCCAAGTTATGGAATTTTACAAAGTCTGTGAAATTGCAAACAGCAATCAAAAGATAGGTTTTATTCATTTCTGTCCAAAAGTATTGTCAATTTTCAGTCCAAGTCAATTTCTTATTAAATGATAAAAGGAACTAAGAATCTCTTTTTTATTGATTGTAGCTCCAGCTTTTGACTTTCAAAGCACAAAACAATGAACTACAGGATTTGTTTGCCAATAGGAAGATCAAAATCATACCATGTCTTATTATTTTCCCTCCATACAAAGCAAAAATATTCAGCCTCCAGCATTAATTTCCTGTAAACTTTATGGCTTCAATTAAAGATTCAACAAATACACAGTGGAGGATAAAAGAAGTTACACCAACCCTGATCTCCAAGCAATGTGGCACAATTCTACTGCTTGCAGTCGACTTCACTTAAATCGCAATAATGTACCAGAAAAATGCAAAAGCTTCAGTTTAGTGAATAACATGGTTACAAAGCATATCAGTACAATATCTTATTCTAGAAGTTAAATACTTTATCACCGACCATCTTACTCAGATAATAGCTATTGTTCCAAGCCAAAAAACATCTCAGTGCCTTCTGAAAAATTTTTAATTATTAAAAAAGGTCTTTTGATAATAAGTTACACATTTTAATTCATTCCAAAATGTTACAGTTTCAGCCGTCTTTTTAAAAAAAATATTTTAATTGAGTTTAATATACAAACTGAACAATTTTTAAGGAAAGCACTTAAATCATCTTGTAAACATGTAACCACAAAGAAAAAAATGAAACTACATCAGTGATTCCTTGATCAACAATAAGAAACTAATGATTAAAAATAATCTATAATAACTAAGTTAAACCTATGTTTTCAAAGTTAGACCAAAAAGAAAAACAAAGAAAAAAATGTAAAAACTACATCTTATCTACCCCCTCCCTCTAATCAATGTTACTTTGTGTATATATGAAAAAGGAAATTGTGAATCCAATGTGACCTCCAGATATCAGACAAAGAATCTCTGGTGCACTCAAAAATTCTTAATTTTTCCAATCATAATAATATTCTATGAATGGGCCCCACATCTTTACAAACTGAAACTTTTCATCTTTAATATTGTATCTAATTTTCTCCAAACTTAATATATCATATAACCACTGTGTATGGGTAGATGAAGAGACATCTTTCCATTTCAATAAAATAGTTCGACTGGCTATCAACGCGATAAAGGTTAAAACTTTCCCCTGAGATGCAGGCAGAAGTGTATCTGGGTCACGAGAAAAAATAAAACAATTAATGGACAAGGTTCTATACTAATCTTAAAAATTATTGACAGAACCTCTCTAATTTGGGCATTCCAAATCAGTGTGAGGTTTCAAAAACTTTCCACAGTAGATCAACATCTGCATAAAAAACAAGATCATTTAAGTCTGGACATGTGTGTTCTGTGTACCACCTTGAATTGTAATAAAATCAAGCTAAGATAGAGCACCAATCTTCATCTGAAAGTGTTATGTTCAAATCTTGTTCCATATCATTCTTAATCCCAGCCATGGAGGGTGATCTTAAACCATTATAAATATGATATTAATCCACCATGAAAAAAGAACCACAAGTTAAAATATACATCATGAGTATTTTATTCATGGGAAATCAGAAAGCTTGGACTGAACAAAATGTCTAACTTGTAAATATCTAAAAAAAAATGTCTGTTAGAAAGATTAAATTTGGTTGATAATCGTTCAAAAGAAGCAAAATTATCTTGACTAAAAAGATCATTATAACTTTGGATACCTAATCTATGCCATTCCTTGAAACCTACATCCAGCAGAGACAGCTGAAAAAGATGGTTATCTATGATGGACTGGCCAAATAAAAACAATCAAACCCAAAAGTTTCCTAAATTGGGCCCATATTCTCAACCTATTTCTTACTAACAGATTGTTTGTCAATTTAGAAAAGGAAAATGGTAAAAAGGATCCTAAAATTGCCAATGTAGAAGTTGTTTTGGAAAACTGCAGTTCCATTTCTATCCAAGAGGGGTGATTGCCATTTCAATCGACAACACAAAAATTTTAAATCAGTAGGCAACTTAAAGATGGTAACTGCATAGGCCACCACTAACACTTAGCAATGAGTTAATGTGTAAACATTTTAAACATAGAAGTTTTAAATTTTAAAAAATACAAAATAGTCTTGGATAAACTTGCACAGTTTACATACTTTTACAGCTGCAAAGAAGTTGCCTAAAGTGGACATAACCACTCTTCTATTTGTTCATTGTTTAATGTTGCCTTATTTTTAAAAAATAATTTAGTCATACAGCACAGTACCAGGCCATTATGTTTCAACGGCGGGAGGAAATAAGAACCCCTGGGGAAAACCCACGCAGACATGGGGAGAATGTACAAACTCCTTATAGACAGCATAGAATTCAAACCCTGGTCCCAATTATTGGCACTATAAAGGGATTGTGCTAACTGCTACACCAACCGGACCGCCCCGTTAGCCACATTATTTCACCTTAATACTCAAAAAATAGCTCCAAACGAGTTTGACGGAATGTTCCAAAATAGTATGTTAATTCTACCTTATTCCACCCAGTGGCGCGGCTAGCAAGTTGATTTACTTGCTCTTTGTACAGCTCATACTCCAGGGGTCTGCAAATTGAGACAAAAAAAAGCACAATTTTATAAGATTTCTTTAAATGCAACGTACCTTAGAAATCCATAAAGACACAGAACTGACATTCCCACCTCAATTGCTTCCAGTGACCGTGGATAATATTGACAATGATACAATAAGGCAATCAAAACATTCCATTCCTCATATAGGAGTTGCCACACTAATATAGGCCAAGGTGCAGGCATCTATTAAATGATCATTCTAAAAACAAGCTGGTGAAATAAAGCACAACCCCATTCTAACCATATGTCAAACAAGAAGTGGTTAGTTAACTAATTTAACTAGACCTAGTACAGGAATTGTAAACCTCTGATAATCTACTATCTGCAAAGCACATTGGTTCTCCATATGGTTCCCGGTTGCTGTGCTACCCTGAACTTCATCTTCTTTAGATTTTCTTACTTTCTTGAAACCTATGTTTCAATTTCCTAAATTCCCCGATACTAAACAGGTTCGCTGGAAAATGTTATTCAACTGTTTACATCTTTAAAAAGGCTAATTAAAAGAATATCCATTGGGCTGGAAAATCTGCTGGTCCTCAAAAGTTTCTGTATGCAGTTATTCAGCATGGAAAGAGATGAAGTCCAACACCCACACAGACCAGTGGGCACTCTGTATTATAGGAAACAAAATCCAGGATATGCATGCCTATAGTTTATTTTAATACTGAATGATTCAAATGATGAGATTCAGTTAAACAATGGGAATAAATAGATATTTTCCCCAGATTGTCAAGCTGTGGCTTGCAGGGGTGGGGCCCCAAGCACTGATAACTAGCTATTCGTCATCCACTTAAACAATACATATGAAGGGCCCAAATACCTCCAAAGGTTTTTGCACGATGGAATGAACGTGTCAAGATGATTTAAAAGATATAGACAAGCTGAGTGATTTGGCAAGAACATGCAGATACAAAGGTGGAAAAATGCACAAAACAGAAAAGTAGAGTACTTAAAAATAACTACTGATGGATTGGGTAATAACGTTCAAAAAAGATTGGAGTACCTGGACATAATACTGAGCCATCATGTGCACATAACAAGTATTTTGGAAGATGATTATGAGAATTAGAAACTAGGCATAAAGGGCTTTGGAGAAACTGCACCTCGATCGAGTATTTTGTACAGTTATGACTCTTTCCCCAGAGGATGTCATTAAAAATTTCTGGCCACTAAGAAAATGCACAGAAAAATAGCTTTGAGTTTGAAATTAAAACACAAACACGTCAACTTGGTATTCTATTGATATAAATAATTTTTTATATAAAAAGTGTACTGCATAGAATAAATTGACTTGCTATGTGTGATTTGCCCAGCTCCAAGTTTTAATTCAACAACGTCAGTTGTTTCTACATTAGAAGAGCTCAGATGAGGAAAAAGAATAGGAACCCAGCAGAGGCATGAAAACTTAACCCTAAAAAAGTAAACATAAAGCTGGAAACTCAGACCTGCATAGTTTCTATTTTCATGTCTTTAACACCCAAGTCATAGATTTACATTATTCATGTGCAGCTCTGTTTATAGGCAAGGTGGAGATGTAAATATGAAATATGCCACTCTCGGCAAAACATGTTTCTGTGATTACTATTCAGTGAAAAAAATTTTAAATGCTTCAAATAATGCAACTCACTTGGCAAGAATATTTTGCACTGCTCCCTGCACCTGCTCAGTAAGCTCCTGAAATACTTTCTCTCCAAGACGAGCCAGACAATCTTCTATTGAGCTTTCTGGATTTGCAGGACTAAATACTGGAGAAGTGTGGCACTCAAAACCTGTACTGGCAAAGGCTAGGAGAGAAGGGAGGGGGTAAAATAAAAAGATGGAAATTTAGAATAATTGAACCTAAAAATCAAACAAATCTTCTTAGAGCGGAAATAATATAAAATGGTTTACAAAACACTAAACTGTTATATACCGTACACATTATTCAAATTTGACTCCCAACAATCATGGGCAGGCAAACAAAGTGAACTTTTTTAAAAAAGTATTTAGCTGTAGTCCGTTATAAATTATATATGGTCCCAAGTTACACAAAACTGTATGTGTATACACAGATATTTTTACTACTTGATAGAATCACTTAGCTCTAAACTGGAAATGAAAAAGGGATATCCATTGCATTCAGTACTTTTTAAAAAAAAACTCAAAAAAAAGTTGAGTCCTTTTTAGTGAGGAAAACAGAAAGAAACAGTACAAAAAGCTGATTATGGAATAGGTGTAAAATGCTGCAATATCAATATTTAAAAATTCAACATCAACAGTAGTCAATATTTATAGCAGTAATTTAATCATTGCAAAAATTTAATTTCACACCAAGTTATTGATATGGAAAAAGGCAAATTATAAAAATGACCATCATTTATTTTGCAGTAAACAAATTTCCATTTCCCAAACATAGCATAAAAGAGCATATAAAATGAGGCAGTTACCAAATTGCAATAAAAATACATTTCAAAATAATGAATGTTTCATTCCAGAAAGCTGGACAGTTAACTGGCAAATTCTATTCACGTTAAATATACATAATCAGTGGAAAAACACTTTTCCAAACATTGAGAAAGTAATGAGATGAGCAGGACAAAAGAATGCCAGTGGATATTGTTTGCATGCATTTTCAGAGCTCTGACAAGGCTGCTAAACAAGATAGGACATATTACAGAAAAGGTACAAGGCATGACTGACTAAATGGGGCCTTTTCTGGCTAGCTGCCAGTGCACTGTTCTGTGGGGAACTGTGTTGGGTAGCTACTTTTCACAATGCAAATGATTATGAGGAAGAAAAAGAAAGCTTTCTGACCAGGTTTGCAGGTCTGGAGAATGGGCAAAGAAAGAGGCAGATGGAATACAACTCGGGGAGGTTTATGGTCATGCTCTTTGGGAGAAGGAACTATTTTCTAAATGGGAAGAGAATTCACAAGCAAAAGTTTCCCTAAAGGTGACTTTGCAGTTTGAGTTGATAGTAACAAAAGAAATGGAATGTTTGCATTCATTTCAAGTCATCCAGAATATTGAGGCATTTGTCAAATCATATTTGGAGTAGTGCAAGTAGTTTCAGGCCCCAAATCTCAGGAAGAATATGCTGGAGTTGGAGAGGACCCAGAGGCTTTTGAGAACTATCACAGGGATGAGAGTGATAACATACGAGGAGCACGTGATGGCTCTGGTTCTGTACTCACTGGAGTTTAGAAGGATGAGAGAGATCTCATTGAAACACAAAATATTGAAAGGGCTGGATAGAGTACAAGTAAAACACAGAAATCTGTCGACCCCGTGGTTGAAGTGAAAACACTAACTGAATAGAGTAGATGTGGAGAAGACATTTCCACAAATGGGAGAGTCGAGGACCAGAAGGCACAGTTGCAGAATAACAGGGCATCCCTTTAGAGCAGAAATTAGAAAACGTTTCTTCAGCCAAAAGGCAGTGAGTCTGTGCAATTTGTTACCACAAATGGCTGTAGAGGCTAAATCATTTAAAGCAGAAGTTGATTGATTCTTGATTAGTAAGGGTATCAAAAAGTTATGGGGAAAAGGCAGGAAAATAGGGTTGAAAGGAAAAATACATCAGTCATGATTTGAACGGTGAAGCAGTCTCAATGGGCTGAATAGCCCAATTTTACTTAAGGTCTTAAGTCAGACATCACATTATTGAAATTGATGGAATGTTTGTTCACAGAAATAACAAAAAAATTCTGTACTTGGGTTTCTCCTATATTCACCAACATTTGTTTTCAGATTAGCACAAAATACATTAAGAAAAAACAATGGGCTCTACCATCATCGCACTGGCTGTCAAACAAAAAGAAATCTAGCTTAATAAGCATCCATAATGAAAAATGCACCCAAAATATTCAAGTAAAACTAATTGGAAACAACAAACTGGAGATGCTTAAACCAACCTTTATTAATTTCATCTTGCAATAGTTTAACCTCTTCTTCTATTTTCATCTTGAGGTTCTCAGCTGCAGCAGGGTCCAAAGGAACCACTTCTATTGATTGCGTCCCTGTAAAGTCAGTAGTACATCACCGACTGTGCATTTACATAACAATATTAGCTTAAATGGAGAAAAAACTATTTGGCTTATTAAGCTTCGCAAATTAAATCAGGGATACAATAGGGCTTAACAACAGTGACTTAATTTTCCACTCTTCAGTTATTTCTTTATTCAGCAGTTCTAGAAAACCCATTGCAAAACACAACTGCCTTTCAACTTTGTATTTCTAAATGAAGACATTTCACACTGATAAAGTATGACACTTTGACAGGATTCATTACAAACCATGCAGAAAATTAACAGACAACTTTTGCATGATTGCAGATAATATGCCAAGATACTTTGCAAGTGAAATCAAGGCTATTCTTTCCCCAAAGTGCAAACTTGGTTAACTTTGTTCCTTAAAGGGGGGGAAAAAAAACTAACAAAATAAAAACGCCAAAGTAAAAGTAAACTTGTCAAGTTGTTGCACGAGATTCCAAATCTGGAATCCAGTTAATTGTAAAACAATACGCTAACCGCATACATCGATAAAAAGACATTTAGAACAAGCAAATTAATCCACACAAGTGTTGAAGCTATTTATCATTATGCCCCCCCCCCCCCTGAACTATATTCTTAAGATTACCTCTCATTAGTGGAATATTTTCTTGTGAAGCCAGACCCAAATAACGAAGGACGACGTATCTGGTCTCATAACGAAAACCTTCAGGTAGAGCTGTAGCCATTTTCACTTGAACCTTTCCGGAGCCCAACGACGTTGAGAAACACAAGCCAGGAGAAGAAAACGATGCATAAACCACAATCGACGAACTAGTTAGCATCTAATCCCTACGATTTTGCCCCATTATTTTATCAAGGAAGAAAAGCGCTATTAAAAAGTTTCCAAGAGGGTCTTAAGTTTCAGAACACATGATCAAGATAAAACTGAACGCCCATATATTAGTGTTGAAAATTATGATCGGCAAGACATTATTTGGAAAAGTAAACCGCTGATAACAAAGTCCTTTGTTCAACGACCCACCAAATACAGATGCAATTCCAACAATACAGGGGGGGGGGGGGGGGGAACAGTCACAACCAGCGCGGTTGGGTGGCATTTTATGCCCTATTAACGAGGCAATTATAAAGTCCTGACATTAGTTTTGAACAGACTAGGAAGTGATGTTTAAAAATTCGATAAACTTCACAGGACCATCCAAAATTAAATATCCAAGTTCACTCCACAGCCTTTAACTGGCCTGAGACATCAAAATAGCCCAGATTACACGAGAGACGAAAAGCATTTTATATTTTAAACGTTGCATGATCTTTGAACGAATACTCACTTTCGATCTAATTGCGGGAACCCCCCCCCAAAATGTCACTCAAAGCAGCAGGACCGACTCACCGCACAGGAGCAGGGAACAAGCCGGTCCAACTGCTGAGCGCTGATCCTTATTTAGGCCCGCGCCATCTTGGGAGGAGGGGGCAAAGAGACAGCATGTCTCCGCCCCGTCCCGCAACACAAGGGGGCAAGGCGCCCACAACCTCGCCTTAAATCACCGTGAAAACCACAGCAGGCCTCCCGTCATCCCAGCAGCCAGGCCCCCTGCAGAGAACATCCCGACAGAGTAGAAAGAAAATCCGTCCACCCGAGTCAAAGGTCAAAGTTCACGAGCACCAAAATGCGAAAGACGAGACCAAGGTCAAAATCGCATTTTATTGAATGGTTGAATCGGCGAACGCCCACCCGATCGACATCATCACGCGCGAGCGAGTCCCCCTCCCCCCCCCGTGACGCAAATTCGGGCCGTTGGCGGATCGGGTCGGCACTGCGCCTGCGCGCGCCGCCCTGCCGCAGGACGGCGTGACCCGCGCATCAGCTGATCGGCTCGAGGTTGGAGGCCCCTGCCGATCCAGCCGCTGGTGGTTGACTCCCTGGCTGGAGGTGAAAGCAGTGGGATCCTGCCACGAGCTCGCTCACCCCCTCTTTTCAGTGGCCTCGGTGGGTGTTTCTCTCTGGAAGACGATGGCGCTGAGCGACGCTGATGTGCAGAAGCAGGTAAAGGGGACAGCGCCCCCCCCCCCCGCGCCCCCACCACGGAGGGAGGGAGGGAGGAATCGAACCAGTGGTGCTTGCATTTTTCTTCCCCTGATCCCTCTTTCACCAGTTTTACATTTAACAAGTACCAACCCTCGTCATTCAAAATGATTTGCGATGTGGCAGGAGGGGATTCATTAACGATGTGCTCGAACGGATTTGGAGGAAATGTCCCATTTTAAACTTGTATAGTGTTAATAAACACCTGCAGGAAAATGTTTCTCATTTTAAAAAAAAACCTGGATCTTAATGCTAAAAATTCTTGGGCTTCTTTCAGAAAAGGTTAATATTTGACATTAACGACAAAACTTTTCTTTCTATCGAGTGATGATCCTTTTGTGCACGACTCTGCTATTTTGTTCAAGAAGTCCATGTTTCTTTCCTCCCCCCCCCCCCTAATTTGGTGATTGACATTGCTGTATTAAGCGTGATCTGAAATGCGAGCTCTTGTATTCCCACCATTTTCAAAAACCCTAACAAAATTGTATACTTTCATATCTATGGAAGATCCTGTTCTTTTACACAGACCCCTTGTTTGTGGTGATGTTGTATTCAACTGGTTGTTTGAAAACCTGTGATTTGAGTACGTTTGTAAAGAGTAAATATTGTCAATGTGTTGGAAAAACTTTTTATGATAATGTCATTTGAGTTCGTTTGTAAAGAGTAAATATTGTCAATGTGTTGGAAAAACTTTTTAACGTTTCATGTGGAAATACCAAAGTTAAGTAAAATAAAATCCTTTTGTATACTTCAGTTGCAATTTTTCCATTGTCACTACCCTTCATCTACCGTCTTAACCCTTGATGAGACTTCTACTTATTATTTACAGGTATTGTATTGTAAATCCACTGGATTATTTTTAGCTTTCATAAAATGCTGTGAACCAAAGTGTTTTTGTATGAGTAAGTTAAAATGGCTGTTTTCTTTTTGACATTGAGATAATGTTTAACCTTGTTGAGTGCCATGAATATTCATTTTTAACAGTTGGTAACTTTAAGTTTTTGTATTGCACGAACATTTTTTAAAATCAATTTTTGTATCTTTTTGGGTTCCTTTCTATATTTTGATTTTAACTAAGTTCTAGTTGTCGGTAAGCAAAAAAAACCCACTGAGTTGCTACTTAAAACTAGTTTGAGCTGAAGCACCTCGTTTGAAGCAGTTGGATTCTTGTTTGTTCTAGTGTGGGGGAGAGCTATTTTTGTTAAATTGCTGGTGGAGTATGACATTTTTTTCAGATCATTCTCCATTCCTGTGTACATGAAATTAATCTGTGTGCAACTTATGAGAGAGCTATTTAAATTTTTAGTAATTACAACTAATTCTATTTTTTTTCAAAAGTACTGAGTATTACAAGCTCTCATTTTAGTAAAATGGGATTATCATTGTAAGGGATAGAATAGGTAGGAAGAACTGAATGGTCACAGTTGAAATTTCACCCAAACACCATCACAACACAAGTCACAGGCCAGTGACAATTCAATATATTGGAAGAACTGAGGGAAGGCTTGTCACAGTCTGTTCCAGATTCGATACATTTCCAAAGACATTGTGATTTTGCAAGGGAGTATGGCGGCATGCCACTCGGCAGGTGAACCGGCCCTGCTTGTAATCCACGCGGCGGGGCAGCCGGCCAAAATGGCGTCGTCGGGGGTTCCCCCTTCTTCTCAGCACCGGGCTCAGAACCCAGCACTGGGGGACCATGTGACGCCCGAGTGATGCCGGCGCGGTTCTCAGCCAGGTCCGGGCTGGGAGTACGTCCAGCCCAGCAGCCTGCAATAAATCAGTTCTGCTCACTGAGCTCAACCTGTCTGGTTGTGAGTTCTTTCAGTAGCAGTGTAGCTGCTGCTACAGGAGAACCATTCTGAATGCTGAAGAGAAAGCAGGATTTTGAAGCAGCTCTTGTAGCCAGTCATTTTTGTGGAATTCAGAGCAAAGCATGCTCTGTGAATGACTGGGCCTTTTTGGTGGATTGACCAGGGCCAGGAGGGTCTTTTCTGAAGCAAAGTGCTTCATTTTGAGTGTGACTAACAGTGAAGGTCAATTGGAGAGACCAGTCCCAGGGTCTTGGAAGCTTCATGGAGACCACCCAGTTCGATTCTTGCCTACAAAAGGACCAGGAGTGTTATGACTACAGCTCATGTGGATGGACATTTCTTCAAAGGCAACGCAAGAATTTGTGAGTCTGTACCAGCCACAACTCCAGTCTTCCCATCAGTTCATCATTAATGCTGAGCATCAAATTTGAAAGCCCTATGCTTCAACACTGAATTTGAAAGACTGAACTTTGTAGATTTTGGCCTGGACTGTAGTGGTGTGGAAGGATAGTTTAAAAGTTAAGTCAATAGTTTGAGTTAGGAATAAAATTAGTGTTTTAAAATTAAACACTGCTTCATTGTCTATTGCGGCTCATTGAGTGCTGTTTGTAATGTGTGGTTTGAATACATGGGGCCAAGGAATGATAAAAGCTCATCAATCCCATATTTTCTTGGGTAAAGACATCCAATTAATTCCACTCCCCTACTCTTCATAGCCTTAATCTTTATCCCCTCAAAATAGTTATCCAATTATTTTATAAATTTTCTTCTGATCTTTTCAAGCAATCCTCCAAATACACTAACTTGTCTGGTTTCAGAAGAGCCTTGTCATCTCTGGTTATTTTCTCAGTCACAATACATTGGTCTCCCCTGGTTACTGACATTTGTTTATAAAATGGTTCCTCCAGATTTTCTTTAATAATCTGAAGTAGAAAACCATGAGCATCTCAGATTATTTATTTAAATTTCTATTTTAATTTTATTTTCTAAAATTCTTGAAATAGTGTTTTTGATATTCAAGTATTGCAATATTTGTTACAGTGCCATTGTATTTCTTGACTAATCTGGTAAAGAATCTATAAAATTGGTGTAGTTACATTGGTGGTCATACAGCAATAAAAGACAAATGACCATTAGGGATAAGTACACCTTGATGTAATTGAACATGCTCAAGGTATTGAATGGGTCAGTTGAAACAGAACTCTTGTAACTGTTGAAGATTATTCTGGCTAACCCTTTGTATGGTCAGTTTCTAGCCATTTTGTAAAATGTATAAAGATTTTAAATAAAATTCTTTGTGATAATTTGTCTCAAATATGGAAAAGGGTCCTTTGTTTAGGTAGGGGAAAAGCTCATTTGACTTTTTGTACATTGGACTTTGAGTTGTGGATCACATGATATTCTAGCAAATGGAACCTGGTGAACGTGGACATTATTTTGCAGGAGATGTGTTGTGCCTAGTCTCATCAGTATGATTGTATGTGCTATTTCTCTTTTGTTTTGTAGATAAAGCATATGATGGCCTTCATTGAGCAGGAGGCAAATGAAAAGGCTGAAGAAATCGATGCAAAGGTAAGGTTTATGTAGATAATTGCGATCCTTGTGGTTGCTTTGCCATCCAGTCCGTTAGCTGTGGAGCTAAACTGTTTGAAGAGATTTCAATAATTGCACTCCATCTAAGGAAATTGGTTATTGGATGACATTCAAGCTTATTTCTTACAGTTGAATTCTGAGCAGTCAAGATTCATTTTGGAAAGTGAATGTGGCAGATTGTTCTCCCTGTTTTCTTGGCTCTTCCTCATTTACTGTCTTGATGTCTGATTGTTGCAATAAAGAGTGGGAACTGATACTAAGAAACTATTGCACTATAAAACTTGAATAATTCAAATAATGACTGTGGAATGTCATTTGTTTCTTTACAAATTAAAAGATCATGCCCTGTTGATAGTGCACAACAAAGATGTGATAATGGATCTGGATCCAAAATGTTGACTGACCATTTCTCTCCAAATCCATTTATTTTCTAACATCTTTTGAATGCACTTAAATAAGCTCTGTTTTTGCACACCTGACTTATTTGATCTTGTGGCTACAATGTCTAATTTGACGAACCCAATGTATCAGAAGATTAGTTCCCCATAATTAATAATCTATTCTCTAAACATACCCTATTATTTCTACTACTTTTTCCTAAATTGTGGATACTATTTTGGGGCCTATATACCTAACACACTGTTTTCCTTTTGTTACCTTCCCCAAATGAACTCTACGTTCTCTAAGACTATCCTCTTTCATGATTGTATCTTTTATTTAGCAAGCCAACTCACTGCCCTTTTTCCTGTGTACTCTTCCGATGTCGTATAGAGTTCATAGCTTTGATCTCCTAACCATGGTTCTTGTGACTATCCAATTATATCTGGTCATCTCAATATGTAATGTTGATTTTGTTCACTCTCAATTGTATTAGTTCTGTTGTTGCTCCAATTCCATCTTGCTCTTTTACAGCTTTTTTCTTTCTCGATTTCTATTCTTTCTTTTTCTCTAACTCTTGGGTACCCATCCCCCTGACATGTTCCCATGACTAGCACCATTGCAAGAATATCTGACCCATTCTGCATGAACAGGTAGGTCTCTTTTTTCCACAACTGTTCTCAATGCGTCAAGAATGTAAATCCTTTTCTGCATCGGTAGTCCTGGAGGAATCTTTCTTGAACTTTTTACCGTCTTGTGTTCACCCTGGTGTGTTGGACTGGAAATAATCCTGAATTATACTTTTTATAGGTGTCTGGCTTTTATTTTTCTTTAAATTTTCAATCAACATGCAGTCAAAATGAAGAATAATCAAAAAGAAAAACATCAGTATCAATAATAATAAATGTTTGGCCCATTCTAGTACTTATAATAGGAATGGCCACTCTAGCCAATCGAATGCCTTTTCTGTATCTAATGATACAATTACACTTGGGTTTTCTTTAGACTTAACTAAATGAATTGCATTAAATGGTCTGCTCAAATTATCTGCAGGTTGTCTTTTTTTTATATAAATGAAACCCACCTGGTCGGTTTAGTTAAATGATTGGCTAGCACTTTTGCCAAAATTTTGTGATCTGCATTTAATAAAGAGATAGATCTGTGTGATGACTGTTTTAGCGTGTCTTTTTTTATTGGTAGTACCGTAATAATAGCTGTCGAAGGATTCCAGAAGTGTCTTGGTTTACACTGCCCAATCCAATACCTCCATAATGAGAGGTATCAAAAAATTGTCTATAAAACTCGGGTTGGTGACTTATTTACCTGTAATGTATTCAAGGCTTTTTGTTCTCGAGTGAAGGGGGCATCTAATTCCATCTGATCTCTATCGTCCAACTTTGGCAGTTTAATCGCCAAGAGAAATTCATCTATTTCAGTAGAATCTTCTCAAGTCTGATTCATAGAGCTTTGTATAGTATTGTTTAATTGATTTTCTGATTATATGTTAATTTGTCAGGCTCTATTTGAATTGTATTTATCAGAGGATGTCTCCTCTGCCTTTAATTGCCATGTCAAAACTTTGTGCTCTATCTCCCAATTCATAATACTTCTGTTTTGTAATTTTTTTTATTTACCAAAATTTTCTATTTTACTTTTGAACCTGTTCTCTGGTATTTTTCTAATTCTGTTATTTCTTCAGGCCATTGTCCTCTGCCATATACTATTTATTTTGTATATCCGTCCCCTCAAGCAAGCTTTTAATGTATCCCATATTAGGAAACTGTCATAAGTAGAGGGTCTGTTTGTTTCACAAAACAATTTTATTTGTTCCCTGATTAAAATTACAGAAATCTGGCCTTCTCAACAGTGTAGAATTGAGATGTCATCTGTATATATTCTCTTGCTTTTCAGGCATCATTATCATTAAGGTCAGAGGCGCGTGTTTAGATTTCAACCACTCTGCTCTTCAATTGTGCAGGCATTGAAAACAAATCTATTCTTGTATAGGAGTAGAATGAGTAATCTCTCATCATGGGGTGTAACTGTCTCCATACATCTATCAGGTTTAAATCTTTCATTAAATAAAGAGTAACTTTCGCAGTTTTGCCTTGCTGATTTATCAAGGACGGGATCCAATCAAAAGTTAAAATATCTTCCAATCAGTACATTTTGTCTACCCTCTACTGTTTTTTTCAGAAGTCATTTTGTATAAAGGAGCATTGAGTTTTTACACTGTTTTGCCTGCTGAGATTCCCCAGCATTGAATTTTTACACAGGTTGACCTGCTGAGTTATCCTAGAGCTCTGTAGATGTTCAAGTCAAGTCCAGTGTACTGCCATCCCCTCCACAGATTCCATCCACATCTCTTCACTGCCTGGGAAAGGCAGCCAACACTTCCTCAGGAGTTTGTGGAGGAGCTAGTGGAGTTGTTCAAGTGAACCAGTACGGACTTGAAGGGCTGACATGGTCTGTTAACGTGCTGTTAATGGTTATATGATTCATCATCAAAATTTGGAGCTTATTCACAAGCTTCCAGGATTTTGCATACATCTTACAATATACCATTACAAATCTTCTCGCTGGGTCAATGGATGTGTCTTCGACAATGATGGTATATTTTTGTTTATTAAAATTGCCACTCCCCTTGCTTTGGTGTTAAGAGGAGGATATGACTTGTCCCACCCAGTCCCTTTTTAACTTGTTCCGATTTTTGTAAGGTGTGTGTCTTGTAGAAAAATTATAACTGCCTTTAAATTTTAAGTGTCCCAAAACTCTTTACCTTTTATGGGTCAGTTTATCCTGTTAATATTATAATTAAATTTTGACTTTCTATTCATATTTACATTTTTACATATTCAGCTCTATCATTAGACCCTTTTGATTAGTTGTACAGTAAAGTGATTTTCTCCTTTTAACAAACAGATGTATTGGCCCTGATCTGATTGGTGAAGTAATCGAGAAACCCTGGAAGCCTGCAAAAAAAAAAACCCGTGGTACTGTCTGAGGAAAAACCCCTCCCCTTCGCTTCGGCGCAATTTTGAAAAAATTCTCCCTCTCTGGCGCCACTAACCCCCTTAAGTTGGAGTCTCCACCCTGCTATTTTTTAAATATTTACTCTTCCTATACCTTTAATATTACTTTAAAAGATAGAAAGTAAAACAATAGTTATATTTTTATCTTTTTAACATTTACAGTTCACTTTGTCTTTATTCTTGTTCTTCCTGGTTCAATATTTGAGTCCCCTTTACAGTTCTTGTAGAAATTTCTCTACTGTTTTATAAAATCTTTGGGGTCCCTCTGTTACATTGATCCTAAGCATCACTGGATACAGCATTCCATATTTTATATTCCGTGTTCTTAATTTTATTTTAACATTGTCAAATTCTTTTCTTTTTTACCAAATTAGCGCTCACAGTCCTGAAAGAATAGTACCTTTACTCCTTCCTTCTCAACTGGGCCACTGTTTTCTCTGGCATACTCCACTGTTGCTCTTAATGTTGCCTGCTGGTCCCGGTAATTCAAAGATCTCACCAGGACAGGTCTTGGTCTTTGGTTGTTTGCTCTCCTGGGGCTGATGGTTCTCTCTATAAGTAGTTTTCCTTTGTCTTTTCCTACTCCTGGCACTTGTGGGAATCACTTTAAAGAAATTCACCCGGTCCTCTCTTCCCCCCCTCCCCCTTCCCTGGTCAGTCCCTTCTCTCAGCCTGATGATTCGGGCATTATTTCTTCTGAAATTTTCCATGTGGTTGATTTTTGTCCAGCAGCAGTTTTTTATCCACTTTCCACTTCTTTGCATTTTCCTCCAGGGTTTTTAATTGTCCTTGAGTCATTATCAGTTTGTTTTCAACTTGGCCCACTCAAGTATTCAGTTCTTCAATTGCTGTTGTCATTGCTGTTATTTTTCCTGCCACTTCTCTTAGTCCACCTTGGAGAATCGTTCATTCAGAACCTCCATAGGCTCTTATCTTTTAGCAAATCCTTTGTCGATTCCCCCCACTTCCTTCTGTACCTTCTTCACCACTCCCTTGTAGACTTCTATTGATGATCTAGATGACTTTTTGAGCTTCTTCAGTTATATTTTTCTGGGTCTTGTTCTTCTTACCCATCAATCCTTTGTTTTTAAACACAAAAAAAAGGACTTTAAATTGATCTTTTAATCAATCTTCACGGAGAGCCTTTCCAACCTATGCCTGTCGAGGTCCTCAGCATGGCCATGCCCCCACAAAAATAGGTTTCTCACCTGGCTGATCTTTCTTTGGAATCCTGATATTAGTTATGGTATTTATCTGAATTTACTGAACTGCTATCTTTGGATAGTCTTTGTAAAGAAGGCGGAGAAAAAAAATATCTTGGCTTCCAAGTGCTGTTGACAGCCCAGCTGTAAACTGGCTGTAGTGGTCGATTCTCCGACACTAGACACAAAAAATAGCGATATTGAAATACCCTCCAAGGTTGCCTCTTTTTACCATTGTATACACTTTTAGAATGTTTGTGTAATATATGTACCTTTTATAACTTTGGACAAGCATGCAGGTTTATAAAACTAATTATTTTATTGGTATTGAAGATGTTTTGAACTGATTGCAGGCAGAAGAAGAGTTTAACATTGAAAAGGGTCGGCTTGTACAGACTCAAAGGTTGAAGATCATGGAGTATTATGAAAAGAA
The DNA here is from genome assembly GCF_036971445.1 of Narcine bancroftii. Lineage (NCBI taxonomy): Eukaryota > Metazoa > Chordata > Chondrichthyes > Torpediniformes > Narcinidae > Narcine > Narcine bancroftii. Next base: position 82,295,730 of record NC_091479.1, on the reverse strand, counting down.
GGAAAAGCAAATTGAACAGCAGAAGAAAATGTAAATACTTTGTAAAGTATTAAATAGTGAACGATTTTATTTCCCCCCCCCCCCCACCTCCCCATGTTTAAATATTCCTTGATTGGCGTTTTAGTTTGTAACTCAGTAAAATCCCCAGTATCTAGCATCTACAGGGATTGCAGATGTTGAATATGCAAATTTTCTGATTGTCTGAGACACAATTTTGTAAAGCCTACCTAATACATCTGAATTAAGACTAGACAGTTTAAAAGATAAAACACAATGTAAAGTAGTTTGACCAAAAAAAAATCACTATTGTCCTAAATTGTATGAAGTTCATTTTAATCAGGAATTAAAGTTAAATTCTAACCCTGCTCACTAGTGCTGTAATCTTTGGCTTGGCTTCGCGGACGAAGATTTATGGAGGGGGTAAAAGTCCACGTCAGCTGCAGGCTCGTTTGTGGCTGACAAGTCCGATGCGGGACAGGCAGACACGGTTGCAGCGGCTGCAGGGGAAAATTGGTGGGTTGGGGTTGGGTGTTGGGTTTTTCCTCCTTTGCCTTTTGTCAGTGAGGTGGGCTCTGCAGTCTTCTTCAAAGGAGGTGTACTTTGAAGTGCTGTAATAGCATTGGACTAAAAGTGCAACTCCTGCACCAAAGTTTACAGATGAAGCCATACTAATAAAGATGAAGACACTTACCAAGCAAGGATAGGAAGATGTTTTAGAAGACTCACCATAGTGGTGAGCAGCATCAGCCAGGGCACCTTCACTTTATTCAAACACAACTTTTCCAAAACTAAGCTGCTGAGGGCAGGGTATAACCAGGTGCTCCACTGGCTGAATGTTTACTGCCATCTTCACCAAAGGGTTGTGTGTTGGTTCGGAGAACATTTACTTCTCAAATTAAAAATTTGTATTTAATTTTTTATTTATTCTTATTAACTTTTTTTTGCTGATTGCTTGGATTCCAGATACCAGGGACTTTACTGTATAAAGAAACTTTAAACATCAAAATGAAACAATTTGTGTATACCTCCTTACTATGATTTTCACAATATACAAATTGCTCAGATTCTTAACATGTTGGGTATTGAAGTGTCTTTCTGACTGTTATTATTTTGTTTTAGTCAAATGTCTAATTTGCTGAACCAGGCGAGGTTGAAGGTCCTCAAAGCCAGAGATGATCTGATTTCGGTAAGATTGTTGATGCTTAAATATCTAAGTGTTATTACTTGGGGACTCCCATCTAAAGAGTATATTTTTAAGACCATAAAACAGTGCAGCACAGGAACAGCTGACCATAACAATCTAACTGATCCCATTGTCTGCATATGGTTTGTATCCTATTCTCTGCTTGTTGATGTCTATCTAAATGCCTCTTAAATGTTACTATCACATTTGTTTTTTCCACCTCTCCTGGCAGCTTGTTCCAGATACCTACCACTGTGTTTTAAAATTTCTTGCCTTGTATGTCTCCTTTAAATTTTCCCCTCTCCTAATTCCAAGCTGCCTTGGCATTTATTATTACTACTTGGCATGAAGATCTTGCATGCTGACACACTGATCACTTCTCAACATGTTCAGGTTTACAGTTGAAAGGTTGGAAAATAAAATTTGAGTCCTGTTTGTAGTAGCTATTTTAAGGAAAATATTAAAATCACTGTGGCATACTATCTGGAAGAAAAGTTTTAATTTGTATTTAAGTATTTTTAGCACAAGAATTTTGCCTTTTGTGGCAAAAACAAATTTCAGAGTTGTTCATCTTTTGGAATTTTGCAAGTTTTGGTCTGGACACCTCTGGAATTTGTGAAGTGTATTTGTAGCTATTTGAATTTTCTTTGATTTTTCGTGACCTTTTTGATGAGGGCTTTTATTTTGGTTTCCAGGATTTGTTGAATGAAGCCAGACAGACACTGAGCAGGGTAGCAAAAGATCCTTCCAGATACCAAACACTTCTTGATGGACTTGTACTGCAGGTAAGAATGGTCTAACAGATTAGAAACAATGGGTTAGTTTTTTTTTTCACTCAACTACATCAAGTACTGTGCCTTCTCTATCTTATTAGATGCCATGTTAATATTACTGGTTTTTCTTGTGGTTGGGGAAAGAAAATGACAAGAATGATATGGATTGCAACAGTTAAGTTTGCTCAAAACTTGATGTTTTTATGGACAATAAAACTAGAGACTTGAAAATTCGTTGAACCTGAAATTGATGCTTTTGCTACATCATTACGCTGTTTACATCCGGTACCGCACGGATGGCAGTCTTTTCAATCTAAGGCGCCTGCAAGCTCACACCAAGACACAAGAGAAACTTGTCCGTGAACTACTCTTTGCAGATGATGCCGCTTTAGTTGCCCATTCAGAGCCAGCTCTTCAGCGCTTGACGTCCTGCTTTGCGGAAACTGCCAAAATGTTTGGCCTGGAAGTCAGCCTGAAGAAAACTGAGGTCCTCCATCAGCCAGCTCCCCACCATGACTACCAGCCCCCCCACATCTCCATCGGGCACACAAAACTCAAAACGGTCAACCAGTTTACCTATCTTGGCTGCACCATTTCATCAGATGCAAGGATCGACAATGAGATAGACAACAGACTCGCCAAGGCAAATAGCGCCTTTGGAAGACTACACAAAAGAGTCTGGAAAAACAACCAACTGAAAAACCTCACAAAGATAAGCGTATACAGAGCCGTTGTCATACCCACACTCCTGTTCGGCTCCGAATCATGGGTCCTCTACCGGCACCACCTACGGCTCCTAGGACGCTTCCACCAGCGTTGTCTCCGCTCCATCCTCAACATCCATTGGAGCGCTCACACCCCTAACGTCGAGGTACTCGAGATGGCAGAGGTCGACAGCATCGAGTCCACGCTGCTGAAGATCCAGCTGCGCTGGATGGGTCACGTCTCCAGAATGGAGGGCCATCGCCTTCCCAAGATCGTATTATATGGCGAGCTCTCCACTGGCCACCGTGACAGAGGTGCACCAAAGAAAAGGTACAAGGACTGCCTAAAGAAATCTCTTGGTGCCTGCCACATTGACCACCGCCAGTGGGCTGATAACGCCTCAAACCGTGCATCTTGGCGCCTCACAGTTTGGCGGGCAGCAACCTCCTTTGAAGAAGACCGCAGAGCCCACCTCACTGACAAAAGGCAAAGGAGGAAAAACCCAACACCCAACCCCAACCAACCAATTTTCCCCTGCAACCGTGTCTGCCTGTCCCGCATCAGACTTGTCAGCCACAAACGAGCCTACAGCTGACGTGGACTTTTTACCCCCTCCATAAATCTTCGTCCGCGAAGCCAAGCCAAAGAAAGAACTTTTAGAACAGCAAGTAAAAGTGAAACCTTCAGTTTACCACTGTTCTATAGCCTAATTTTTTGCCAAAACAATGTTTGAGCTTTGATCAGTTGCATTAAGAAAATTATGATCTCACAAAATTGATATGAAATGCATTATTTTCCATTTTAAGGGTTTTTATCAACTCTTGGAACCTGTGGTGATTATTCGATGCTGCAAACAAGATGTGTCATTGGTTAAGGTAATAAAGCAATGCTCTGTTCAAGATATTTTTGTGTTTGAAATTGGAATGCTTTGATTTTTTTTTCCAACTAGCATCCTGTGCAGTGGTTAAAGGATCTAGCTGACATTTGCCCTTGCCTCCATTTAATGTATCCGGAATGTTCCCATTTAGTGTCTAAAGTTCATTAGTAATCTTTAGTCTTTCCAAAACTCACTTTTTCCTCTCCCAAAAGAAACCATATCTATTTCTTTTAACTCCCTTTCAAAAATCAACTTTTTCAAAATTGGTCAGTATTTCAAATCTCCATTGGTGGGGCAGATTTGCATGCACTTCTAACCTCTTGGATTCTGTGCTCTCTGTCGCCTCCTCTTTGTGTGAAACCTTTAAGACCTACCAGTAGGTGTCTACCCTACTACTGCCGCTACGCTGCCCGATGCAACCCCAAAGTGTAATTTCTGCGGGAAGAACAAGCACAGCAGATCCCAGTGCCTGGCAAACAAAGCCAGGTGCCAGAAATGCCTTAAAAATGGCCACTTTGCTGCAGTCTGTCGCTCCAAAATGGCCGCCATCAAACACAGTGCCTCGTGTGAAGCCAAATCGCCACTCTCCATTTCAAACTATGTACATATGTACAGATGGTAGTGTAGGATGACTATGATTGGCTGAGAGTGTAGCCACATCTACTGGCAGGTCTTAAAGGATTGCTCCTAGCCAGACCAGGTCATTCTGGACTGGTTGACCTACTTGTGATATGCTCCAGTCTTTTCAAAATTTATTTTTAGTTAATATTGATTTCCCAGCTTGAGAATATTAGTTATGTAATGCGCGTCGAAAGAACCAAAGACTTGTTGATCCAAACCAAGGCTTTTATTAACTAAAAGACTGCATATGTAGATATACAGGTTGGTGATAGAATCTGTACTATCACAAGTTAAAACGTGAATTTTCATTGTTTTTGTCAAACAGACCTCTATCAGCAAGAATCTTCCCATTTACAAGAGCAGCATAAATAAAGGAATTGAAATTCACATTGACCAGGAAAACTTTTTACCAGAAGACATGTAAGCATCATTTCTTTTGAAAAGACTTGGGCTTGGTTTAGTTCCACCTGCTGTAAATAGATAGTATTTTTAATAATGTACTCTAAAATACGATCTGTATCTGTATTTTATCTGTCCATTGAATATTAAAACATTAATTTTGTTTTATAAAATATTTATCTTGATTATCAACCCAGGATTAAGTATCACTTGAGTCCAAATCCTGCACTGGCAGGATGCAAGTACTAGTGTTAAGTTTTCCTTTGAGCTTCAAAATGTAAAAGTGCTCTGCAGTTCATAACAGGTAACAGTTGTGTAATCTGTTAAAATTTGCTATCAAAGTACTGATCATATCTTCTAAAATGAAAATTTTCTTTGTTATTCAGTACTGTAGATCCATTAGAAAGGCTACTCAGTGGGTTTAGAATCTTAATTAATAGACCAATTTAGTGATTGTCCATTACAATTATATTGTGAAAGCTTATTTAGATCTGTAGAATTTTAGGTTTGGTCCTGAAATTTTACAAGTAAAATTTTTTCTCAGTAAAAGTAAATTTTAAGATTTTAATTTTGGAGAAGTTGATGAACAGTCTTTGCTCTGTAGGGAGAGAAAATGCTCAGGTAATATTTGGAGAGTGGGTTTGTATGAGGTTTTATTAGAACTTCCCGAATGGATGACAAAAAAACTGAGCATTTTGACGACCAGTTAAATGGCAATGTGCAAATAAATAAAAACTCTGAAATGAAAGCTCTTTCCATTTGGTTCACTGTTAACAGCATTTGGATTAATGAAAGTTTTATATTTGTGTTTTTGTATAACGAGCAATTGGCATTGTATAGGCAATAAATATTGACAAAGGTACTTATTATTTTTCTTTTCTAACAGTGCTGGAGGTATTGAAATGTATAATTCCACTGGGAAAATCAAGGTTTCCAATACCTTAGAGAGTAGATTGGAACTCATTGCACAGCAGGTAAGGAGGTAGTCTGAGCTCCAGGGGAAATGCTAATGCAGTGTTAAGAATTTCTCTGTTTTGGTGGTGGGGGTGGTATTCATAGTTAATGCTTGTGCATTCTATTTTCTGTGTGCATTTTGTGTCCACGGCCCCTGGGTGGCTTTGCAGAAATGTAGGCAATTTTTTTCCCTATCTTTTCAAATGCTATAGTCATGAATGGGGAAAAATAGATCCCAGCTTCAAAAGGGTTGTCACTGAACTGCCTTAAGTATTTGCTTTGCACCGTAGACTGTTTGATTAGGTTGCAATTATAATAAAGGAATTATCTTGACCTTCCACAATTTTATTTCTCAGATGATGCCTGAAATCCGCGTAGCTTTGTTTGGTGCCAATCAAAACCGGAAGTTCTTGGACTAAATGTGTGCTTTGACTGTTGCATCTTGGCACATACTATGATTAAAAAATGTAAAAGTTACAGACCAGTACTTGAGTGAAATGATCCATTGTTCTTGCTTTTGTTTATTAATGTAACCTGAAACTGCTTCATTTGGTAGTTTTTTTCCAATTTAACGTTTGCTGTATTGGCCCAAGGGAAAGTGCCAGAAAGGATGGGGAAGGACTGGGAATGCCCTGTATTATCAGTTGCTTCTTTTTGTGTACACATAAATCTGTTTTTCCAAGTGTGAAGAAGGCATCATTTGAATTGTTGGTTGTCACTTTAACTGTACAAAAGTGAAGTCTGTAGATGTATTGTACCTAGTGTTACTGATATTAGTCTTGTACTATTTAAATTGAAATGGAAGTTTGTTTCAAGTACTGTATGTATATGTGGTTCTGAAGTAAAGCTTTTACTGAATCTTAAATATGGTTTTCTTTGAGGTGCATCTTTATTCTAATAGACTGGCCAGAAATGACTTGATTGTCAACCCATCTACCACACTACTAGGCCAAGATCAGGGATGTACTCAAAGCTTCCTTGAAGAAATACATCTCCTTTGACTCCATAAGTTTTTTAAAAAGAATTGGAATGGTATGGAGAATAAAGCAATAAATAAGTCTAGGAGTGATCACCAACTACCTGCCTCATGGGCAGCATTTGCTGAATCTGTGTCTCCAATTGTTTCAAAAATTGGCCTCATTAACAAACTAAGGATCTAGAGTGAAGTTGTATTTAATTTCCATTTTAACTTTTGAAAACATTTCCTCATAAACCATAGCTCATTTCTCCAGCAACTTGGCTTTCAAACCTGATCACTGGTGCTCTGGGTTTTGCCAGTGATGGAGTTTCTTTCAGGTGCTGGTTGGAGTCCATTGGTCTGGTGTGTCAGTGAAGCTAAATCTTGGAGATAACAGGAATGTGAAGAGAATTAAAATGGGATGACTGCAGGATTTGTGCAAATGGGTGCTTAATGATGGTCATGGACTTTGTTGGCTGAAGGGCTTGTTTCTACATTGTATGATTTTTGTGATAGTTGGCTCGAACATTTAAAAACAATTTTTGAATAGATTAATTCATTTTTAAGAGAATTTTGCCACGGTTCATACTTTCTCCCTGTGTGGGTTTTCCTGAGGGTTCCAGTTTCCTGCCACTGTTCAAAACTTAACAGGGGGTGAAGGTAGTTTGGGTGTAATTGTATGGCACGGGCTAGTGCTGTGTGTCTAAATTTAAAATGATCATTTCTTCCGCTTAAAAAAAATCATAGTATTTAGGTTAAATTTGGATATTATCTCTTGAAATTTCTATTTACTTCAAACCTTTCTGTTAAAGACTATTAGAATAAAAGAGTTGCAAGAAATTGATATTGAAGCACTGCATTCCACTGTGGATCTATTCCATTGATTATTGACGATCAATTCACATGGTGGACTCCTATTAATGCAGGGTATTTTCAACCAGTCATGTCCTTTTCAAGCAGCTAATCATGGTAGCACTATTGTTCCTGCTTTTTGTCTCATTTCTCTGCATATATTTCTTGCTATTGACCAATTGATATTTCAAGTCTAGGTCACTTTGCAATTTGACTCGAGGGTTACATTTTTCTTGAGCCAGTAGCTGTTCCCTCCAAAGGACTGAAATTGCACAAATAGTGCACTATCCAAGTAAACCTTTTAAAACTGCAATGATCGACCAATAGCTTTTATTCAACAAATTAGAATCCTCCCAACTTCAACTGCCATAACTGATACTTTGCCAGACACTAGGTTTCTCCCGTCATCATTCAACCTCAGAAGTAAATCAGTAGCAAAATGGCAACTGCTGGAAATCTTAAAAACAGTAAATGCTCAAAATACTCAGATTAGATGCATCATGAATTAAATGTTGGAAATAGAAAGCTCGTTGACTTCTTGCAGTTGCTTTCTTTTCAACATCCCTTCACGTACAATTTGTTACCCCCACCATGCTGGAACATGGATCAGCTGTCACCGCTTTAAAAGTCCACAATCATGTTACCAGATCAGTCATATCTCAAGTAGGAGTTGGTAGAAAATTCAGCTCCGAATCTTGCGGAAAAACTTTAGGTTCCTGGAATCCATGCTGTAGAATAAATGAATTATGTATTGTACCCCTCACATCCACTTTTGGGGGCTAATTTAGTCTTCAATTAATTTAACTGTAGCACCACAATTTAATGATAGTTAGAATCTTGTATACCTTAGTATGAAACTTATCAGTGTGCTAACTCACTAGACACAAAGTAATTTAAAAAAATTTCAGTGGAAAAATTCTTTGGTGCTGGTTCTGATCCTTTGCCATTACATATATTTTAATATTTGCTCTGAGGGCAGCTCAAATTTATGTTAATACTCTATTCACCATTACAATCACATTCATTTAAACCAGTAGATGAATAGAAACTAGTTGCAGCCAAATTTAGTTAATAAGTAAATATGAATATGACACTGTTTAAAAAACTTTGCTCAGTTTTTCCTTTGTGCATATACAAACATGATCATTATGGATGTGAAAATACCCTGGACTGTCTTTTAAATTAAAAAAAAATTCAATGTCATTAAACATTTTACTTTTTGGAAAATTATCTTTCTTGCTGCAGTGTTCCATTTGTGGTGGTTCAATAGTGGCACTTTAAGTGGACATTGAGATACAAGTTTAGTTGTCACAAACATAGCCAACAGCCAAAAGTGCAACACTGCTCTCTCAACATTCAGTTGTATATAAACCTTCCAGCTGCGATTGTTTTCTTTTCCAGTTGACTACCAGAATACCTTTTTGCGGTGTTATGAGACAAATTTAAATATAAAATTTATAGTAAATACAATTTGTACATATTTAAATTAACATGAATGATTTGCTGACCTGTGAACAGAAATCAAATTGGTTGCCCTCCCTACAAATTACAAACATTTCAGGCATATTTATATTGTGATAATTGAACTATAACTGTGCTAGCATTTAATAACTTCTTACACCATTCAGTAAGACCTCTTAGAGACAGACTCATTCCTTGAAGGATGTTGCTGGTAAAGAATGGTGGTGATGTGTTGAAACCTCACCAGCAGGGAGCAGCACATGACCATTTTTGACTCCAAGTTGGAGGCACTGTTGTGCACCCATCTCAAAGTTGTCTCCCACAGAAATGCCTTCTTGACATCATGTATACCATGGGATCTATCTGAAATGCAGTCTTTCTTAATGAAGGCTGATGTTCAATAAGGTTTTATCATTGCCTCAATAGATTTCCTAACCTTTCTTGCCACAATGTTCAAACTCCTCTGTGGACGTGGAGAAAGTTTTCAGAACTAATAAGCTGCTGAACCAACAGCAACTATATTCCAAAGCCAAGGCTGCTAAACTTTAGTGGTTGAACTGTAGTATGGGTATAATCTGGCATTTATGCATGCTCCAAGGCATTATTGATAAATTTCACTGAAGCATACAAGACCAGGGTTTTTCATTATCCTACCCTTCTGTATCCTGTTGTCCAGTGATAATGAGGTTCACAATAAGACTTTGAAAACAACGACATATCTTTGGGGCAACCCCTCAGGAAACTTAGACATCAATGACAAAATTTATCAATTTACCTCCAATTTGCCAACACAGCCTTTGGTCAATTGAGGGGAAAAAAAGGAATTGAAGAAAGATGTCAGACCTAGCACAAAACTTTATGTCCACCTGCCCCCTAATATATTTCTGGAGACCTCAAGGCATCAGAAAAAATACAACCAAAACCAATAATGCAAAATCCTCTAAATTTACTGGAAGGATAAGTGAACCAATGACTGTTCACTTAAGAACAATATTGAGACTGTGAACCTATTGCGTTAAAATTAGAAAGACATGTCATATTACATGGATCTAGTGTTATCTATTATATTCGCTTTGCAGGCTCAAAACAAATTATACAGGAATTTTTGTTATCAAATCATTGGGTCGACTCCACCAAAATAATAGAGGGGAGTTTGACACACATGAAAGCAGCAATCTACAATAACATTGCAATTTTAAACTATAATGCTCATTTTGGCTTTTAAAAACTCATTTTACCTCCTAGTGACTGTTCTCACAAGAATAAATGATGCCATCTCTCAGAAGTGCAATGTTTTTCAATTACACTGTCATTAATGCAAGGTTGGTTATGGCACATTATATCCACAGTTCAATAGATTGAAATGTAACAAATATAACTTTTGCCATTTTTCTCTTCTTGGTCTGGGGGGGGGGGGGTCTAGATCCACAGATACAGTTAACTCTAGTGCCTTACCCAAATGGTGTAGCTTTATGTATGAACCTACATTGAAAATTTGAGTGGGAAAAATAATAATTAGAAACTCAACCAAGTATTTTCTAATCCAGTTCTACATACTTTCTGTAATTAATGCACTTCAATGAATTTCGCATTTTCCCCATCGAGACAAAACATATTCTAGTTCAAAACAAAAACAGAAAGTACTGCAAGTCCTGAAGCAGGTCAGGGGTAAGTTGCAGTGCGAGAAACAGGGTCAATGAACTACTCACCTTGTCAAAGCTGAGATCAACTCTCCCACTATAAATCTCACATTATAACTATGGGCTAATGTGCAGCCATAATCAAAGCAAAGAATTCCTGCACCAAAGAAATAAACAATTAAAGACGAACAGTCAAACCTTCATGAGGCTGGCAGTTGAGTTCATGGATCATTGATCACCTGTAACATGAAATAAATACTAAAATAGAATTGTTGTCAAAAGTAGATATACGTGGTAAGCTTTTGCCAATTAAAAAGCTTTTTTTTCTCCTTTCTTCACCAATGTGCATCATATTCCATGAACTTCATTATCGACGTGAGACTTTTGTCAATCAGATGATCTGATAATTCTGCCCTGAAATTTTCCATTCTCCACCCTTTAGTGCACATTGGTCTCTGCTCAGTACTTTTTTGCATTTTAAGCTGGGTGCAGAATCTTGGGTAGAGTTATATACTTTGTGCCTGAGGTATCAGAGTTGGGCAAGTGGAAAGGATGCTGGATTTAAACTGAAGATAAAAACATGGACATAGACCTTTCATATCCTTGATTTATGAAATAATACAACTTAATAAAATAGCATCCAAGTTTGAAGAATCTCTTCAAAACTATATTTTTGTTTTCAGCTGAATTACACATTTTACTCACATGCTCAAATTGCGATTCAAATAAACTTTCTGCTCTCTGAAACAGACTCCACTAGGCCACAGTTTTCAAACATTTATTCTAAGTATATACAATATAGAAAATAGTAAATTCATATGGAAAATAATCTATGTCAGTCAAGCAACAATAAAAATGTTTTCTTACATAATAAGGGCCCTAGTACAGAAGAACTGAGGTATGTGTCACAACTGTAACCAAAGTGACTTGACATTGCATTTCATTAAAACATTTCAACATATACAAAATATAAAGTACAAATAAATAGGTTACATGTTCCCAGCATCTAGTGCCTCGGACAAGAGTAAAATACTGGCTGTAGCTAGTGCAGGCTTGGTGGAAGACTGCAGGACTGACAGTCTGAGGTATGTCTTTGTCTCTTGTACATTTTGTTAAAAAAAATTGTTTGATCAAAGATCAACAATTGTTGGAACATTTTAATTGGGTGTGATCATAGCTGCCTCCAGATTTTTTAAAAATAACATTTATAAAGGTTAGTTAAAAGAAATAAACGTGGCAATTGCTGCATAGATTTTCCATGGTTTCTGGAAGCAACTTGACAAGCCACAAACAAAAAGAGACAAATCTAGAAACAGGGTCCAAAGCACGTTAATTGTTCATAATTTCTATGCTGGTCTCCAGAAGGTGCCTATATTAGTGTCAACTTGGCTCAGTGGATGCTTTCTAACAAAGTTAGACGGTTGTGGGTTCAAGCCATGAGACCAGAGGAAATAACTTAAGATTGATGCCACTCCAAAGGAGTACTGCTCTATGAGAAGTTCTAGCTTTTCAATGTGATATTAAACATAGACACCAAATGCCTGGATTGGATGAATGTAAATGATCCTATGTCCTTGCATGAAGAGAAGCAAGTGCCCTGATCAACATTTCTCCCTCAACCATCTTCACTACCACAAGTCATTTACCTTGTGCTGGGTGTAGGCCTTGCTGTGTGCAAATTCACTGCCATGTTTGCCTACAGAACAACAGTGACATTAAAAACAAATCATTGGGCTGCAAAGCACTTTGGGACATCACCAAAAAAAAACTCAATGCTAAAACTAAATGCAAATTCCTTCATTTGTTCCGATCCACTGGCAGCGATTCTTGGTACCTCAAATTTTCAAGAAAGAACGCCAACGCCATGGGTGCTGAGGGCAGGCTCGTAACCTGCCCTTAAGGAATTCCATAGATTGGCTTTCCTGGTTCTCACCAAGAGATTCAAGTCCTCCCCCTCTGCACTGACATATATGATGCAACTCATAATGGTGGTTGCATAATCAACAAGACTATGCTTCAGTTCCTCTCTCCAGTTTGTTCAGGCCAAAATAGTTTTGCTTTTTTTTGTATGCAAATCACACCCCACTTTGTGAAACCCCGCTCACAATCAGTTGCCTTGCAGGTAACCTCAAAGGACTAAATGCAAATAACTTTTACCAAGGTTTAGTGGGTCACTAGTCGCACTGATTAAGGAGTACACAGGAGGGCAGTTGAGAGGCCAGTGGCAATAAATAATGTAACCAATCACTGTGATGACAAATCTGTCAGTTTGGAGATAAATGAATGGAATTTTGGGGAAAACACCCAAATCAATTGACTAATGCCAGTACCCATATCAAGGAGGTTTATTAAAAAATTATACACACAAAATTTGTGATAGTGTTTTCAATGGCCTTCGAGCTGCTTGATTGCATCCAACAGTATTAAATGACCTATCGTCTAAAACCCTATCTTTTATCTCAGTTGATTTATACATACAGGAACTAAAATGTTTTGCTGGTGAACCTGTATCAAATATTTTAAATAAAATAAACTTTATTTTTGTGTTGCCTCGGGTTTTCACTAAGATTTAGCACATCTGGTAATAGTCACTGCAAATAAACCTGAGACTGGTGATTAAATATTAACAACTTCAGCAGCAAAAAAAAGCAACAATTTTAAACAAAGAAATGCAGAACAAACATTCTGTGCATCAGTGCAGAATGGTTTTCATGACCACAATTTAGTGTATTAACTGTAACATTATAGAACAAAGCAGGGAAAATATATAAAACTGAAAGGAAAGCTTGCATCCTTACAACTAACCTACTGCATCACAAAATACTGTGGCTGAATGTACAATAACAGGATTAACTGCCACAGAAACCTCCAAAATGATTCTCCATTTGTTCAAAGGATGCTCGGGTATCTCAATGCAGTGCGACACCCATAAGATATTGCTGACTTGGCTACTACCTGTTTATGGATACATTCAACAGACTAGAGAAAAAGGCATCATTATTTATTCCTGTAAACCAGTTTTAACCAAATCGCTACACAGAAAATGCTACAATTTAAAGTACAATTTTTTTTACACCTGAGTTTCTCATAATACCTATAAAAATGAAAAATTGCATCTACCCATCGAACTAGAACACTGAAATGCTGTCACAACAATGTCCTTTTAGATCTTGGCTCCATTTGTGATCACGCGTCTTGCTCATTTCTGTGGGATTGGAAAGGACAACAGTGTTCATTCTAGCAATGAGAAAGTGCCAAGAATCTTCCACAAAGATCGCAATAAAAATAAATATAAGCACAAATGGATAACAACAATTGAGCGGCAAATGAAGAAAGTTTCTGCTATGTGATGATTTTGACAAATAATTGTACTAAGTACATAAAGGACATAAAACTATCTTGTTAATATTATTATAAAACCCAGGTACAACAGCAAACAAAGTTATTTATTACTAACTTTGAAATACCATCTTAATTTGAGACTTGAACATGTTTACAGACTCCTCCAATTGTGTCACTGTGTCAACTCTTATACCATGACAGCATGAAACCATAGTTGGTAAAATGGAATCCTGTATTTTCACTTTCTGAGTGAGGATTTCATCAGCTTTAGTTATTTAATACATGGCGTTACAATTGAGATAATAGATGAAGTTCAAAATTTAAAAATAAAAGATGCAATCCTCAAACAGTCTGAAGCAGATTAATTTAGTTTTTTTTTAAAACATTTATCGGTGAAGAAGCCAGGTAGGTAATCCAGATCAAGTGGCATAAAAACCTGTTTGTTTCTCTAATAATCATTTGCCTGTGAACAGAAAGGCCATATAACAGTCCTAACAGAACAGTCTCATTTCTTTAGCTAGAAAATCCTTCAACTTCTTGAGGATTCAGAAATCACGATAGGTGCAAGTTTTCTTATTTCCCAATATTACAAAAGGTAGTTCCATGATAAACTATTATTTTAAAAAATCAGGCACAGGGATCAACTGTGTCATTCTTCTCAATGGAGACATGCCATTACATCATAAAATTTGAAACTCCCTTCCTGAAACCCTTTATTTGAACCTGTCCCTTTTAATTCAAGACCTTTTGTAATAAAAGTTTTAACATAATGAGAGGCCCAAAATGGCCAGTTACCGTGCTGTATGTCTAAAAAAAAGGCTTTTAACTGAAATTTATCAAGGAATGTAAATTTATTTTTAAAAATTGAGACATTAACCCCTTTCAAAATGCAGCACCTGGGTAGCCTTCCTGGGAGCTGGGTGGATTACTGGGGCAAAAGTGCTGGAATCGCAGGGGGATCTATCCATTGAATCACCAACCTGGTGTTTTAAGGGGGATCCCACCCTCGCAATGATGCGTCATGCACTCACCAGAAGTACTTCCAGATGTTCAGATGATGGCTGCCCAGTGGTGCACACATGCAAGCATTGACGTCACCAGAATAAGTGAGTCGGCCATTTTGATTTTCAAATCGGCTGTGGACGAGACCTAGGTAAGCTTAACTGGGTTCCCTGACTACCTCTGAGGTAGGTCTGGGACCCGGTTGGGTTCCAATGGTTGGGTTCCCAGTTGGATCCTTTCAAACTGCTGCATAACTGGGGTGCTAACTGTGCAAATTGCCCAGTTAACTCCATTTTACACTGCAGTTTGAAAGGGCCTAATATTAAAACAGGAGCTGGGATTGTCACCAAACATCATTGTAATGGAAAGCAAGTGGAGATTTGGACTGCAACAAATGGATAAGCACAGGTAAGGCCACATTGAAGAAAGTTGAGAAAATCTACAGTATTTTAGCAGCAGGAATCTGGATAGGTGCACAACCAAACACCATTACTGAAATGGAAGGCATCAGTTTCGGAGTGCAATGGCAGACACAACATGATCTGTGTCAACTGCAACTCCTTGACTGCAGACTAACTGGCTCAACTTCAGACAATTTCCTGGACTGAAAGCAGTATTTGGGGAGCTGACTTTGTGGCATGGACTGAAGGAAATGGCTTCAGACTTCCAATGTTAATTTGAAGAGTTTTTGTGGTTATTCAATAATGGATTACAATGCGATCAATTTGAGAGTGGAAAATGCAAAGAGCTGGAATGAAAGGGATAATTGCCACCAACGTTCATGCGGAATTTGCTGATGTTTTTGAATGAGAAATAGAGTCTAAAGACAGTACTGCCATCGGAGGGCAGCAGCAATTATCAAAGACCCTCACCACTCTCTGTTCTTGCTGCTGCCATCAGAAAGAGGTAAAGGTGCCACAGGATTTGCACCACCAGGTTCAGAAACAGCTGCTACCCTCCAGCATCAGACTCCTCAACAACAAACTCAATCAGAGACTCATTTAAGGACTCTTACTTGAGCACTTTATTGATTTTCTTTTGATCTCTCTGTATTGCAGTTTGTTTAATTAGTTATCTGTTTACAGTTCTTTTATTTGTTTATATGTTTACGCTGTGTAGTTTATTTTTTGCACTACCAAAAAATGGTTCAGTACAACTCCAATTATCTGAAATCAGATTCTCCGAAATCTTCATTTTTAAAAATAATTTGGATAAATTAGAATATCTGAAACAAACCAGAAATCCTCATTTATCCAAAACTGTTTCGAGCCGAACTGACCAGGGACATTAGGCTCCTACTAGCAGCAGCAGAAGACTTCAGGCTGCTGGCAGCAACGGGGAGGGACCTCAAGCTCCAGGACAGGAGTGGGAGCCTCAGGTTCCCCGGTCAGAGGGAATTGTCGGTGTTCGGTAGTGGCCAGCATTTTTTTTGTGAGAATTAAACATTATTTTAATGCTTAAAAGGCTTTCACTTGTTGTTTGTTGCATTTTAAACACTGTTACAAGTGATTTGCTGTTGCTACTGGGCTGTTTTTAAAAAATGACCAGTTCTCCGAGAAACCGTTTATCCGAAATAGGCCTGATCCCAACCATTTCAGATAATCAGAATTGTACTGTAATTCTGCCATGTCCGCAGGAGAAAGGAACATCGGGGTTGCATGTGATGTCAGGTATGTACTCTGACAATAAATCTGAGCCTAAGTTGATTTGCTGTCCACCAAATGATCCATTAAAAAACAGAATTTTAGTCAAATGTAAGTGAGATGTAGGTTGAAGTCACCAAGGCTGAAGTTCTTCAGTGTGGAGGAAGGTAAAGAACCTTACTAAGTAAGAAAGCTTGGCATAATGTTCCAATGAATGGCAAAAATCAAAGATTTTTTTCAAATGAAAGGCAAGGTGCCAACACAAAATTTGTCAGAGGTGTAAGAAAACAAAAATCACAATTTAGAACACTGGCTGGATTAAATAATGTAAAGTGTAACAAGTAGGGGAATGCTGTTCAGGTTAAAGAGATCGCTATCCAGTATCCATTTTACCTCCAAGGCGTGGATGCAAACCTAATTATTTGCATTTCATTTGTGTACAGTAAAGACTCAGTTAACAAGAAAACAGACATTCAGGAGTTAAATTCTGCAGTGTACAATTACACAAGAGATAAAAATGCACAGATCTTTTTAAATTCTTTTTTAAAATGTTGACATTCAGCATGACCTTCTGGCCACTGAACCCGGGCTGCCCAAATACCCCAATTAACCTACAACACCTGTATGTTTTTGAAGGGTGGCCGGAGAAAAGCCATGCAGACACAGGAATGTACAAATTCCTTACAGACAGTGCCGGATTCGAACCAGCATTCCTGGCGCTGTAACTGCACTGCATTAACTGTTCCACCCTGTTGCGCTAACTGGGCATCCCTACTACACTAACCATTTCGCCCTTGAATTGCACAAGGAGCAGCAGGTTCAGCACCCACTGAAATTGAAGGTCAAAATTAAGACCGGTTGCTACTGTATTGGGAGTCACAGAGTTGAAACATGTCCATCTCTGGGAATCAAGGACTCAAATGTAGCTTTGAAGCACCTTTTTAAAAAAAAAACAAATTATTCATTGCTGATAAATATTATAAATTAAGCCTAGCAATTTAGGCAATAGAAGAAATTGATCAGTATCCAAAAAAAAAATCACAATTTAACTGCTGTTAAGAAATAGGCTTCACCACTGGTCAGAAAGAAGGTCTGTGATTGCAGATTAAGTTCAGCAGACATGAAAGACTGAACTAATGAGTGCTGCAAGGGATCCAAGATCCCCTGACCAGTGTAATGAAGGAAGAAACCACTAACAGCTGACAACCAGTGACTGAACAAAAAGGTAAAACAGTAGAAAGCCCATAGCCTTCTTTGTTCAAATGCTTTAATCACCTTTAATGAGACTTCCTCTTTTGACAAAATTGTCTTGTCATGTCAAAATGCTGCATAAATGCAATTTAATAAATAAGGGATGGAGAGCAAAATCAGTAACAATTACAAACATTGTACAAGAATGATTACTGACCTGATCAGCAAATGAAGTAGGCATTTTCTGTTCAATTTCCTTTCCCCTTTCTGTTCCTGAAACCGAGTTCTGAAATGCGTGATCCTGCCCAGGCATTCTTTTAAAAACAAGCAAAATAAACTCATTGACATTCAATACACCACTTTGTAAATGCACCTCTAAACAGCAATGCAGTTATTGAGCTTTGTGGGGTTTTTTTTTTACACAATGTAACAATTTAGAAGTTCACAATCACAAACCTCTCATATTAAAGATATTAACATTGTGGATGTATTACATGAGGGAAGTGCATGTGAATACTTATGTACTGAATTGGAGGGGACAACCTGCTCCCTCTAGCCTGCTGTTATTCCATATGATTGCATCACCTTTTCTGTGCCTGCTCTGCATCCTTTTTTTAAAAAGGTATCAACCTCTTTCAATACTCCAACAATCTGACCTCCACAACTCTGTAGAGAGAACAAATTTCCAGAGATTTATCACCCTCTGCATGATGCAATTTCTGTGTAACTCATTTTTAAACGATTGCTGGTCTCTTGAAACTAATTTCCACCAATGTTCCTAATGAGGGTACATATCAATCTTTCCATGGCCCCCTCAGGTCTTACTCACCAAGATCAACTGTAAATTGGAGGAACAACGCTTGATTTTTTTTTGTCGGTTTTTTCCAAATGGATGGCATTAATATCAATTTCTCTGGTTTCTGCTAACCTACTCTCCGTTCTCCCTCCCTTCCCCTTTTTCTTCTTTCCACTAGCTCTCCACTTACTTCCCTTTCATTAAGCTTTCCCTCCTCCCCTTCCTTGCTGGTGTGCCCTCCCTCATTCATTTATTACCTCCTGACTTTGGGACCATGCTTCTCCCCCTTCCCACCATTCTGTTCTGGTGCCTGCCTACATTTTTTCATACCTTGATGAAGGGCTCAAGCCTGAAACATTGGTTATGTATTTTTATCTTTGCTACATAAAGTACTGGTAGTCATGGTGGGGAGCTGGCTGATGCAGGACCTCAGTTTTCTTCAGGTTGACACTCAGGCCAAACATTTTGGCAGTTTCCGCAAAACAGGACATCAAGCGCTGAAGAGCTGGCTCTGAATGGGCAACTAAAGCGGCATCGTCTGCAAAGAGTAGTTCACAGACAAGTTGCTCTTGTGTCTTGGTGTGAGCTTGCAGGCGCCTCGGATTGAAGAGACTGCCATCCGTGCGGTACCGGATGTAAACAGCGTCTTCAATGTTGAGGTCTTTCATGGCTTGGTTCAGCATCATGCTGAAGAAGATTGAAAAGAGGGTTGGTGCGATAACACAGCCTTGCTTCACGCCATTGTTAATGGAGAAGGGTTCAGAGAGCTCATTGCTGTATCTGACCCGACCTTGTTGGTTTTCGTGCAGTTGGATAACCATGTTGAGGAACTTTGGGGGGCATCCGATGCGCTCTAGTATTTGCCAAAGCCCTTTCCTGATCACGGCGTCGAAGGCTTTGGTGAGGTCAACAAAGGTGATGTAGAGTCCTTTGTTTTGTTCTCTGCACTTTTCTTGAGCTGTCTGAGGGTAAAGACCATGTCAGTAGTTCCTCTGTTTGCGCGAAAGCCGCACTGTGATTCTGGGAGAATATTCTCGGCGACACTAGGTATTATTCTATTTAGGAGAATCCTAGCGAAGATTTTGCCTGCAATGGAGAGCATCGGGCACACAAAACTGTCAACCAGTTTACCTATCTCGGCTGTACCATTTCATCAGATGCAAGGATCGACAACGAGATAGACAACAGACTCGCCAAGGCAAATAGTGCCTTTGGAAGACTACACAAAAGAGTCTGGAAAAACAACCAACTGAAAAACCTCACAAAGATAAGCGTATACAGAGCCGTTGTCATACCCACACTCCTGTTCGGCTCCGAATCATGGGTCCTCTACCGGCATCACCTACGGCTCCTAGAACGCTTCCACCAGCGTTGTCTCCGCTCCATCCTCAACATTCATTGGAGCGCATTCATCCCTAACGTCGAAGTACTCGAGATGGCAGAGGTCGACAGCATCGAGTCCACGCTGCTGAAGATCCAGCTGCGCTGGGTGGGTCACGTCTCCAGAATGGAGGACCATCGCCTTCCCAAGATCGTGTTATATGGCGAGCTCTCCACTGGCCACCGTGACAGAGGTGCACCAAAGAAAAGGTACAAGGACTGCCTAAAAAAATCTCTTGGTGCCTGCCACATTGACCACCGCCAGTGGGCTGTTATCGCCTCAAACCGTGCATCTTGGCGCCTCACAGTTCGGCGGGCAGCAACCTCCTTTGAAGAAGACCGCAGAGCCCACCGCACTGACAAAAGGCAAAGGAGGAAAAACCCAACACCCAACCCCAACCAACCAATTTTCCCCTGCAACCGCTGCAACCGTGTCTGCCTGTCCCGCATCGGACTTGTCAGCCACAAACGAGCCTGCAGCTGACGTGGACATTTACCCCCTCCATAAATCTTTGTCCGCGAAGCCAAGCCAAAGAAGAAGACATAAAGTACACCATTTGACCTGCTGAGATTCTCCAGCATTGTATTCTACTTCTCACTCCATTTTCTCAACTCTAAAGTATATTAACTTTTTTTTAGGTGTTGAAGATAGGACAACACTCTCATCATTGGAATTAGTTAATGAATAGCTTGTGGACTGACCCAATGCTAACATATCCTTCCTTAAAAAAAATGAACAAAAAATGTACCTAGAGCTCCCGGCGAGTTCTCACCAACAATCTTTCTTATTCCAAGAATTCCTCTTTATTTTAAACCTTCAATTTCTTAACATGGCCAAATAAAAGCAGGAAATACTGGAAAAGCTCAACACTTCAGGAAAGAATTGTGAAAATAGAAACAGTTAATGTTATTCATTGAAGACCTGCATCAGAAGTGAGGAAGAACAAAGGAAATTTTTCTTGCATAGTGAAATAAAGGGGCAGGAAAGAATAAGCTCCTTTATCTGTGCAATGTGTTGGTATGTAGACTAATTACAAAAAAAGTGTGAAAAAGAATGACAGACAACAATGGTTAGTTCTCATACAAAAAGGGTGAATTATCTATGGATGGTGAATTTGATATTGAGTCCCATAGGCTGCAACATGGTCAGGTGGATGACAAGATGTTTTCCTCAAGATTGCATTGGTTCTCGTAACCACACAGGAGGGTTCAGACGGAGATCAGAATAGCATCTTAAAGTGGCATTGAATAATAGAGAGCCTACATTACATTTGTCTTAATTACTTGAAACACAAACTTAGCAGGATTGTGTACCATGCACAAAATTATCTACATCTCTCTACTCCATTTGATAAGTCTGCCTTCAAGTTTCTCTTTCCAAAGTGTATAACCTTTCACTTTCCTCTATTAAACTTCATTTGCTAAGTTTTAACCACTTAACTCAAATTTTCTATTTCCTATTGCAGAAACCAAATGTTCTCATCTGTCCCCTCCTCCTCTAAGACATTAACATAGATAGCGAATCATTGAATATCCTTGGGGCATTCCTCTGATAAGCTATTTTGTCTAAAAAAAGACCCATTTATCATGAATGCAGGTTGGTATAACACTGTTACTGAGTTACTAAAACATTCATAGTACTATTGGGGGTCAGTGTGACTCCCATTCAGGCCAACACAATCTTCCTTTCTTTTTCTATCTTTTCATTGAAGTTTCAGATTAATAAACATAAGAATGATACAGAGAGATCAGGATTGCAAATATACAAACAAAGGCATCAAGTAACATAGGTAAACTCAGTCCCTAATCTCTTAAAAGGCCAAACATGAAAAGGAATAAAATTTGCAAAAATATCCTCCTAACTAATAAACAAAACAAAAAAGGAAAGAAAAGACTGGGCTAACATGTTTCTTCAAATTTAACCGAAGGGACAACAGTACCACTTCTAATTTTTTCTAAATTTAAACATGTGGAAACCATGTTTAGGGTCTTTCCATTTGAGTAAAATGGATTTGCCAAAGTCCAAAACTGGACCAAAAAGATGAGGTTGTAGGTCAATGAACAAAACTGCTGAAACAACATCAAAAATATCTTTCCAATATTATTTTAGGGAAGGGCAGGACCAAAACATATGTGTCAGGGAAGCCACCTCAGAATTGCATCTGTCACAGAGAGAGTTCATATGGGAGTAAAATGAGCTGGCTTGTCCTTGGACATTAGGGGCCCTATGAACCGTATCAAAGAGTGTCAAACACACATTGAAGAAGTGTTAACTAATTTGAGAATTTTCTCCCATGTTTCTATGGGTAAAGGTATCCGAACTTCTCTTTCCCATTCACTCTTAATTTTGTCAGAAATCACTGGATATATTTTCAGGATCAAATTATAAATTGTTATTAAACTCTTCTGAAAAGTGTTTAAACATAAAATTTTAATTGGTAACCAGCCTTTTTTTAATTTTTTTTTCACACTATGAACCATATTAACCAAAATACACACAAACATTTCCCTCTTGAATATAGTGTCATTTTCTCCTTTTTCCCCCCTCCCTCCTTCCCAACCCCCTCCCTACCCACTAAACGTTCAACATATACAATACAATAAACCCATTAACGTCATCACACACTGAAAATAAACAAGAAAATTGTGTCATCTACTTTTACACACTGGGTCAGTTCATTTAGTCTTCTTCTCATTCTATCATTTTAGGGAGTGGAGGTCCGCGGTTGGCCCGCTCTGTTGTGTTCCATGTACGGTTCCCAAATTTGTTTGAATACTGTGACTTTATTTTTCAAATTATATGTTATTTTTTTCCAATGGAATACATTTATTCATTTCGATGTACCATTGCTGTACTCTCAGGCTCTCTTCTGATTTCCAGGTTGACATAATACATTTTTTTGCTACAGCTAAGGTTATCATAATAAATCTTTTTTATGCTTCATCCAATTTGAGGCCTAGTTCTTTACTTCTTATATTACTTAGAAGAAAGATCTCTGGATTTTTTGGTGTGTTGCTTTTTGTGATTTTATTTAATACCTGATTTAGAACTTCCCAAAACTTTTCCACTTTCTCACATGCCCAAATTGCATGTACTGTTGTTCCCATTTCCTTCTTACAGCGAAAACATCTATCTGATACTGTTGGGTCCCATTTATTTAACTTTTGGGGCGTGATATATAGCCTATGTAACCAATTATATTGTATCATGCGTAACCTCGTGTTTATTGTATTTCTCATAGTTCCGGAGCATAGCTTTTCCCATTTTTCATTTTTTATCTTTATGTTTAGATCTTGTTCCCACTTTTGTTTGGGTTTACAGCTTATTTCATCGTTCTCTTTCTCTTGAATTTTGATATACATGTTTGTTATAAATCTTTTAATTATCATTGTGTCTGTAATCACATACTCAAAGCTGCTTCCTTCTGGTAACCTCAGCCTGCTTCCCAATTTGTCCTTTAAGTATGTTTTCAGTTGGTGGTATGCAAACATTGTACCGTGAGTTATACCATATTTGTACTTCATTTGTTCAAAAGATAATAAATTATTTCCCAAAAAACAATTTTCTATTCTTTTGATCCCTTTTCTGTCCCATTCTCTAAAGGAAAGGTTATCTACTGTGAAAGGGATTAGTTGATTTTGCGTCAATAATAATTTTGGTAGTTGGTAATTTGTTTTTTTCCTTTCTACGTGAATCTTCTTCCAAATGTTGAGCAGATGGTGCAGTACTGGTGAACTTCGATGTTGCACCAGTTTTTCATCCCACTTATAAAGTATATGTTCTGGTACCTTCTCCCCTATTCTATCTAGCTCTAACCTGGTTTTTCCCTTGTTTGATAAAAATCTGATAGATATCTTAATTGTGCTGCTCTATAATAATTCTTAAAGTTTGGTAGCTGTAAGCCCCCTTGTTTGTACCATTCTGTTAATTTATCTAGTGCTATCCTCGGTTTCCCCCCTTTCCATAAAAATTTCCTTATTATTTTCTTCAGCTCATTGAAGAATTTCTCTCTTAAGGGAATTGGTAATGATTGAAATAGGTATTGTATCCTTGGGAAGATATTCATTTTAATGCAATTTACCCTTCCTATCAGTGTTGGTGGTAAATCTTTCCAATATTCTAAGTCATCTTGTAATTTCTTCATTAATAGCTGATAATTTAATTTGTATAGATGGCCTAGATTATTATCTCGTCTAATACCTAGGTATCGGATTGCTTGTGTTTGCCTTTTAAATGGTGATTCTTTCTTAAACTTTATGAAATCCGCATTATTCATCGACATCGTTTCACTTTTATTTGCATTGATCTTGTACCCCGATACTTCTCCATATTCCTTCAATTTCTTATGTAATTCTTTTATTGATATTTCTGGTTCTATTAAGTATACTATGACATCATCTGCAAATAGACTGATTTTATATTCCTTCTCTTTTATTTTTATCCCTTTTATTTTATTTTCTGTTCTTATCAGTTCTGCCAAGGGTTCTATAGCTAAAGAGAACAGTGAGGGAGATAATGGATAGCCCTGCTTAATTTAAATTGGTTCGATATATATCCATTTATTGTCACTTTCGCCAATGGTCCCTTATATAATGCTTTAATCCAATTAATATATTTCTCTGGTAGGTTGAACCTCTGTAAAACTTTGAATAAATAATTCCATTCTACCCTGTCAAAGGCTTTCTCTGCATCTAAAGCAACTGCCACTGTTGGCATCTTATTTCCTTGTACTGTATGGATTAAGTTAATGAACTTAGATATTGTCCATTGTTCGTCTTTTCTTAATAAATCGTTTGATCTAGTTTTAGTATTTTTGGTACACAGTCAGCCAATCTGTTTGCTAATAGTTTTGCTATTATCTTATAATCTGAGTTAAGTAGAGATATTGGTCTATATGTTGCTGGTGTTAGTGGATCTTTCCCCGTCTTTAGTATTACTTTAATTATTGCTGTTTTACATGAATCATGCATGTTTTGTGTTTCTTCAATCTGGTTCATTACTTCCAGGAAAGGAGGAATTAATAAGTCTTTAAATGTTTTATAGAATTCTATTTGGAGTCCGTCCTCTCCAGGCGTTTTATTGTTCGGTAACTTTTTTAATATGTCCTGTATTTCCTCTATTTCAAATGGTTTTATCAATTTGTTTTGCTCCTCTTCTTGTAATTTTGGTAGTCCAATTTTAGATAGAAATTCATCTATTTTCTCTTTTTTCCCTTCGTTCCCAGTTTGGTACAATTGCTCATAGAATTCCTTGAAGTTTTCATTGATCTCTGTTGGGTTATATGTAATATGTTTGTCCTTTTTCCTTTAGCTTGTTCTGTTTTAAGCTGCCAAGCTAGTATTTTGTGCGTTTTTCCTGCTTTGTCTTTATTATGTTCTTCTCCACGTTTATACGTTTGTAGTGTTACGTATTTTATTTTTTTGTCCACCAATTCTCTTTTTGTTGTATCTTCCCTTGTTGCTAGTTTTTTTCTGTACTTACTATTTCCCTTTCCAGTTGTTCTATTTCCTGATTGTAGTCCTTCTTCATCTTAGTTACATAACTTATTATCTGCCCTCTGATGAAGGCTTTCATTGCATCCCACAATATAAATTTATCTTTCACTGATTCCGTATTTATTTCAAAGTACATTTTAATTTGGCGCTCAATGAATTCTCTAAAATCCTGTCTTTTAAGTAGCATGGAGTTTAATCTCCATCTACACGTTCTTGGTGGGATGTCCTCCAGCTCTATTGCTAATAACAGGGGTGAGTGATCCGATAACAATCTAGCTTAATATTCCATTTTCCTAACTCTCCCTTGGATATGGGCTGACAACATGAACACATCAATCCTTGAGTATGTTTTATATCTACTCGAATAATACGAGTATTCCTTCTCCTTTGGGTGTTGTCTCCTCCATATATCCAAAAGTTGCATTTCCTGTATTGATTTAACCATAAATTTAGCTACTTTGTTCTTTCTGCTAGTCTTTTGTCCAGTTTAATCCATCTTTGAATCCAAATTAAGGTTAAAGTCCCCTCCTATCAATATATTCCCCTGTGTATCTACAATCTTCAAAAAGATATCTTGCATAAACTTTTGATCCTCTTCATTACGTGCATATATATTGAGCAAATTCCAAAATTCTGAATATATCTGACACTTTATAATTACATACCTCCCTGCTGGATCTATCATTTCCTCCTCTATTTTGATTGGTTACCAAACAATAAAAACATACAAGTCTGATGCGATATTGGAAAAGTAGATAAAGTAACATTTAAAAAGTTTCTTATTTGTAGTTATTTGAAAAAATGTGATCTCGGCAAATTATATTTATTAGACAACAGCTCAAAAGCCACGAGTAATCAACATTCTATCATAAAATTCCACACTCCTTAAAACCATTGCTAAGTAGTGTCATGAATTTCCAAAAACATTTTTTTTTGGTGTTTAACTAAGTACACAAGGCACTGAAAGGATTTAAAGGAGTAAATACAGGCAACAGACCAGAAGTGCAAATACAACATCTTTCCATCTCTTTTTTCTGCTTTGGATTCACATACCATTAGGAATTGATTTGAGTGAATAGAAAGTGTTTTGCTATCATATATGAAAATTAGAAATTGGTGCTTATTCTTTATTCAGTCATGACTTGAGATGTCATTGGCAAGGCCATCATTTATAACCATCTCTTACTGTCCTCGAACTGAAGTGTCTAGTTAGAGCATAGGAACAAGAAATGTGAACAGGCTATTTTTCCTATGAGCTACCTTTGGCATTCAATGAGATCTTACAGGCCTTTTGCTCTAACATTTCCTTAAACATCTAATTTTCCTCCTTTGGATGGATGCCAAATTGTTCTCATCATTTCAGAATTTTTGAGTTAGGTACAGGTATTATCAGTAACACAGATATTTTTTGTTCAAATTCCCATGGTCTTACAATTACAAACTTTCCCCACATTACAATAGCTTGAATTATGGAAATTTTCCCTTGAAGAATTCACAAATCTCTACCCAAAAATTTGACACTCGAGATTTGTTTCCACAGAAACTAGTTTCTCGATGCATGCAGAGAACTTGGCTTCACATCATGGAAAATAGTGACATGAACCATTGTCATGGAAAGCAATCCCCTGTAACATGCGTATGCCCTATAAGCACTTTTGTTTCTCCCCCTCTCCTCCTCCACCCCCACCCCGATCTAGGATAACCTTTACCCGTCACAAATCTACATACTGCATCCTGTTAACATTTATTAATTTTCCCTGTTGACTCTCGTACCTCTGATCTCCTCTACTATCATCTGATTTCTTTGACCTTTCCATACCTGA
Source organism: Narcine bancroftii (assembly GCF_036971445.1). Taxonomy (NCBI): domain Eukaryota; kingdom Metazoa; phylum Chordata; class Chondrichthyes; order Torpediniformes; family Narcinidae; genus Narcine; species Narcine bancroftii. Next base: position 82,268,634 of record NC_091479.1, on the reverse strand, counting down.
CATTAGTAGGAAGTTAAACAGGATACTCTCCAGACGCTGTCATTTGGATGTAGGGAGAAATATATTTTCAGAGAAAACATGCTGTTCAATTCTCTCAAAGAATATCAGACTGTTTCCATCAGGTTCTGTAGTTATCACGAAACATTTAAAAAAGGCCTTAAAATCTTGCAAATTTAGCAAGTCCATAAATGGCTTTGAATTCAATTACCAACAGAAGTTTCTCACTTCAACAAGCTCCCAAATTGGCACGTTGCAGAGTAACTAGCAATGTGCTAAGAATTTTCAGCCTATGTGTACTGTGTAAAGAGTGAATGTAGACAAAACAGCTGGCTCTCTATTCAAAGGAAGAAAAACAGATATTTAGGGAAATATTTGAATATCTTCCATTGCAAGAAATGCAATGTCTGTGCTTTTGCCATTCATTTTTTCACCGTCAGGATCTCAGTCATGGAGATAAAATAACAATTTTATTATGGCAAGCAGAAGAAAATTTTGTGATATTAACTTTATGTATTATTACCCAACAATCAAATAAATCTTGAATTATCATATTTGATGGCATATAGGACCCCCCCCCCCCCACCCCTATTTTTAGCATGAGATTTCAAGAAAAATTTGCTTCAGTGTATTTATTTCATTTAGTTTGCTCGGGGGTCCTTTGCTCACTCCCACAGTGTTTTGAGGGGAGCACTGGGCTTCGACGATCAGGCTTTGTTTGATGAGTGATCATCGAGGCCCAGCACTCTGCTCAAAGAACTGTGGGAAAGCGAGCGATGGGACCCCACAACAAATTGAATGAGGCGTGGAGGGAGGTGGCAGCAAGCAGCCTGAAACGCTCGCTCCCTGCCACCCGCCCCTCATTCAATCTGTTCAGGGATCTGTGCTCATCAAACAAAACTTGATCATTGAGGCCCAGCACTCACCTCAAAGCACTGTGGGAGAGAGCGAACGACAGGAGGGAGTTAGAGAGAAAGTGTGAGTGCTCTGGCGGGTGGGAAGAAGGGAGAGAAGAGCAAGCCTTCTTACCTGGGGAAGTGAGCGACGGCAACTTTGCACAGGAGAGTGCTTTGAGCGCTTTCCTCCTGTAGCCATCTTGCAAAATGCTGGCACCAAAATGTCACTTTTGCATAGGACCCAGGATGGTTTTTGAGGTGATATTTTTGGGGGGGAAAAGGGGATCCTATATGCCATCAAATACTATACTTTTTTCAATTAGTAAGCTATATCCTAACTCACAGTATCATCCTCTCAATGTCGGACAGTGCAGATCAGTTGACAACTTGGTGCAACATGCATATGTGAAACAGGGTTTCATCTTTCATCTGGGTACAATAGTCTTCTGGACTCCATTATTGTACAAAGATTCCAGTGTTGACACCGATATCTCCTCAATATCCATCTCTTGTTTCTTTAACAGTCCCCTCACAGCACTATGATTCTATTCCTTAATTAGTCATTCAGTCTTGTCTGCCCTCCATCCTGTAATAGCATTTTTCTCCCATCCATAACACTTAAAATGTATGCATTTCCTTTTCCAGTTCTAAAAGTCACTGATTGAAAATAATAAATTTTCTCTCAACAGATACTGGCCACTAAACTTTCATCAATTAAAGATTTCAGTATACAAATTAGTTGAAACAATAATTTATTTAAATATGGCAATTTAAAAATGTTTTGATACTCCCTCAATAGCAAAATAAATTTGTAATAAAGTTTTCCCTAAGCCTAATGCATGAAATATACAGGGAATAGAGGGATATGTATCATGTGCAAACAGCAGAGATTCAGTTTAATTTGGTGTCATGGTCAGCGCAGACAGTGTGGGCCAAAGGGCTGGACTATTCTACTCGATGTTCTGTCAGCACATAGCAGCTGCTGCTCATCCCCAGCAATGACCCACAATCACCACAAAGGCCAAGGTACACCAATGAGCTTTACATTTGTGCACTTTCTTTTGAAAATCTTCTAGATTAATAAATCTCTGCAAAAGACATTTCAAATCCTGTGTGCTATGGACCCAGGACAATTCTATTATCAGACCAGGAATAGAACTGAACCTACAGCAGGAGAGAGGATCGTGCGCTGCTGTGAAGCACTGAAACAGCGCTGGGAAAACTGACAGCTGCGAGGGAAGTGCTGAAACAGCACTAGGAAATGACAGCTGTCAGAAGCACGAGAGCCTCACACTAGAAACCGGTGCACCACAGGCAGTGTGCCCTCTGTCTTCAACCTCTCTTCACCATTAGGAGAACTGAAGGCATGTGCTGGGCAGTTGAAGAGCCCAATGCGCTGAGTTTTGAATAGATTGGTCAGTTGGTAATCAGTCAGGAGGTCGGTCTGTGTAATATGTACTTACCCGGCACCTTCAGCAAACAAGAGGCGAAATCTGTACCTGTCAGTGTACTCACCCAGTAGCTTCAGTGGGAGAAAGGAGATTGAACTACTTTGTCTGTGGGTGTCAGCACTGTTCTCCTGACAGCAGTTTATGCCACTCTGATACCCAGAGAGTGTGTATGTGTGTCCATCCTGGGCTTCCCCAGACCTCTTCCAAGGGAGGATTTCATGTGACAGGAGTCACTTGACGACCCAAGAAAGGATGTTTAGAGAGGAAGATTTTGTGACAGAAGGTCACTTGTTAACCCTAAAGTGGGCTTCGGCAGTGTGAACCCCGGGCAGTGACTAAGAGGTCACTGAGTGGAAGTTCCTGTGTGTGAAGAAATCAAAGGTGGTTGTTGCCACATTTGAAACTCAGGAAAGTCACAAGTCTACAGTGATCACGGCCATCTGCATCCAGGTCCAACTAAAAGACCAGCGTGCAACCAAATTAAGAATCCTAAGCCTGGAGGCCAGACTCTGAGCTGTTCCTTTTTGACTCACAGATTTGACGTGACTGACTTGAAGTTTTGATTTGGGAGTTTTATTTTGAACTTCGAGTCTAATGGTCTGGGGGTCCCTCTCCCACATACACCTTATAAATATCTGTTAATGTAGAGTTGCTATAAAGGCTTATGTTTGGGTGTTTTTTATTGAGATAATTCTATTATTGTTAATTTGTTCATAAATTTTGTGTTAAACTTAACTCATCAGTTTACGCGTCTCTCAATTACTGTTGGTGAGACGTAACATATGCATCAAGCAGCATCGGTAAAGGCAGACACCAGGTTGAGACCCCAAATCAGGGTTCCAGATTACTGCATCTGTAGTACCTTGTATTTCTCAAAATCTACCTTTACAAAATTCAAACACTAGACAAAGGACCAACAGTAATGGAATTGCATTTTATGTTTGGTTAAAATAGTTCTCAGTAAATTTAAAAAGTAAATCATCATATCTGAATTGACTGATCTTATTCCTTTTAAATGAGTGCTATCAAAGGAATCCCATATTTAGAAAAAACAAAGAACATTCAAGTTGCTGGACTTACCCTCTTATATTAAAAGGATCTTCTTGTGGTTTAATTCCTTGTTGCTGAATCATAATATTGTGAAACTGACCCATTCTTTCATCAGGTCTACCATATAAAGGCATTCGGGTCTGTGGTTGGCCATTTATTTGATGAGGGGGGATCCGATGACGTGTAGGCCCCAACATGGAGTGAGGAGGTCGCTGAGTTGCATGAGGGTTTGTGTTAAAAAGACCTGAAGATTGAGCTGAAAAGACAGATGAATGTGAAAGAATATCATGGGGACCCTGGATCCCTGGATGCAGTCCAGGTCTTCTGTATATCAGTCCACTTACAGGATGGGTACTCTGGCTTTTAGCAGCAGCATTATGACTGTCTAAATCCAGGATTTCCTTTGGACTTTCAGGCCTTTCCTGGTCTTTATCTGTCATTTCATTTTTTATTGTTTGAGATAAATTGATGGTCCCTTGGATTGAATTTTTATTTTCCTTTGAGTTTCCATTCATTTCTTCCTGCATTGCATGAGTGTCAGATGAACCCTCAGAACCCTGCATATGGATGCCTGGTCCTGCTGTTTTCCCATTGTTGACTGACAAGTGGCTAGATTGCAGAAGATGACCTGTGGGTGACACGGTCTGGGGCCATTCCTCTGTTGGATAACCTTGGCCTTGAGGGCAAGGATAATAATGAGGATGTTGATACTGGTGGTATGGAGATTGGATTTGCTGCTGGGAAGCATGATATGGATAACACTGAACTTGGTGCTGATATGCAGGGTAAATTCCTGGTGGCAACTGCTGTGAAAAATTTGGATTAGGGAATGTTTGCCGGTTTGAGAATGGCTGGGGTGCACCCATGCCTCTTCCAAAAGGCCTACAGCCATGACCCATACCATATTGACCTGCAACTGTGTAGGGTGGGCTCTGTCCATACTGTGCATGTGTCATCATTCCCATCATCCCAGGATTAGTTCCATTATTTTTCCCTGGCTTGGCTTGTAAACTGTTTGAATTTTTCACAGAATCCTCATTTGACTTCACTCTTATGGCAGACACTCGATCCGAAGAATCATAGTGTCCGGAGCTGGAGACACTTTGACTGACGAGGTTATCATTCTGGCCCCGATCCTCAGTTCCACTTGGATTTTTAACCTTTTTCCCTCTGCCTGCTCTGCTGCCAATTTTCTTACTATTCCTTGCCCTGCTCTTTACAATCCCCTTTTTTGAATCTGGAATTGATTTCCTCTGCTCTTTCCCCAACTTTACAATGGAACTGCTCACATCTTTTAATTTAATGCTTTGTGTTTCTTCTTCTTCCACTTTCACAGATCCCAATCCATTTTGTGGGCTCTCACTTGTGCCTGGCTCAGTAAAATTGGCTGAATTTGGTCTGGCGATACCCTCGGTGAGTTGTGATGTGGTTTGATCGATGACTGGAGGCGAGATTCCTGCCTCTGAGTATTGCTGCTTCTGCTTTGCTGTAGTTGATGTGTTTTTGATTGGCCCAGTTTCTGTTAAAGATAAAAGAAATTCTATTGGTTACTGTGCATCACTACTCATGTACTGCAGGAATGAGCTTGAGAATGGAGAGTACGAGAAATGGAGACAAACAGCAATCATATTTACATCAAAGACATGTTTCTTTGGTGGAGGGAGGGAATATTGTCCAAAAAAATAAGCAACTATAACTTATTTTTGCAGGCAAGAGATAGAACGGAAGGAAATTATATTCAAACGTCGAGACAGTACAATTTGTTTTTAAGGATGGCACCATTGATCCAGGTTCGAATCTGGCACTGTCTGTGAGGAGTTTGGACGTTCTCCCAGTGTCTGAGTAGGTTTCCTCCAGGTGCTCCCATTTCCTCCCACCATTCGAAACCTACCAGGGTTGTAATTGGGTGGCACAGGTTCAGGGGCAGGAAGGGCCTGTTACCATGTTGCATGTCTGAATTAAAATCAAATCAAATATCTAAGATTGGTCAATTGAATCGACTTTGGATATACAAAAACAGTTACCTTGAGTTTCGGCAATGTTTTTGGGCGTCTCAGCACCTGGCAGTGTTCCTAATGATTCAGCACTGTTCTCCACCACTTGTTTGTGAGACTGCATGCTAGAAATGTGTTGCTGGGGTCCAACAGGCTGCTGCAGGGATGGAGTACAAGGGCTAGGAAGGTATGGTGAAGAATGTTCAGGTGGACAGACAGGTGCAGATAGTTGCTGCATTGCAATCATCTCTGGACTAGACAGCATTGAATCAACATGGAGCCCTTGGTGTGGAGATCTCAGGAAAGGAGGAGGCATTCTCTGTGCATTAGGTGTCTGAGGTGAATTAGAAAGTCTAGGATAGCCTGGAGGTCCATTATGAGGTAGACGACCTGGCTGATCGGGCCAGTGATTGAGTGGCACTGATGGTCTCATTAGATTGGGGTCCACCATTTGGGAAAATGGATGATGCGGAGTCTGAGAAGATTGGCTTGGACCGGCCAGTTGATTTTTGCATGTTGGTCCTGAAGGTCTTTCAACAGAACAACCATTATTGTTATTCCAGACTGGGCGAGGTCCACGATGTAATCCATTCAGATGGCCGTAAGGGTTGTAGACATGTCTTGATGCAAAATCAGAAGTTGGACAGTGAATGGGTCCATCAAGACGGTGTGCTGTATATCCTGGCTGAAATGGTTGACTTGGGTACATACTACCTTCCTGAGGTGGAGCACTCACTGTTCCAGATGGCACTGATGGGGGTCTGGAACCAAGAGAAGGTCCATGTACTGGCCCTACATAGCATGGTTTATTTTTGGGTCCCATCATCTGGGGTCCTTGGTGTTCATTCATATTCACTTGATGCTGCAATTAGAAAATATTATTTCTGTATAGACAAATTAGACTTTTGTTTTCCCTATTTTAAGCAAGCTAACCGGTTAATTAATTATGGATCATCATTGATTTTTTTTCCTCTTTCTAGCTTTTTCCCCCTTCATTCCCTTCTTAACGACTTCTTCATCTACCAGTCTCTACACCTCTTACATCGTCTATCCCATGTCCCATCACTACTGGGGCCCCTCCTTCAGATTTTTGCCACTTTTAAACAGTAAAATCCTCATTATCTGGCATTCAATCAACTGGAAACTCAAACACCCCCAAGCCCCCGCCAAAAAAAAAACTGAGGAAATAAATGTTTGCCCTGCTGAAGGGGCAATGCCAATGTGCGTGCATTTATTTTGCTGCCGCCACTTGTGTGGAAGTAAGTCGGATTGTCAACACGGAGGGAGCAAGTCTTAGTCAACTGGAAAATTTGCATATCTAATAATGGGGATTTTACTGTATATGAAATTTCAATTTTTAAAAAATTCTTAGCCTTGATAAAGGGTTCAAACCTGAAACGTTGACTGACCATTTCTATCCATGGATGTTGTTTGACCTGCCGTGTTCCTCCAGAAATTCTTAGTCTCTACATTTTCAACCTAACCGCAATGAGTGTTTCCAGCATTTTTTATATTTCAGAGTACCTGTACCCTTAGTAACTTACAATACTCCTCACACAAGATTATGCACTCCATTGAGCTAGTGTTTAAGTCTATAAACTATTCAATTTTGCATTTTTAATTTGCTTGGATTACTTTTCCACAATTATCACCTTTGGAAGTTACTCGATGGCTACTCTGGACGCAGAAATGCCTGTTTAATTTTGTGCCATGCTTTGCAACCGCCAACAAACACCCACAAACGCAGAATTAAGGACGAGACCGTAAATTTGTACAACTTCAATGCTCTTTACAAATTACCTGCATTATAAATTGATGATGTAATTGCTGTCGTACTTGACCCGTCAGCCTTGGTTCCCGTGGGGAACAATACCGATACTGAGGTTCTACAGTCGGGCGAGATCCGAACATACATGGCACTGGTGGTCTCTAGAAGAAAACATTTTAGTTGGTTACTTTCTGATATAGAAGAGAGCAACAAGACAGGAAGGAGGGAATGGAAGAAACTTGTGTTTGGAATCCATCATGAATTGAAGATTACTTCCAATATTTGAAACTAATGAAATATTTCAAACCATTGTCACTGCAACCATAAAGGAAACAGCAATAGCCTACATCCACAAAGTATGTACCAAATGCAAGAATGAGCTCAATTACAGGAGAACTTGATTTATTTTGGTTGACCTTAATTGTCAAGACAAGAGTGTTGCTTTTGATCAAAAATTGCCACAATGCTAACTTCCATTTACAAAGCTAATGTAAAATACACCATGATTCCAATGGGTGTCAAAAATGACATTGTGGACAGCTGATTACCAAAAAAAAAAATTAATCAAAGTAATGGAGAGTGCACAGAAACAAACTGCATGCTAAAGAAAAAGTATAACATCTTACTGGTTGGCCTTGAAAGTGATACATTTGGCTTGGTGATTCAACACACGACATTCCCTTATAAGAAGGTGTAACTGGGAAACTCTCTCCATTTCCCACTTCTAATGTCCGTAAAGGAGGAGCACGTTGCCTATGGTCGCTGCTTACTTCTGTGACAGCCCTGTGCACGTCACCATTTCTCTGTTGCTCCTGTCTTTTTGCAGATTCCTCACTAGTTTTACTTGAAGTTTCAGCAGCCTCTTTTCCGAAGCGGCTGGACTTGCTTCGCCTACGGTCTTTTTTCTCCCTATCGTCCCAACGCAGATTAAACTCTTCACCACTATCAGCATCTTCTGCAGGGAAGTGTTTCAGCATTGATTTGTTGAAACACCTGTCCAAAGCCTCAGCCATTTTGGTGTATTCTATTAGAATAAAGAAAATGGAGTCATGAGAGGCAATACTTCCAATCAATGCTGGAGAAACTCAGGTCATCAAACAGAACAAAGATAAAGATACACAATCGATGTTTCGTGCTTGATCAAGAGATGGAAAAATGTCACCAGGCATTCGAACAAAAAAAAAAGGGAAGGTGTGAGGGGAGAAGCATGGTCTCCAAAGCTGGAGGTAATAAGTTGAGAAGGGAGGGAGGGCACAGCAGCAAGCAGGGGGAGGAGGGATGGCTAGGCAAAATGAGAGGGAAGGGTTGGAGAGTTGAGGGAAAGAAGACAGTGAGAACGCAAGAAGGGAGAAAGGAGAGTAGGTTAGCAGAACCCAGAGAAGTCTATGTTAATGCCATCCGGCTGCAGAGTGCCCAGATGGAAAATCAGGTGGTATTCCTCTAATTCATGGGTGATCTTGGGGCCATGGACAGACAGGTGAGTAAGGGAGTAAGATGCAGAAATGAAATGATTGGCTGCTGGAAGGTACTTGTCACTAGTGAGGACAGAGTGAAGATGCTCAGTGAAGCAATCTCCCAGCCTTTCCCATGTTGAGAAGGCCACAAAGGGAGCACTGCATGCAGTAAATCAATCAGTTTTGCTTCACTTGAAGGGGCCGTTTGGGACCCTGGATCGTGGTGAGGGAGGAGGCGTGGGTGCAAGTGTGGCACCTCCTGCGGCCAGAGGGGAAGGTGCCGGAGGGCTGTGAGGGCAATTGTTAGGGAGGGAGAAGTGCATGAGGAAGTCATGGAGGGAGTGATTTGATTAAGAATATGGCAGTTTCTTCAGCCAATTATCAATAGCAAGTTGTGCTGTACCAAATTTTGGATTTTTACTGTGTTTAAAAGCATTGCAAAGTTATTCAGTTATGACAAATTCTATTTATACCATAGTATTTTTTTTAATGATGCAGTTTGATATTTTTCTTAAAAGATGCTGACAACATGATGAAAGAACGCACCCCCAGGTTATTCATTGTTTTTAACTTGCATGGAGTGACAACCAGCTCCTATTTCAGTTTACCTTTTGAATTTCATCAGATAAGACCTTTGGACTTTAATTCATGTCCAAATGGGCCAAATAACTCAAGAATATTTATGGGATGTCAATGTGCACAAATTGACAACAATAGTTTGCCTGTGTTAACAGCTATAGTTCAATGTACTGGCTTTGAGGCAATGTAGGTAGTACATTAAAGATGACGCATAAATGTGACGTTTTTTTCCTTTAACAGGTAATAAATTGTCTCATTACTTCAACTCTTTCCTTGATCTTGTGCTTGTCAGCAGTTCATTGCAATAATTTAATCTGAAATTCTTCCATCTTTTATTCCATTCTCATGCTACATTTTGAGCAAAATCTTTCTAAGGTTACCAATCTTTTCTACAAGTTACTTGCTCCAGCTATCCCTGACCAGTTCTTTTTATAGCTTAAATGACTCTGACTCTGGAATAGCCAGTCTTGCAGATTGTAGGAAGAAACTGATTGAAGCAAGAGCGGTTAGGTGCCCTGAGGAGTGGCAGCAGATAGAATTTAAAATGGGGCAAGGCAGCAGCTGGAGGATTGGAGGAAGGAACTGAGTATCACTAAAAAAGTGAGGGACTGTGGAGTGGAGTGATCATCGTTGCAGTGGACTGAGTCAGAGTGGTAAGGCTTTGGCTCAACAGGCTTCAGCGAGAACAGGTAAGAGGCAAAGAAAAGTAGGGAGTTGAAGTAAGAAAGGGCCACCCTTTTCAAGGAACAAAGAGGATTCAGCAGGTAGGCACAGGTAAGGGCAAATTTTACCCTAGCATATATTTTGTTCCTCCCATTATAAACAGTAGGAATGACAGTCAAAGCAGGGGAATGCTCCTCTTGCAGAATGTGGGTCGTCAAGAAAGCCACAGTATCCCTGACTACTTCATCTGTGAGAAATGCATCCAGCTGCAGTTCCTGTAAGGAATTGGAGCTGGCGTTGGATGATAGAGGCAGAGGGGCGTTAAACAGGAGTTACAGGGACACTCCCACACTCAGAAGGCAGGAGGAGGGTAGATGGGTGACAGTCACAGGAGGGAAAGGAAACAGGCAGGTACTGCAGGGCACCCCTGTGGCCGTGCCCCTCAAGAACAAGAATATTATTTTGGATACTGTTGGGGGATGACCGACTAGGCACAAGCCATGGCGATCAAGTCTCTGGCATGGAGTCTGGTCCTGTGGCTAAGAAGGGAAGGTGGGGGAAAGAAGAGATGAGCTGTAGTGAAAGGGGATTCCATAGAGTGGGGGACAGATTCCTGTGGAAGAAATAGAGTATCCCAGATGGTATATTGCCTTTTTGGTGCCAGGGTCCAGGATATCTTAGATCGAGTTCATGACACTCTCAGGAGGGAGGTTGAGCAGCCAGATATCACTGTCCATATAGGGACCCATGACATGGGTAGGAAAGGTGAGGAAGTCCTGCAAGGAGAGTTCAAGGAGATTGGTGCTAGGTCGAAGGTCAGGACTTCCAGGGTTGTGATCTCAGGATTGCTACTCATGCTACATGCTAGTGAGGTTAGAAATAGGAGGATGATGCAGCTTGACATGTGGCCAAAGACATGGTGCAGGAAGGAGAGCTTCAAGTTTCTGGATCATTAGGCTCTCTTACAGGGAAGGTAATGAATGCCCCACCATTCTTCACCTCCTCCAGTTGTGACCATCACAAGTTACTTAGAAATGGGTGGAATTGTTCTTCACTAATTGGATTTTATTGTTAATTTACACTAGCCCCAAAAAGGTTTGATAATTCAAATGAAAATATATTCCAGACTTACCATTTCCTTCACCATTATACTCCAGGCAATCTTCAAACATTACTTTCATATCAGCAACAAACTCTTCTTTTACATTATACTGCTTTTCATTCAGCTTTCTTTCAATGGTAGATAGGTCCATTGGTGTCTAAAACAGGTAGTGGAGACGTCATGTAAAAAAAATTGTGTAACACTGATCATGGCAAAGAGAAATTATTTAAAAAAATACTCCAAAGGTTAAGCACACAACATTAAATCACCTCGGTTTTATTCATGACAAAGTGATCCAGTGTACAAGTAGATTTTCTCTGAAGGCTTCAATAATTAAAAAAAAATGGGTGCGAGTGGGGAAAGAAACACCAGCGTTTAGATATCAAAAAGACTTCTCAAAGTCTAGGCTGTAAGATTAGTTGGGATCAGCCTGCCACAATGTTGGAGTCAAATACCTGCTCACTGCATCAGGCTGACTGCTCACCAAATGACAGGCAAGGTATTTGCTTCTCTATTGCTCTCAACTTGGGAAGAACATTTAAGAGTTTGGTGATGGGGATGTCAAATATGGAAGAGCAGAGTGGGGTGCAGAGTGCAATTTTTCTGTACCCTTTAAAGAGATATGCAAAATAATGAGAAGCTTATTACTTTTCTTTCACTAGGGTAACTCCTTACCATTTATACTTAGAAATAGGTGGCCCAAAGAGACCAAATTTTCCACATCATAAATCAATGTGTATATTTTATCATTCAATCCTAACATGGGTGAGCAGCATGAATTTGAATTGAGTGAATCTATTCTTTCCCCTGGAACTTCATTTGAAATTTTATTGTGCATCAATATCCTTACGAGTTAGAAAATGACCTCCTTTAATCTCCAAGTCAATGCAGAGAGAGCCTAGGAGCTTAAAATTGGAATAACTGAATACAGGCCTGGTCAATTCATTTTACCTAAATTTTACAAAGAACATAAGCTAACAGTTAATATTCTAGAGTAATAATCTAAATAGAATATGACAGCATAATTCTTACTTCAATTATGTCATAGTAGTTTGGGGCATATGATTCATCTACAGGTTCAAGGAAGGGCCAAGAATCCTTGTGTGCTTTAACAGCATCCAGGACTGAAAAACAATAATCAAATGCAACATATTAAACAATTTTAAGTCTTAGTTTTGGAACAACATTTATTTAATATCCAAAAAGAGTAAACACACCTTTGTACATGGCAATGTAATCTTCATCCAGTTCAAACCTACAATAAAAAAAAATCAATGTTGTACATTAGCACTTTCTTACCTCCAAAGTTACTCCAACACATCACATTAATTGCACTTGAAATGGTGGTACTGTTGCAATAATTCTGGTAAAAGTTCTGAAAATGCTTTGTTTCTTGGAGGGGAACGTACAAGTCATTTGGATTCCTGCTATTGGCTACCCCCTTTTTAACCAAGCAGCCATTAGTTAAAATTAAAATGTGGTTAGAACACAAAACTTGCTACTACAAAGAATAATTCAAACAAATGCCATTGATGCTTTTAAGGAGAACATTTTAAGGAAAAGCATCTGGAAAAGAAGTTCATATTGATAGAATGAGATGAAATAGGGCAAGAAGGAAAGTATAAAACATAAATGGTAGTGTGGATCAAAGGAACTTTATTCATGCTACAAAGCTGAAGTTGAAATCATGTGCTCTCCTCAGAATTTTCCACAGTATGTACCCAGTGCACAAATATACCCTGATTTTCTTTTGAAAAAATTGCAAGCTTCCATAATAATGCAAAATGGGGGAACACATTTTTCAATGTTAATAATATAAACATCTTGTTATTTTTTGAAGTACAACCATAAACGTAACTGCGGTGTCTGAGACTGAATCATCACTGTTATCATGTGGCTTCTACCCTCAGGTGCAAAACAAATATCTTTAATTCAATTTGAAATACAATGCAATTTTCTCTCTTATTTAATCACCAAACTCAAATATAATCCAGATGGGATTTTTCAGCTTTTTTTCTATTAAACCTCAGGCAACTTTCAATTTGATGCACAGTTTATATTTTCTTGCCTGTAGTTTTCAGGGGAATATATGACAGCGCAGAAGAATTAATGCAGGTCTTATTTTACTTGCAGGCCTCCCATTCCCAAAAAGAATACGTACAAGTCCTTTGCCTTCTTGTCTTTCTTTACAGGCAAGAATGGCTCTAGGTTCATAAGTTCAGGAGGCAGCTCTTTTCCCTGAGAAAGTAACCAGGCTCGCTCTTCCCTCATCTTCCTTCTTTTGGCACGACCTAGAAGTGAGACAGAAATATTTTTAAAGAAGATCTAAAAAAAAATCGATATGCCCATGATTTTCTGAAGTAATTGACATACCTACTGCTTCTGAGCAAAAGCAAATAGCATGTTAAAATGAATTTGGGAATTGACTTAAGTATCAATGAGAAATATCAAAATTCAAGTACAGAAAATGCCTCGAAATTTTCATGAGAGCTGTAACACATTTTTTACTAGAAGCTGCATAGCAAAGTGTTTCTCCCCATGCTGTGCCATAAAATGCATTACTCCTTGTTCTGCAAGTACTTTGTTCCAGGTCACTTATCTTTGCAAAAAAAAAAGGGCATGCATTTTTTCAACCGAGTTAAAATGTTCTTGTCCTCTACCCCACTTCATTTACCATTCTCTGAAATGAGGCTGTGGTATAGTGCTAGCATGTCTGCTTCTGGACAAGGTCCACATTTACAGACTAGAAACTTGGACCTTATTCAGAAACAGGTCTGCTTGCAACTAGAAACCATGCCCAGCTGCAAATTCATTGAGCAGATACAATCTCACAAACCATTCTGTAACATCTCAATCTTACCAATCAACGTAAATATTATTGTGGCTTTATTAAAGTCTAACTAACTTGTAAACTCCCAAGTTACTTCTAATTGGGTCTCAGGAGTAGAAGTATACGAGAACAACTCACACTTGTCAGCTTCGACATCAGTTTTGCAAATACAGGTACACAATCCTTTATCCGGAACCCTTGGGGGACTATGTGTTCCAAATTTCAGATTTTTCCAGATTTCAAAAAGCCAGATTTAAGCCCACCCAAATTGTGCTGCCATATCCACCCCACACCCTTCCGTCTCTCCCCCCCACCATCGCCCGACTTGCGCTGCTGGTCAACCCCCCTCGCTCGCTCTCCCGACTCGCGCTGCCAGTCTCCCCTCTTGTCCAACTCACACTACTGACCTCTCGCCGGATTTTGGAGCTTTCTGGATTTTAGATGTCCGGATAAAGGATTGTGAGCCTGTAAATGTGTCAACCCCTCTTTTGTAGATTGACAATTGGTTGCATGTCAAAATAGTGCATTCTCTGAATGGAATTAGACAACTGCAATTTGTACCTTCCACAGCTTTGACCCTTTCTTCAAACTCCCTCTTCCTTTCTTCTTCCACTAGTTGCTCTTGTTCTTTCTTCTGCACGGCCAACAGTAGCTGACGTTCTGCTTCCTCCTCTTTTCGCTTCTGTTCCTCTACCTTTGCAATAGCAGATATTTTTTCCTGCAACATATATCATCATCTTATTCCTATTTTTAATGATAGCAGCAGAGCATCCAATTAAAACTTTTTACAAGTATACTTTTTCCAAAATAAATTTTAAGCAGACCAAGATATTAGAGGTTTATTTTTGCTTTGGGCACAAACAGGTAACAATGTTCAAAATTTCATTTGTTCCATTATAGTCCCAAATTTCCAATATTCACCTTATCTAATTTCAAATCAATAACAACTGATTGCTCGATTTTAGTGAAATACGAGATTGACAAATTTTCTTTACGGTCATTTTAAAAATATGCAGCCCATTGTTTGATTAATGCACATATTTAAAATGAGTTATCATCAAAAATAAGGATTTTGTTAATGGTGCCCAGCCCATAACCTAGATGAAAGTGATTTTTATAAAAACTTGATTATTTAATAAGCTCAGAAACGTACACTGGGATTTAAGGACAATATGGTTGTAAATTAAGTTAAAAACTAAAACACAAATGAAAACTATTGCCATAATGCCACGGCAGCTGTAAAATTTAAATGCAATTAGTCATTTGGAATCTGGAACAAAAAATAGTTTTAGTAACAATTTGTTAAACACTCAGAGTTTCAAGCTGTGATCACATCCAGTGGTGATAAATAGAAACAAGAACAACCGAATTACCATATAAATCAATGCACAAGCAATTTGGGCAAACTGGGCTATTTTTGAAATTCCCTGATATTCTGGGTTATTTTGTCTAATTCCACTCTTCAATTTATGACTGAGAGGATGCTCTACTACAGACATTCAGAAGGTCGAAGCAGAATTCCTATATTCTTTTTCTGCACAGAAGACTATTCATACACTATCAAGGGAAATCTGTATTTCTCTGGAAGGCTATCGGGTGGAGATTGTTTCCTGGGCTCACAACAGTTAATTGCATCAGAAATTCCCTCAGGTCTTTGAACTAAGAGAAAGTGACACCCATTAGAAATGCAGTGCTTGTTGCTGAAACCAGTTGAGTAACCGTACAAGTGATGAGTCTAAGGTGAAAACCACCAAAAGAGACAGAAATATGCTGCTCACGTAACACAAAATTATGAAAGGAATAGATAAGGTAAGTTGTTTCCATTGGTAGGGGAGACCAGAACGAGGGGACATGACTTCAAGATTCAGGGTAGTAAACTTAGGACAGAGATGAGGAGGAACTGCTTTTCCCAAAGGGTGGTGAATCTGTAGAATTTGCTGCCCACTGAACCAGTGGAGGCGACCTCAGTACGACAAGGTTGGATAGATTGCTACCTAGTAAGAGAATTAAGGGATATGGGAAAAAGGCAGGTAAGTGGAGATGAGCCCATCATCGGATCAGCCATGATCACATTGAAAGGTGAAGCAGGCTTGACTAGCCGGATGGCCAACTCCTGCTCCTATTTCTTGTGTTCTTATTGGAAGACTGTGCCAATGATCAGAAACCCGGCCAGACTTTAGAGAGTTCGACAACGGAAGTATTACTCAATACAAAATGGATATTGTGGTGCAAAATGCTTTTTAGAATGGGCAGAAGGAAATATTTGATAACCAAGGTAATGCTCCAGTGCCCAATTGTATAGTGAAAGTTTTGGCACCAGACAAAATCTATAACGTTGTAGGTTTCAGCACCTGGACAATGCAAGTATGTTCATGAAAATATGGAATCTAGACGTTTTGAAGAAGGATGATCACTCTAAACATTGTATATAAAAAGCTTAAGAATATGCCTTTGCATCGCGACTTTACATGCTTTTTAGAGTAGCCCTGTTCTAGTTTGCACAGATCCATCTCATTGTACCAGATATAATGTGACAAATAAATGGGGGAAAAAATTAAAATTAAAAAAAAAATTCAACTCTATTCTTCAAGGCAACCCACCATTCAATGTGATCATGCTTGCTCTACCCCAGGTCTCAATTCCTTCTCTATGCCAGTTCTCAATAGTTCTTAACCTCCCCCGCCTTTCTTCAAATTTGTCAATTAATTTTCAGATGCAAGGTTTAAAACAAACACATTTTCTAGTCTATCTACAAAAATTTATTGATATTACTGGCTGATGGCTTTTCACTACAAATGAAATTTTTTTTTCCTGCCTTTCTTGAAATATTAACAGAGAATTTAAACTGAGGAAGAAGAAATGCCTTTGCATGCATCCTCCAGTGTAGTTGTCAATATTTGCTTGGATGTACCTTATGCTCCAGAGAGTTTAGTTATATGGGCTTTGGTAGACATGTGAAGCTTTTTTGATTGCAGAATGTGACATGGCTAAGGCGTGTCTCTCTTACTTCCATCCACATGGCCCATTAATATGGTTCACTATTCAGTTTCAGAGTAGAAGCCCTCAAATTTTTTTGACTATGAGTGCACAAACCAATATTTGAATTGATATTTTAAGGGAAAATTTCATGAGAAAGATCACTGCCAAGTAAAAATGATACCAGTCTAGCAATCCATTGAATTCCAAGAGAGTATAATTGCTGAATTCCCAATCGCAGAAAGTCCAGCTGCTATTCCCTATAGGGATAATCGGGTTCTGTGGGGGGGGGGGGGGGGGGTGGAAGAGCAATAAAGAATGCAAACGCTGAGATAGACCCCTATATAGAGCCTATTAGTTGGCAGCAACATTGCTGAATGTTTGTCAATTTGCTGCACAATTAATAAGACGAAGAAAAACAATTTTGATTCTGAGATCTGTCAACATACTGTAATTAGACAGTTATTTTACATTTGAAATATTATACCATTTGGCTCACTGAACCTAGTGTAATGTAGTAAAGATAACATTATTATTTCTGATTGCAAAGATATTTCCAAAATAATGCATTTCCTTTAAGAAGGAATCCAGTACTTCTCAAAAATCACTGCTCATAATCAACACCACCACCACCAAGCGTTATAGTTTTTGAATAAGGAAGCTGCTCTATTCAGTGACGGGCAATCCATCTGTGCCTGCAACCAACTACTGAAGAGGAATTTCAACCCAGACAGGTTTATGAGGGAATGACCAAGTTTAGCCCCAAACTGGTATTTTGAAACTTGATCCGATCTTACCTCCTCTTCGTGCTGCAACCGTTTTAGGGTCAGGCGGTCAGAAATTCTCCTGGGAGCCATTTCAGACAGCTTCTTGTGCAGCTGTTTCTCCTGCAAATGAAAGCACGAGAGGTCAGAGGTCTAACACACAGCTATTATAGGCGGCCTGTTAATGACTGTACTTGGCACTGCACTATAACCCCCTTCAGGATGCAGGCCAGGGAGATTCATCACAGACCATATTCCAATACTTGCCAGTCACTGTAAACTGACCATTACAACTTGTGATTTCCGTTTGTCCCGCTGTCTCACTGCTTCTTCACCGTTCTGTTTTTATATGGAACCACCTTCCCGATGTTGACCCCCCCCTCCCCCAACCTTCAAAGGGGAACAGTTACCCTCTCAGTTCTAAAGAAATAAATCAACATCCCGTGAAAGCTCAAAGCAGATTAGAAAGACAGGAGTGCGACAAGACAATGACTTAATCTATTTAAACAATAATGAATGGCACGGTGGTGATATATTAATGTTTTTACTGGGCCACGTGTTTGGCACGAAGTGAAACGGAGAACCAACGCTGTTGTTGATAAGATTAGCATTTCTTCTAATAAGATACCCTTTTATTTACCGTTGATAAGAACTTTAATTTAAATAATAAGAACTTTAATTTAAATAATAAGAACTTTAATTTAAATAATAAGAACTTTAATTTAAATAATAAGAACTTTAATTTAAATAAGAACTTTAATTTAAATAATAAGAATTTTAATTTAAATAATAAGAATTGGATCGTTTAATGCATTACTAAATTTATCCATTGAGTGGCAGAGCTATGCAAGTCAAAAATGTACCAGATTCAATCTTCAGACCCTACTACAGTGGGAAGTTGGATTCTAATGCAGAAAGCATTAGTATTGATCTAATCTCTACTGGGTTAGGAAAGTGAACTCTAACCTGCTGCTCATTGCAGTCTCATATCCCCTGATAGAATTCCTCAATGGATGTCAAGGCAGGGCAGAATTGGGTATGTCTGAGATGCCCTGTCAACCATCACAGTCAATAAATAGCCTTTGACAGAGTTGCATTTCAAATGTGAATACCAAAATGGGTCAGTCAATGTATAACCAAGTCCCAGAAAACAATTGTTACCTTCAGCAGAAGGAATTAAATTGAAATAAATAAAGAGCATTTTGATTTTCTTTTTAAAAAAACATGTATTTAAGCACCATTTCAGAGGTTCAGACTTTAGTCCATCTTCAAGCTGGCGTTCACAACTTGGATAATGTTTCTGGTGACAGAAACCACCTCAACCTTCCTATGTTAGGGAAGGGAATCACAAGCCAAAGTTCTTGCCTTTAACCATGGGATTCTGTTGGAAACTGCACATTCATAGAAGGTGAGCAAAAAGAGAAAATAAAACTCTTAAATGACGCTGTTTACAGCAGTCTGTCAACACGCATTGCCTAGGGACACAGAAAAAAAACCTGGCATTTTGACAGAGTATGTTCCATAAAATAAAGAATGCCTTAGATCAATTTAAAAGATGACTGTCCTAACATTAATACATTTTTCAGAATCTCTCTCCTGATCCTTATAGAATTCATAACTGCTTTAATGACTGTGTGGATGCTGTAGTAAAATGTCTCAATCTAATTGAGCAATAATGAGTGGCAAGATAACAATATGTTGAGTATTTTCTGATTTACTGGGCAATAGTTTAGGCAATGGAGTGACCAGTTGTTGATGTTTAGCAATTCTGCAATGTTATTCTCTTTCCCTTAATTGGATATTATACAAAACTGATTTTAATTCAATTCAATGGTCATTTCTTTCTTTTGATTAAAACCATTCAAGGACCGAGTGACATGGAGATTTTTTTTCCTGATAGACACAATATTTTTCATTGAATATTAAAAATAAATTACTAATTGCCTATAAAGATGATTCATGATGTGTAGTCATGCTATTTTCAGATTTGGAACTCCAGAATATTAATTCAGTTAACATGGTGATATATTTTTATGTTAGGGTGGTTTGTGATTTGGAAGGAAGCGAGTTGGTGATGACACTCCTTTGCACCAGCCCTTCTTGTCCTCAGTGAAAGGCTGCTGGTTCTCAAGATATCAAAACTTTCAATGGATCATCTAGATCAGGGGTGTCAAACTCAAATTCACAGAGGGCCAAAATTAAAAACTTGAACTAAGTTGTGGGCCAAACTAAATATTTATTGAAAATTTTCACAACATCTGCACGTTTTCTCTTCTTTCAACATATGTAATGTTAAACTTTTTCTTATTAAAATAAATGTTTAATAATAGTTTTGGTTAAACTCTTTCCAGAAGAAGCATTAACAAATGAGAAATAAAATATTCAATAAATAATATTTCTCTATAGCCTTTAAGCTCCTTTTAAATGTTTTTTTTTTA
Source organism: Narcine bancroftii (assembly GCF_036971445.1). Classification (NCBI taxonomy): domain Eukaryota; kingdom Metazoa; phylum Chordata; class Chondrichthyes; order Torpediniformes; family Narcinidae; genus Narcine; species Narcine bancroftii. The sequence continues at coordinate 82,248,672 of NC_091479.1, read as the reverse complement.
CACAAGCCAACAAGTCAAAAAAATAACAACTTGCTTCAATGAAAATCCAATCTTTCAACTATGAAGAGTCCAAAGTTAACCAAAGAAAATATTAATCCAAGCTTCGCTTGCTACACTGTGCATCTAAACCAGATACTTGGCATCTCTTCTTAGATGCAAGTTCATCAAACTCTGGGGTCAGAGTTTGCCTCCCACCTGTCTTGAAAGGTCCTGTTTTCTGTCTTTCGTTTGGCCATTTTTCGTAAGGGGTTTATTACATGTGAGTTGGGCGACAGGTCGCAGATGCCGATGAAAGTAAAGAGAGGAGGTGGGGGCGATTAGCGGGCCGGGGCCAACGCATTTGCAAAGCATTATGGGATTTGTAGTATTAGCTGTGCATGCGCTATACTGGCGCGGCGGCCAGCTCTAATACATATTTGATATAATCTTGCGGACCAAATATAATTATATCACAGGCCAAATTTGGCCCGCGGGCCTAAGTTTGACGTGCGATCTAGATGGAATATGTTGACCGCCACTGTGGACAAGTGATGTGGTGAATAAATGAGAAGTGAACTGGAAGGTTTTCAGCTTCTGGTATTTGATTAAAATGGTGCTTGAGAATTCAGGTAAAAGTGACATGGCTTTGAGCCCTTCTCCAGAATATTTACCTTGTGCCAACAGTATTTGAATGACTGGTTCAATTCAACCTCTAATCAATATGGTAGTTGACAAGTATTTAGTAAAAGTGGGGTTGACAAATTGGGTTTGAGTCAAGTTTATAAATATTATACCTAAGCAACACTTACATGCTCTGAATGTCACTTGCCACTTAACGGTCCAATTCTCCCCAGAACTTGCTTCACGATTAGTTCTGGAGCCAAATGCTCCTGAAGTTAAAATTCAGCATTAGGTGCCTTAGCTCAAAGGGATTAGTGATTGATAAGAGTTCTCATATCACTGAATTGTTTTGGGTCAGGGACACCCTTTTTTTTTAATGTCATGTGAGGCAAATAAATTTAACTAGTCTTCCATAATTCATGGCCTTATTTAAATAAGGTGCATGGTTTATTGATAAATGCAAAGTTTTTTTTAAATCCATGTTAGATTTCTATTTTTCTATGATGAAACCATTTGGCCCATTGCCTGTTCTCCATGAGTCCCACCAATAACCTGTGATAGGGGAATAAACTGAAGCATCCAGGAGAATGCTTGAATGCATTATGAAACACTTGTACACATAGAACATTACAGCAAAGAAACAGGAACCTTCAACCTTTCTAGTCTGTGCCATCCTCAAAGATGGCAGTGGAAGTCAGGATGTAACCTAGGTTCTTGGATTTCAAGGCAGCAACACTAAATATGCTGCTCGGCAATGCTTCCCAAACGTTCTCTACAAGAACTGAACAAAATGTGACACAAATCTTACCATTGCTTTGTTCTGACTTTTAGGACCACAATTTAAAATTGCTTTGTAGTTATTTCCTGATATATTCTATTTTTTTTTAATTTTCAAAAATTGTAGTCCACTCTAACTTTACAATAAATGCATAACAAGTATGGAAGCAAAAGATTTTCAACCTCATCAATGCTCCTCTCATCCAAAAAAAATGAGACACAGTGCAAACAACAACTGGAAGCACAAGGGCAAGGTCAAGCAAAAGGTGAAAGTCAAATAATGGTAAAACCAACCAAAACAAATCTGTACCAACTATATAATTTGAGCTGATCTAGTTGGAAGCTAAGTTCAAATATGTTAATATGTGTATTTTCTACATCGAGCTCTCCACTGGCCACCGTGACAGAGGTGCATCAAAGAAGAGGTACAAGGACTGCCTAAAGAAATCTCTTGGTGCCTGCCACATTGACCACCGCCAGTGTGCTGATATCGCCTCAAACCGTGCATCTTGGCGCCTCACAGTTCAGCGGGCAGCAACCTCCTTTGAAGAAGACCGCAGAGCCCACCTCATTGACAAAAGACAAAGGAGGAAAAACCCAACACCCAACCCCAACCCACCAATTTTCCCCTGCAACCGTGTCTGCCTGTCCCGCATCGGACTTGTCAGCCACAATCGAGCCTGCAGCTGACGAGGACTTTTACCCCCTCCATAAATCTTCGTCCGTGAAGCCAAGCCAAAGAAAAGAAGATAAGTTTGGCTTCTATTAAAAATGTTTTACCTAAATAACTATTTTTTTCATGACAGTAAATGGTTACAGTCCAAGGTTGAAAATAAAAATGAAATGCAAAGACAAAGACAGGATCTGCAACTAGCTGGTATCCGTATCAGTATGAATCAGGCAAATCTGGAAAAAAAAATGTCTGAGACAAAGGTACTTCAACCTCTGGCCTTTAAATTTGTCCATCTTTAATTTCTAACTGCTTTGGATCTCATTGTACTGCAAAGTTCTCAGTATTATTTTTATCCTGGTTGGCAAAATGATTGTAAAGGCCATCTTTTTTGGTTGCTTGATGACCAATTTGATCATGGAAACACAATGTTGCCTCACAATCGATATTCATTTTGGTTAAGACACAGCCATTTTTATTAACCAAGAAACTGGCCTTAACAATCATAATACTATTTTTTTTCCCCCAACAACAAGGCATTATGTTGAACTTGATTTTCTTTCAAAATGACTGAATTGGAACATCAAGTTAGAAATTAATGTAGATAAGGCATTGTTAAATTTGGCAAGAAATAGTGTGCTTTGGGTATCATTTTACTTAATGGAAAAAAATGACAGCACAATTCATTCAGTTTTGCTGGAACATAATATAATTTTTACATAATTTTGTGCAGGCGGCACATTAGCGTAGTATAGCGGTGTTGTGCTAATCGCTATCAGCGATCAGGACTGAAATTCAAATCCTGCGCTGTCAGTGAGGAGTTTGTAGGTTTTCCTGGTGTTTGCATTGGGATTTCCCTGGGGGCCCCCAGTTTCCTCCCACCCTTCAAAACTTACCGGGAGCTGTAGGTTGGCACAGGCGTGTGGGCCAAAATGGCATGTTATTGTGCTGTATGTCTAAATTTAAAAAAAAAAAAATAAATAAATAAATAGATAGATAAATAAGTAGATATATATTTAAATACTGTGCTACCATCTAAAAATGAAACAATGCCTAAAACCTCAGAAATCTAAAGTAGGCCAAGTGAACTTTTGTTTATTAAGTTTCACTGCATAACTGTGCCTTACATTAGATTTAGATTCAGTGAAACATTAACCCACATCTGCTTATTTTCCTTAGATCTGCCCTTCACTTTCTGCCTCAAACCACTGACCTTCTATCCCAGCTGCTGACAAGACTGAAAATCTACCCACAGCAAACTTGGAAACAGAAGACTAGGACAGCAAACTACATTGAATGGGACTCCACAAACCAAAGATGCCAAGTGACCCAGACCGAATTGAATAAAACTCAAACAAGATCAACTAAATGAAGTTAGACCCAAATTGTAAGCAGAAGCGTTAATTTCTCAACTGACCTGTTGCTAGTCATCTCGAGTTTATGTAACGGGTGCAGTAATTGTTTACTTCTGGAAGTTTGCTTTATTTTACATTTGTTTAACTACCTTGTGTGTAATCTTGAGAGCTGACCTATTGTCACAAAGCAGGATATAGCTAATCATCAAAGAGTAATAGGTCACCCTTTAATAGTCTATTTAAGCACCAATGTTTCACCACAGGAAGCAGGCAATGAAGCCACGACAGAAAAAAGTGTTAGAAACATTCTAGGGATAAGTGTTTAAAAGTTGTGTTTCCACAACTGTATTTATAGACCTCTTACCACAAACACTGGTTACAATCTATCAAATGAGAACTTTTAATGCAAATTAATTGTCTAAATAATATGAGCTGCAAATTACCGGAAGTTATTTTAATTTTCCACTTTTAAGATTCAATTAGATAACTTTTATGAATAAGTAGACATGGTGTCATGTGGGTGTAATTTCTGAGGAAATGTACTACAGGTACTCCTCTACTTACGAATTTTCAAAGTTATTACAGTTCAAATCCATACTTTCAATTTTGAATTCCAGTCTGTTCCCGCACTTGCAATATGCAGATAAGAGAATGAAAATGATGACCCTATCACTTTAGTATCCCCACTATCCAGCAATTAATTTTAGTTCAATGCTTCAAACATTGTTCATTCCCAGTGTGCTTTCAGCTGTGCACATTAATGGTTTTTTCAGTGTGGAATAAAGGTATGTATTTAAAATTTAATTATAAAAATGGTAGATGCAGTATTCTTTCTTGACTTATGATGGGTTTGCCGGAACGCAACCCCAACGAAAATTGAGGAGCACCTGTATTGTATTATGTTAACTAACCTTATGAGAAATCATGTTGCAAATTTCAGGGAGGAAGTCTTCAGTGAGGGTTGCATGTAGCTGCCTTTCCTTAACAGAAGCATTTGTCTGGAGGTCATCAGTTAATTTCCTCCATTCTTCCTCAGTTTGACACACCAGTTCCCAGTTGCCACATCTACCAGGGGGTTTCAATGGTTCTGAAAGGTGAAGCTCAAAATGAAAACTTCTTCAAATGACATTGAATGAGTAAATGCAATGATTATTTTGAAAAGGTGAGCTGGCAACACAATCATCATATTGTAGTCATTAAAAGTCATGCCCAAGCTATAGCAAAATGCACAATTTCTAGATGATTAACCCACCGTTCCCCAAATTATCCAAAAAATGTCACGCCAGGTTCAAAAATACAACTCTGCTGGAGAATATTTTCTTTTAAATGACAAGCAGTTTAACTGTAATTTTTTTTAACATTGCCTCATCTAATATCTTATTAAACTCCATGAATCATTTACCAATCCCAGAAGCAAAATGACATATATAGTCTTGAATAACCCAACCAGCTTGTCACTTATTCATCAGCCATCTGATGCTCTTCTTTGCATTCCTTAATACACCAGAAACACTTACATCAACCACTCCTTACGGAAACAAATTTCACATAGTTGTTTTTAAAATCCTGATTTTTATTTTACATTGATGGCCTTTATTTTTGCCTTTCCCCAAAAGTGTAAGCCATTTTTCCATGTTGATTTTGTCAAAATATTTCATAATTTTCAACAGCCTTCTCTTTTTAATCTGTTCCTACTTGCATTCTAAACTCACAATTCTTCTTACCATCCTTGTGAATACTTCTGGCACCCACACCAGACCACCAGTGTCCTTTTTAATAATATGGTGACCTGAACTGCATCCAACACTTGTGCACTTTCAAAGTTCTAAACAAGCTTAACATAAATTCACTGTTTCAATTAAATCTTTCTAAAAATTAATCTTAGCACTAGTTTTGCTTTTATTTCATTTTGTAAAATGGCTTGATCTCCAACATTATTTACAATGAGTTTTGTATTTTTACTGAGATCACTTTATTCCTTTACCCAACCTATATTCTTATTCTCCAAATAATATGGCCTTCCTGTTTCTCTTAATAAACTGCAATATTTCACATACATCTACTAAAAAAAATAATTTTCCAATCTCTAAATTGTAATACCTTGCATTCACATGGGGAAATAATTTGCAACTGTAATCTCTCACGCATGTGGAAATTAATTTGTCAATTATAACCGCATTCTGTAACACATTTTTAATAATTTGTTACCATCTTTCAGCACTAATCAAGTTCTCTGTACATGCTTAATCTTTTATTAAACACTAGTATTTAAATACAAGCAGTCCCCATATTAAAATCGTCCAATTTATGAACAACCCATAGTTATAAACAGGCAAGCTGACCAGAAGAAGAATGGTGTCAACTTCCTGTTTGAGCGTGGTTGAGTCATAATTCCAATACAAATGACCAAAAATTGTTAAATTTTATTAGTATTGTGTCACCAACAGTCCCCGCACTGGTTCTGCTGCCCCGCACCTCCTCCCCTCGACAGCCCACCACCAGCCCCCACAACAGTCTCAAGGAGGGAGGGAGAAGCAGCAGTGGCATGCACCATCACAACAACACTATCAGGCTATGCCAGACATGGCCTGGACAAAGCAACAGGTGGGCAATGCACCTCTTTTTTTTGGGGGGGGGGGAGAGCGAGGAGCGTTCGAAGGAGCTGGGCATGGAACAGAAGGAGCGAAGATACAGGAGGGCCGTGGAGTACCTGCACTGTAGCCATCTCTCTATTGTCTCCTGTAAGTGTAAACTTTTATTTAGTTTCTTTTATTATTGCATAAAGCACTGTATTATTACCTGCTTTATTATATTTAAGATGTTTTAGAGTATTGACCTGTTCCAACTTGCATACAAATTCGAATTAAAGTCAGACCAAGGTAATGTAACTCATTTTTAACCCGGGGACTGCCTATAGTTATATTTTAGTCCCCTTTTTAACTCCAGTTTTTCCAACAAATTATTAAATCCACGCTGTAGCTCCTAACCATCTCGTCCCAACATTCCTTTAAAATGTGTGGATCTAATCTGTAGAGCAAGGGCTTTATCCTCAAAATACTTATTTAATATTTCTCCTATTTTATACAATTTCAAATGTCATCCTGTTGTCAAACCTCCCTGGTAAATGCAAAATGTATCTTTTCCTGCCATTTCATTGTTGTTGCCTGTGAATTTCTCTTCTCCTACCCTACCTAGTTTCATTTCAAAACATATACATCAATTGTCTTATTCAACTTACAATACAAGGCATTGGTGAGGCCAAATTTGGAGTACTGTGTACAGTTTAGGTCACCAAATTATAGGAAAGATATAAACAAAATAGAGAGAGTGCAGAGAAGGTTCACGAGAATGTTGACAGGATTTCAGGGTCTGAGTTACAGGGAAAGGTTGTGCAGACTGGGGCTTTTTTCTCTGGAGCGTAGAAGATTGAGAGGGGACTTGATAGAGGTGTTTAAGATTTTAAAAGGGACAGACAGAGTAAATGTGGATAGGCTTTTTCAATTAAGAAAGGGGGAGATTCAAACTAGAGGACATGGTTTAAGATTGAAGGGGGAAAATTATAAGGGGAACATGAGGGGAAATTTCTTTACGCAGAGGGTGGTGGGGATGTGGAATGAGCTTCCGGCAGACGTGGTCAAGGTAGGATCATTGGTTACATTTAAGGAAAGACTGGATCGTTACATGGATAGGAGGGGACTAGAGGGGTATGGACCGGGTGCTGGTCAGTGGGACTAGGAGGGTGGGGATTTGCTACGGCATGGACTAGTAGGGCCGAACTGGCCTGTTCTGTGCTGTAAATGGTTATATGGTTATAACTTAGTCCCTCAAATAGTTAATATGACCTTAAATCTGCTTTCTCAGAAAACTGAGGAAATCCCCGATGTCTCTTACCAACTTTTTCAGATGCACTATGGAATATATTCTTGTCCAGATGCCACACAGCTTGGTACACGAACTGCTCTGCCCAAGGGTGGCAAATGCAGCTCAGGCGATTATGCAAACCAATCTCCCACCATCTCTACCTTCTGCTGTCTGGGAGAACTGATAAAATTAAAGGTTGTATCCCAATCTGGTCATACCCTCTTTCCTCTCCTTCTTTTAGACAGAGGATACAGGCTCTTGAGAGCTCAAATATTCAGATCAAACTGGAAATTATGGAACTGCTCCTTTACACTAGAAAAATCTGTAAGGAAATCATTCTGCGTTCAAAACATGCCTTTAAACCAATAGAGCCGTCTCCTATCTATTTGATTATTATTTCAGATGGCTGCTGGCAAAGGAGAGAACAGTTCTGATTTACCCTATGGGTCAATAAGCCACATGGCAGTGAAGAACCTTTCTTTCTAATGAGAGCAGATCAGCTGATTTCATCCACCACCCCTCCCCCTTCTCTTTGTACAAAAGTATGGGCTTGCTTTATGTGAACAGCTCACTCTTGATCTTGCACTATCAGTTTAATTCATTAAAATAATTGAGTGAAGTTTAAATATAAAAGGATCAGCAGTTAACTGTAAGCTACTCATTTTCAGAATTTAGGCACCTTCGTCATGAGGCAGCTTGAATCTAAACCTCTACTACTCACTCTGTAGACATTTACAACAAGGAATAAGGGAGCTGGGAAACTACCTCCCATTCCCAACGCAAAGTAATAATAACTGCTCACAAACTACAAAGAATAGAATCTTTTATCCAAAACCTTTGGGACCAAACATTTTTCAGAATTCGGAATTTTTTGGATAATGTGATGACAGTGACAACAGTATGTTAAGTATTTGCACTGATTTCAGATTCGCGCAAAACAAAGACACACTCCAACTAGAAGGGTCTCTGGAATGGGAGGGAGAGAGAGGTGGTCATCTGAGCTCCTGACACCCCAACAAGCGGAGCCTTGCCCCAAGCAGTCTGCCAACCATAGTTCCTGATGCCCCAGCCGCCTGCCTACTGGAGCTCCCGGCGCCACTTCAGAGGGTCCTCGCAACAGCCATCTGCTCACTGGAGCTCCCGCACCCCATCAGCCCACCCATGTGAGCTCCCAGCTGTGGATTCTTGCCACGGACGCCCACCATTCTGAACCCCCATCATCTTGGCCGTCTGCGCATTTGATCTCCCAACCGTTGGTCCTCACCCCAATCCAACTTCCCATCTGAGCTCCCGATTCCAACGCGAGATGAGGTAGAGTTTGTGGCAACTCTGGTCGGGTCATTCCTCATTTAGTGGTTCTATGCTTAGGACCAGTAAAGAATCTAGTGTAAATTTCAAACCTAAAATTTCCTAGCATTATTAATAACAAACATTAAGGACATCATAATCTGCTGTGTGTATTTTGAATTCTAATAATAAAATGTACAACATTAATTTCAAAAGATAATTTCCCAACCGTGACTTTTGGTTTCTTGTTCAGAGTCTTCCACTTGAGGCACTTCTCTGGTTGCAAATGTGGATTCACTGCAAAACATCATTCAATAAATTAAAAATATACTTGGCAGGACCATCTTGAACATTTTAATGTTATATTCTAAACTCCATCCAAAATAATTCTGCCAAAGAAAATTTAATCCTTTCCATTTCTGTACAAAATTTCTAAGCTTAAGTATAGGCATAAAAACATCAACAAAAATCTTTATGCTCACATGGAAAACCCCTTGTCAGTTTCAGCAATCTGCAGGGAAGAGTGCAACGTATGACACTATATCGGCAGGTATGTACAATGCAGCCAAATACTTTTTATTTTTGAGCAAATTTAGTCATATTGTGGTAAATGCTGGGGAACATAATAAGCATTTCATGAGTTTAAAATGCTTCATGAACAATCCAGGTATTTTGTGCTCCCATTTTCACTTTAGTGGGACTGTCACTTAAGAGCTAACAAACGAAGCTGCAAACCCTGCAAGCTTTTGAGGACCGACTACAGATTGGTGCAGCGTGTTCCGCTTTTGCTACTTCGTAAGAAAAGCAAGTAAGTGTTCCAGGGACACAGGTGCAGAGTCGTATGACCAAAGTATTAAAGAAACAGCTCATTATTTGATCAGAGGCCATTCTAAAAGAAGTAGCACTTGGAGCAGTGGAGTGGCTGTTGGCAATGAACAATTTATTTATTTCTCCCTGTCAGGAGGATTTTGATCCACACTCTGACCAAAGGAACGGTCATTTTTGAAGGGAAATTGTTGAACCCCCACCAAAGACATGGTCATTTTGATTGACCTGTATTTGGGTTTCTGAAGCAGAAAAATCACTGTTTTTGGATTGTGACCATTGTGATGGTCCTTTTGCACTGACCCATGTCTGGATTCTGGAAGTATTGTGAAAGTCACTCATTGTCGGCTCCCCCACGAAAGAAAAAGGGGAATTGAGATGCCCACTCATCTGAAAGGACATTTGCTCTGAAAGTAATTTGTCGTGTTTTTGAGAGTTTTCTGCTGTCTGTCACCGAGTCTCTCCCACAGCATCAATTTAAGAGCTTTTTCGTGTCAACACTGGATTTCTAATTTTCCAGAACTGCACCCAAGCTGTAATGGTTTGGATATTTCCCCACACGCATACAAGTATATTTCCACATTGTTTAGATAAGGTGTTATATTATTGAAAATTAATAAATTAAAATATTAATTTAAAAATAACACTGTCTTGGTGAATTTCTATTGACGTAACACAAGTACACCAAAATCAAGAATGAAGAACCATAATAAACTATTAATATTTCAAATTAAATGATATTATTGTGCAAATGTGGAAATTTTGACTAATTCAATGAATGTGGGGACTGCACTTTGCATTATCTGAAATGGAATTTACTACACAGACAAATCAACATTATTTGAAGACATGATCATCTGGGACTTTTAAGGTGTTCAAGCACTGGCACTGAATTGAGATGTAGCCTTGGGAATAGAAAAGTGGCTGTCAGAAAACCATGTGTATGATAGAGAGTTACAGGAAGGAAATGAGTGAGAGAGAAAAAATAATAGAAGGGACACAGGGCAAAAAAGGTAATAAAAGGAGGGAAAGGGGGAATAAAAAAGATGTGGATGATAGCTGTGGAGCTGTATCTTTTTCTTGGCCAATAGGTATCCTTCTGTCAAAATTAATGATGAAGATTGTTTTGTTATTTTCACACTGCAACTTGGAGGAGCTTGATGCATACAGATAGATTCATGTTTTACCTCAAAAGTTTATCGTGGGACGCTGATGACGAAGCAGATTCAGACTGGCACCCATACGATTACAGTGTAAGCAGTGAGGCTCCGGATGTCCTTGCTGAATTCTTTGTCTCAGACGACAATAGTGATACTGATTTTGAAGGATTTTAGATTTTATTTTAACAATAAAAATTTATTTCCAATATAGCTTAAAAATTTGAGTGGGTTATGGAACCAATCAAATGGTATTTTGAGTAGAATTTTACGGTCACTTTTTTGTATCCAGCCTATGAGACGACTCCTGTTTTGGCGTGTTATTTGGGTGCTTCAAAGGTTGTCCTACATGCCGAAATATACAGTAAAGGGATATAATCTAGTAGTTATTGCAGAAACAAGATTGCGGACTTGGGAATTATTGGGGCAGTACATTTGGTGCAGCTAGCAGAGATGTTGCCTCACAGCTCCAGTGATTCAGGTTCAATCCTAACCTCTGGTGCTGTGTGAAGTTTGCATGTTATTCTTATAAACACATGGATTTCCTTCGGGTGCCCTGGTTTCCTCCTTCAAGCCCCAGGGACCGACCAGGAAATGCAAAAACTGATGGGAAATAAGGAAATGGCAGAAAATTAAACAAATATGTCTTCACTGAAGATACAAAAAAATCTCCTGGAAATAGTGATGAACACAAGATGAATGAGGAAATGAAAGAAATTATCATGAAAAATTGTACTGGAGAAATTAATAAATGGTGGTACTTAGTTGATGGATTGGACTGCCATTTTCCAACAATTCTACTGCTTCTAGAAAAATTCTCAAATATTGTTAAGAAGCCTCTCATTTAATTGTTTAAGAAAGGAGGGACAGAGTAAACATGGATCTGCAGCCCATTTAACGCTATATCAAAAGAGGGAATTTGCTCATGTCTAGATAGGGATCATCAGGGCATAGAGAAAATGATAGTATTTGGCCAAGTAAATTTGGATTTACAAAAGGAAAATAGAATTGGACTAATTAATCCTCTGCAAGCTTTTTTTTGAGGTTTAGATCTAGAACAAACAAAGGGGGAAACCTGTGGATCTGGTGTCTTTGTACTTTCAGAATGAAGTTGCACAAGAGAACATGTGGCTGGGTTAATATAAAAGGCATGATTTGAGGACTGGTTAACTGACAAAAATCAGAAATGATTTTTTTGGAATTATTTATTCAAAAGAACGGTGACAAATTCAGGCCCTCATGCAGAGATTAAAGGGTTTCTGGATATCTCTAAATCTCAAGACCACATGTTCAAGCAGCAAAATGTTGCTCTCTAAAAGATTAGCCAAAATCTAATGGAGTGTCGAAACATACAGAGATCAATGGCCTCTTCTTGATTCCAGTTACGGTGTTCTTATTAAAGAACCTGAAGAGAACCTTTAGAACGCATTGAGAGAACAGTAAATAGATCATATCTCCATTTTATAAAAAGGATAGAGGCACGAGAAAATGTACAAAAAAAAATTCAACAGAATGATATTACAAGAGCTCAACCTTTTATCCAGGATTCCAAAAATCAGCCACCTCCAAAAACCAGCACTTTTTTCAGTAGATGACATCTGCTCAAAGATGGAGTTTGGTGCTAAACATAACCCGACACGACCCTTGCTCAACTCTTGTGCATCATGTCATGTTCTGCATTGCTAATTAATGGAATCATTACTTAATAAGTACCCAACCCGTCAAGCATGACCTTCGCTCGACACGTTAGAATATCCCACGTCATTCTACTACTTTATAAGTGCATCCAAATCACCATATACCGACGCCTGTCCAGTGTCGTAGTACTTTCAGTTGGCCCGTTGGTGGCAGGTCAATGGCTGCTGTTGCTACCCATAATCCCCCATGCAGTACCAGTACCACTACCAGGCGAGGTATGGGGGGGGGGGGGGGAGGAAGGAGGAGAGGGAGAGAAACGGCAGCGCAACTCGGGCAGATGAGGGGGGCGGGAGAGACAGCAGCGCATCTCAGGTGGGCCGGAGGGGGGGGGGGGGGGTGGGGAGGGGGAGAGAGGCGGCAGTGCGACTTGGGCAGGTGGGGGCTTAAGGATCAAAATCAAAATAATTCAAAAATTCAGAAGATTCCAAACAATGGTAGGTGTCCAGTCCTGACAAAAACTGGATAAAAGGTTTGGCACCTATATTACATAGCGATCATATCCATAATAAAAATCAAGCAGGTTTAATTGTATTCACATGATATATCAGTATAAAATCTTACATATTCATAAGGCTTATCCAAAGCCTATTTTGCTAATTGGCTGGCTTTGTTCATTTAACGTACTTTTCCACATGGTATACTGTGGCAAACATTGATGATTAAGTTAATCCATGTCAACAGAGCTGATGATTGAAAGAAAGAGCATTTGAAAAATAAAAGCTGAATCCTGACACAAAACTCATGGCTAATCAGGCAGCTGTGGCCTCTACCCTCTTGTATGCTCACAGTCTTGGAAGGGTGTAAACTATTGTCAATATCTTTTCCTAGGCCCATAATCTTCAGCCCTATTCGTGGCCCCAATTAAATGAGTTAGCTTCATTGGGCAGGCTGCATGGTACCATACTCTTAAAACAGACATTTTATTCTCAGTGCTGTCACAAAAAGATTACCAAACAGACAAAAGATTAAAAATTGTGGTCAAACCCTCCCTTGAAAAAGTGCAACAACCTACCATCTTTTGAGAAACCCTGACCTAAAGCTGCTCCTGGTAGTCAGGAAGATCCCAAGAACTTATCAGATAGAAAACCTACGTATATTGTAGAAGGAGCCCACCACTTCACAAACTACTACCAATCCACCCCATCAGTTATCTCTTAGGTTTCCTATATTGGCACTGTTCACCTCAGTATAATAAGAATGGAACCATAACTGCTCTTCTACTTCCTCAGGAGTTTGCAGAGGTTTGGTATGACAAGCTAGGCTTGGTAATTTGGCCACAAATTTAATTTCTGATTTTTGTCAGTTAACCAGTCCTCAAATCATGCCTTTTATATTAACCCAGCCACATGTTCTCTTGTGCAACTTCATTCTGAAAGTACAAAGACACCAGATCCACAGGTTTCCCCCTTTGTTTGTTCTAGATCTAAACCTCAAAAAAAAGCTTGCAGAGGATTAATTAGTCCAATTCTATTTTCCTTTTGTAAATCCAAATTTACTTGGCCAAATACTATCATTTTCTCTATGCCCTGATGATCCCTATCTAGACATGAGCAAATTCCCTCTTTTGATATAGCGTTAAATGGGCTGCAGATCCATGTTTACTCTGTCCCTCCTTTCTTAAACAATTAAATGAGAGGCTTCTTAACAATATTTGAGAATTTTTCTAGAAGCAGTAGAATTGTTGGAAAATGGCAGTCCAATCCATCAACTAAGTACCACCATTTATTAATTTCTCCAGTACAATTTTTCATGATAATTTCTTTCATTTCCTCATTCATCTGTTTAATACAATTAAACAGCAGAAATGCCTTGAGAAATCCACCCCACTATCATCAATGCTTGGAAGTCCACAAGCAAATTTCTACAGATACGTGATAGAAAGTTTGCTGACCCGCTGCATTATGGTCTGGTATGGGGACACCAAGACCTGAGCATAAAGCCCTCCAAAAGGTAGTGGACACAGCCCAGGACATCACAAGCAAAACCCTCCATGCTACTGAGAACATCTACAGGAAATGCTGCCATCAGAGAGCAGCAGCAATCATCAAGGATCCATACCACCCAGAACAGGCTCTGTTCTCACTGCTGCCATCAGTAAAGTGGTATAGGTGCCACAAGCCTCACACCACCAGGTTCAGGAACACCTGCAACACCTTCACCATCAGACTTCTCAATGATAAACTCAATCAGGATCTCACTTAAGGTCTCTTATTTGTGCACTTCGAGCTTTTGATTTTCTCTGCATTGCAGTTTGTTTACATTTGTTATCGGTTTACATTTCTTTGCTTACATGTGTACAATTATATTTTGCACTACTAATAAGTGGTAATTCTGCAGAAAAAAAGCATCTCAGGGTTGTATGAGACGTCATTTATTTACTCCGATAATAAATTTGAAATTAATCTTGAGAAACTGCCCAATGTTTAAAAAGAATTACTTACCGCATAGTTGCTAAATAAATATCTTCCAACTTTTTCCGTTTTGAAGGCCGGCCTCTCTTTTTAGGCTTCAGATGTACGAGTTTGTAATCAGAATTATTTTGTTTTCTATTTTCCCTGCGATAGAAAAATTAACATAGGAGTCACTGCATGTAACCATTGCAAACACAGAACATCAAAATTCCAGTGAAGTCTTATTGAACAAAATTGCTGGTTTCCTTAAATCACAAGAGAAACTTGTCCATGAACTACTCTTTGCAGATGATGCCGCTTTAGTTGCCCATTCAGAGCCAGCTCTTCAGCGCTTGACGTCCTGCTTTGCGGAAACTGCCAAAATGTTTGGCCTGAAAGTCAGCCTGAAGAAAACTGAGGTCCTCCATCAGCCAGCTCCCCACCATGACTACCAGCCCCCCCACATCTCCATCGGGCACACAAAACTCAAAACGGTCAACCAGTTTACCTATCTCGGCTGCACCATTTCATCAGATGCAAGGATCGACAATGAGATAGACAACAGACTCGCCAAGGCAAATAGCGCCTTTGGAAGACTACACAAAAGAGTCTGGAAAAACAACCAACTGAAAAACCTCACAAAGATAAGCGTATACAGAGCCGTTGTCATACCCACACTCCTGTTCGGCTCCGAATCATGGGTCCTCTACCGGCACCACCTACGGCTCCTAGAACGCTTCCACCAGCGTTGTCTCCGCTCCATCCTCAACATCCATTGGAGCGCTCACACCCCTAACGTCGAGGTACTCGAGATGGCAGAGGTCGACAGCATCGAGTCCACGCTGCTGAAGATCCAGCTGCGCTGGATGGGTCACGTCTCCAGAATGGAGGACCATCGCCTTCCCAAGATCGTATTATATGGCGAGCTCTCCACTGGCCACCGTGACAGAGGTGCACCAAAGAAAAGGTACAAGGACTGCCTAAAGAAATCTCTTGGTGCCTGCCACATTGACCACCGCCAGTGGGCTGATAACGCCTCAAACCGTGCATCTTGGCGCCTCACAGTTTGGCGGGCAGCAGCCTCCTTTGAAGAAGACCGCAGAGCCTACCTCACTGACAAAAGGCAAAGGAGGAAAAACCCAACACCCAACCCCAACCAACCAATTTTCCCTTGCAACCGCTGCAATCGTGTCTGCCTGTCCCGCATCGGACTGGTCAGCCACAAACGAGCCTGCAGCTGACGTGGACTTTTTACCCCCTCCATAAATCTTCGTCCGCGAAGCCAAGCCAAAGAAAGAATTTACAATGATTCCCCTACACAAATCCTCCAGGTTGACATTAGCATCACATCCTTTTAATTTCTCATATGTCACATTTTGATGCTCATTGTAATATACTTCAACAGGCTTGTGTGCACGAACAAAAGAAAAAGGATTATTACATTTCTTCTGCCTGGTTTTTGTCCAGTAAGAATGATGGTCTCTCTTTGTATAAACGAGTACCATAAAAATACCAATAGGTTGATCCAATGGCATCTTCTCCTAAAGGTTCAACTCGCAAATTATCAGCATCCAGACCCTGAAACAGATTAAGAAAAAAGAAAATTAAACCTCAAACTTTGATTTCCAAATCCAAGATCTAACCTTTTATTTCTAATCATTAAGACTCCTGGAATGAATTGTAATTTCATCATTTAACTTCATGTATAAAACGTTAACTTCCTTGCAAGGAAGTTCAGGCAGAAGATTCTGGTTTTGATCAGAATTTCCAAACCGGACACTTATAATGTATGGAATGACAAACAGATTAGAGCTGAAATCTTGCAAATTGTACTTGTGGCCAAGGTAGAAATCAACACCAACAGGTTACTGGACATCTCCTACATTTCAAAGACATATGGAGTTAGTATGTTAGCTGGGTTAATTTGGACAGCACAGGGTCATGGGCAAGAAGGGCCTATTGCCATGCTATATCTCTAAGTGAAATTTAAAATTCTCAAGCATGAATATGGGTCATCCACCCTCCCCTTCAAAGCTAGGCTTGGGAATTTGGCCACAAGACCAACTAACAGCAGAAATGCCTTGAGAAATCCACCCCACCATCATCAATGCTTGCAAGTCTACAAGTGTTAACAGAAATAGTGAATGTTTAAAAGTAGATCAGAGATTTGAGAATAGAGTAAAGTAATTAACAAATGAAAAGACATTGATCAAATGGCTAAAACGGTCATATATGTTGTCTCGCAAGTTCAAAAGCCAAGATGCAAAGTCACACATAAGACAGCAAATACGAGAATCAGGATCAAAAATTAAATTATTGCAGGAACTCAGTGGTCAAGCAGTATCTGTTGAGAAAAAGAGAAAATGTTAGTCCACAACCATGCATCAGGACCAAGATGAAATATATATTAAAGAGTTAAGCTGGTTGTGCCTGGTTTTGCACCAAACTAAAGACAGATCTATGATGAAATACATCTTTTACTAAATAGAGCAGTTCTGAAATTGAGAAAGTAACAAAATAGAAATGTATAAAGAGAAGCAGCATTTGACTGCATCATCATGGGTTTTACAGAAAGAAAATAACAGATCTTAGATAAAAAAAAACTGAAAACTAAATTATGGGTTAAATCTGTGCTGTAAATTCAATGACTTTGTAAGACAATAAGAAACCAGAGATGGATGCTGGTAGGTTTGTGTTAAGCAATGCCATAAGGTTGAAAAGGAATTATGAGCATGTTCCAGGTTCAGTTTTAATAACAGACTGTTCCTGGGGATGCACTCTGAGTCTGACATCCAGAACTGCTGAAAGACCATCAACTGCTGCAGCTGTACAGGGCCTTGGTGAGACCTCACCTGGAGTACTGCGTGCAGTTTTGGTCGCCTTATCTGAGGAAGGATATCCTTGCCTTGGAGGGGGTGCAAAGAAGGTTCACTAGGCTGATACTGGGATTGTAGGGACTCACATATGAAGAAAGGTTGGATAGACTAGGCTTGTATTCTCTGGAAATTAGAAGATTGACAGGGGGGGGGGGTCCTTATAGAAACTTATAAAATTCTTTTTTTTTATGCATTTATATTTTTTTATTTTTCATATTTTGAACCATATAAACCACAATACATACAAATGTTTTTCATTAAATATACACAGTGGCATTTTCTCCCTTCTTTTCCCACTACCTTCCCTTCCCCCCACCTCCAAAACCAATAAATATTCAACATATACAATACAATTAAACCATTAAACAATGTCTTCACACAATGAAAAATAAACAAGAAAAATGTGTCATCTACTTTTACACACTGGATCAAATCCTTTTATCTTCTTATCATTTTAGGGGGTGGAGATCCGAGACAAGCCCTCTCTGTTATGTTCCCAAATTTGTTCAAAAAATGAGACTTTATTTTTTAAATTGTATGTTATTTTTTCCAATGGAATACATTTAATCATTTCCATGTACCATTGCTGTATTCTCATGCATTGTTCCATTTTCCAAGTTGACATTATACATTATGATAACTAAGGCTATCATAATAAATTTTTTTTGCGCTTTATCCAATTTGAAGCCCAATGCCTTACTTCTTATACTACTTAGAAGAAAGATCTCTGGATTTTTTGGCATGTTATTTTATTTAATATCTGATTTATATCTTCCCAAAACATTTTCACTTTCTCACATGCCCAAATTGCATGTATTGTTGTTCCCATTTCCTTCTTACAGCGAAAACATCTATCTGATAATGTTGGATCCCATTTTTTTAAACTTTTGGGGTGTGTAACCAATTATACTGTATCATGCTTAATCTTGTGTTTATTATATTCTTAGTTCCAGAACAACTTTACCCATGTTTCATTTTTTATCTTTATGTTTAAATCCTTTTCCCACTTTTGTTTGGGTTTACAGCTTATTTCATCCTTTTTCTTATCTTGCAGCTTGATGTACATGTTTGTTATAAATCTTTTAATTATCATTGCATCTGTAATCACTTATTCAAAGCTGCTTCCTTCTGGTAATCTCAGTCTATTTCCCAATTTATCCTTTAAATAAGCTTTCAGTTATTTCAGATATGCAAACATTGTACCATGAGTTATTCCATATTTGTACTTCAACTGTTCAAATGTTATTATTTCCCAAGAAACAATTTTCTATTCTTTTAATTCCTTTTCTCTCCCATTCTCTAAAGGAAAGGTTATCTATTGTGAAAGGGATTAGCGGATTTTGCATCAATGTTAATTTTGGTATTTGGTAATTCTTTTTTTTCCTTTCTAAGTGAATCTTCTTCCATATATTGAGTAAATGATGCAGTACTGGTGAGCTTTTATATTGTACCAACTTTTCATCCCACTTATAAAATATATGTTCTGGTACCTTCTCCCCTATTTTATATAGTTCTACCTTAGTCAAGTCTGGTTTTTCCCTTGTCTGGTAAAAATCTGATAAATATCTTAATTGTGCTGCTCTATAATAATTTCTAAAGTTTGGTAACTGCATACCACCTTGGTTGTACCTCTCTGTTAATTTATCTAACGCTATCCACCGTTTCCCCCCCATTCCACAAGAACTTCCTTATTATTCTCTTTAGTTCATTAAAGAATTTCTCTGTTAAAGGAATTGGTAACGGATGAAATAAGTATTGTATCCTTGGGAAGACATTCATTTTAATGCAATTTACCCTCTCTATCAACATTAGCAGTAATTCTTTCCAATGTTCTAAGTCCTCCTACAATTTCTTTATTAGCAGCTGATAACTTAAGCCACTTGTACAAATTAAATTATTATCTAACCTAATACCTAGGTATCGGATTGCTTGTGTTTGCCATTTAAATGGTGATTCTTTTTTTAAATTCTGTATAATCCGCATTACTCACCGGCATCACTTCACTTTTATTTGCATTGATCTTGTACCCCCGATATTTCTCCATATTCCTTCAATTTCTTATGTAATTCTTTTATTGATATTTCTGGTTCTGTTCAGTATACTGTGATGTCATCTGCAAATAAACTGATTTTATACTCCTTTATTTTTATCCTTTTTATTTTCTGTTCTTATCAGTTCTACCAATGGTTCTATTGATAAAGCGGACAGTGAGGGGGATAATGGACATCCCTGCCTCGTTGACCTACTTAATTTAAATTGATTCGATACATATCCATTTACTGTTACCTTCGCCAATGGTCCACTATATAATGCTTTAATCCAATTAATATATTTTTCTGGTAGATTGAATAAATAATTCCATTCTACTCTGTCAAAGGCTTTTTCTGCGTCTGAGCACTGTTGGCTGCTTATTTCCTTGAACTGCGTGAATTAGATTAATAAATTTACAGACATTATCCGCTGTTCGTCTTTTCTTAATAAATCCAGTTTGATCTTGTTTTACTATTTTTGGTACACAATTGGCCAATCTGTTTGCTAATAATTTCGCTATTATCTTATAATCTGAATTAAGTAGAGATATTGGTCTATTTGATGCTGGTGTTAGTGGATCCTTCCCCGTCTTTGGTATTACTGTAATTATTGCTGCCTTACATGAATCTGGCAAGTTTTGTGTTTCTTTTATCTGGTTCATTACTTCCAGGAAAGGAGGAATTAATAACTCTTTAAATGTTTTATAGAATTCTATTGGGAATCCATCCTCTCCAGGCATTTTATTGTTCGGCAGTTTTTTAAATATATCCTGTACTTCCTCTATTTCAAATGGCTTTATTAGTTTGTTTTGTTCCTTTTCTTGCAATTTCCGCAGTTCAATTTTAGTTAATATCTCTTCTACTTTATCATCTTTCCCATCATTCTCAGTTTGGTATAATTGTTCATAAAATTTCTCATTAATCTCTATTGGATTATATGAAATTTGTTTATCCTTTTTCCTTGATGCCAATACAGCTCTTTTAGCTTGTTCGGTTTTAAGTTGCCAGGCTAATATTTTATTTGTTTTTTTCTCCTAGTTCGTAATACCTTTGCTTTATTTTCATTATGTTCTTCTCCTTCTTATATGTCTGTAATGTTTCGTATTTTATTTTTTTGTCTGCCAATTCTCTCCTTTTTGTTATATCATCCTTTTTTACTAGTTCCTTTTCTGTACTTACTATCTCCCTTTCCAATTGCTCTAGTTTTACTTAACTTATTATCTGCCCACTTATGAAGGCTTTCATTGCGTCCCATAATATAAATTTGCCTTTCACTGATTCCGTATTTATTTCAAAATATGTTTTAATTTGGCGTTCAATAAACTCTCCAAATTCCTGCCTTTTAAGTAGCCTGGAGTTTAACCTCCATCTATATGTTCTTGGTGGGATGTCCTCCACTTCTATTAATAACAGGGGTGAATGATCATTTTTCAGTTTTCCTAACTCTACCCTGAATATGGGCCGACAACAAAAACATATCAATCCTTGAGTATGTTTTATGCCTACTTGAATAATATGAATATTCTTTCTCTCTTGGGTGTTGCCTCCTCCATATATCCATAAGTTTCATTTCCTGGATTGATTTAATCATAAATTTGGCCGCTTTATTCTTTTTAACTAGTCTTTTGTCCAGTTGTATCCAACATTGTATCCAAATTAAGGTTAAAATCCCCTCCTATCAAAATATTTCCTTGTGTATCTACAATCTTCAGAAAAATATCTTGCATAAACTTTTGATCCTCTTCATTAGGTGCATATATATTGAGCAAATTCCAAAATTCTGAGTATATCTGACACTTTATCATTACATAACTCCCTGCTGGATCTATTATTTCCTCCTCCATTCGATCAGTACATTTTTATTAATTAATATAGCTACACATCTAGCTTTTGAATTATATGATGCTGCCGCTACATGCCCTACCCAGTCTCTTTAATTCGTTATGTTCCACTTCAGTTAGATGTGTTTCCTGCACAAATGTTATATCTATTTTTTCTTTTTTTCAGTAAATTTAATAACCTCTTCCTTTTAATTTGGTTATGTATTCCATTAATGTTTATATTCATATAGTTCAACATGGACATCTCATATACTGTTTACACCTCATTTCCACTTCATCTCTCAGTTTTCCCTTTTTAAATTCAATGTATGACAACACATTTAAAACATAAAACTTTAAAACTTGACAACTCCCACATCCAATATACCCTTAACCCCAAATATTCCCCCCCCCCCCCCATCTCTGAGTTGCCCCTTATCCCTTGCCGGGCAACCACAACTCCCTTTTCCATTTGGATTGTGAACCTGGTCGCAAGTGTCAACTGATTTCGCAGTGACGGTTATTCTCTCTCTCCCTCCCCCCCCCCAGAAAATACTTTTTTTAAAAAAAACACACATATAACAAAGTTCTCCCTTTCCCACCCCCTTATTTCCTTTCTTCCCTTCTCTTCCCCTTCTTTAGTTCTTTACTTATACATTGTTTTTCCATCTTTTTATATGTTTTATCGCCGTTCTTCATTCTTGTTATACATCTCTTCATCTCTCCTTCTGTCCTGCAAGCGCTCTGGAAATTCTGTGCTTCCTCTGGATCTGAGAACAGTCTGTTTTGCTCCCCAGGGATAAATATTTTAAGCACAGCTGGATGTCTTAACATAAATTTATAACCTTTTTTCCATAGGATCAATTTTGCTGTATTAAACTCCTTCCTCTTCTTTAAGAGTTCAAAACTTATGTCTGGGTAAAAAAAATATTTTTCCTTGGCAATGGTTTATTGTCTTCTCTAATTTTATTCCTTGCCCACTCCAGTATATTTTCTCTTGTCGTATATCTCACATTTTACTAAAATGGATCTTGGTTTTTGATGTGTCTGTGGTTTTGGAGCTAGTGTTCTGTGTGCCCTTTCTATTTCCATTCTTTCCTATATTTCTGTCATTCCCAGGACCTTTGGGATCCATTCTTTTATAAATTCCTTCATATCTGTGCCTTCTTTATCCTCCTTTAGGCCCACTATTTTTATCTTGTTTCGCCTACTAAAATTTTCCAACATATCAATTTTCTGAGCTAACAACTCTTGTGTCTCTTTAATTTTTTTTAAATCGCTTTCTTCCAATTTTCCTCTTAAGTCATTTACTTCCATTCCTAGTCGTTTCTCGTTCTTCGACATTTCTACTCTTTTCACTATTTCTGTCACTTTATCTTCTGTTCTTTTCATTTTTCTTTTAATTGCACTAAATTCTAATGACAACCATTCTTTTAATGCTCTCATTTGCTCTTGAAAGCAAGCTTTATCTGTATTCTGTCCATCTGTTTTACCTTCTATTTCTGTGAAGATCGTGGTTTTCTTCTTCTTCCGTGTCTGTACCTGTGTTTTTGTCGTCCTCTTTGTATCTGTATCTCTTCTGACTTTCCTGATGAGTTGCTGGTCTCACTTTGTCGGGGCCTCTTCTTGCTTGACCTCTTGCTGTTGGTCCTTCTGAGCTGCTCATCTGAGCCTCCTGCTGCTGTTCTGCTTTCCTTTCACTCCCTCTTTTGTCGTTTTCCTCTTCTTCCAGTTGAGAGCCCCGGTGTCGGGCATCCCTCAGCTGGTTGCGCTGTGGTTGCCTGCTCCTTGGCTGAGCCCCCCTCCCGTTGGTCTTCTCCTTAGTTTAGCACTGAGCACTTTTGTTTGGCTCAGAGAGCCATTTTTGCAGTCCAGCGGTCAAGGGATCGCGACTCCGCGGGGCTGTCACCAACCTCGGAGATCGGGCGTTCTTCTCCACCACGGCTCCGTTTCTTCGTCCAGGTAAGGCCTTCTTTCTTTTCCGGCGTCTTTTCTTTTTTTTTCCCCCTGTTGTTTTTACTTTTTCCTTCTTGGGTGCCATTTTCTTTCTTTTCTCTACAACTTTATCTTTTATTTCTTATGTTTTGTATTTATAGAACTTTGTATTTTCTTCACTTTTTTTCTTCTTTTCTGGAGAGGGCTGGTATTACCCTACCGGCCACTACTCCATCACATGGCTCCTTCGAAACATAAAATTCTTAAGGGTTTAAACAAACTTGATGCAGAAAGGTTGTTTCTAATGCTGGGAAAAACCAGAACCAGGGGCTATAGTTTAAGGATAAGGGGGGATTTTTTAAGGACCGAGATGAGGAAAAATTTCTTCTCTCAGAGAGTGGTAAATGTGTGGAATTCTTTGCCACAGGAAGTAGTTGAGGCCGGTTCCCTGTCAATATTTAAGTGCAAGTTAGATTTGGCCCTTGTGGCCAAGGAGATTAGGGGGTATGGGGAGAAGGCAGAAACCGGGTACTGATCAGCTCTGAGGGGCCAAATGGCCTACTCCTACACCTATTTTCTCTCTTTCTAACTCAATGAAAGTCTCTCTTTATGTTGGTCTTTCAGCATACTGAGATGTCGGTCTGGGAATGCTGCCAACTGGCACATTCCAGGCTGCAGGAGCAAATGTTGAGGTTTGGTGCAGCCATGCAAAGGCACTGTGGGGAAAGATACTGGGCATGAGGGGCTGACACTAAGGGGAAGCCCCTCAACCAACAGAGGGGTGGGGGTGGAGTATTAAGATAAGAATGTAAAATACAATGATTATGTATCAATATGATTTTCACTATGAATATAAAAAGTCTTGAACAGTTTTTCTTATATTGGAAATAATTTATTGTGAATAAAGTATATTGGGGGGAGCAGCTTGATTGACTGAACGGTGTATGTCAAATCTAGAGGGAACAAAACAGGGAATACTTCAGTTTTGATGCTGTTGACTTGTCGGACAAATGGAAAATCTGTGTTCATGAATGAATAATGGGTTCTGAAGTGAAGAATTAGATGGAGCCTGTTGGGAACAGCACAAGTGGGTGAGTTCAGGGTTGGAGAAAATGAGGCAAGAGGGAAAAAATAGTTTCTGTAAGTAGTTACATTTCAGAGCAGTATGAAATAAGCTTTTCCCCTTCATTTAAAGTTGTACCTTTAAAAGATCAAACACATCATCTGCATCCAATCTATAATCGCAGAGCCTATGTAATAGTTCCACGCGTAAACGAATGGGCAATTCTTTGAACTTGGTGTTTTTCAGTGGGTTTGCTCTGCCTTCTTCAAGTTCCCATCGATGTTTAATAATGTCTTCCAAGTACATGTCACAGCTGTCGGGTCTGGGAAACAAATATACTGTTAATAACTATAATCAAACTGTTCAATATACACAGGAGACATTTGCCATCTTTGGCTGCTATATTCACAGTATGTACTTACTGGGAAATGACAGCTCTAAACATGGAAAATTTGAGTGTTCCTGGTGGTCACTGACACAAGGCCTTTGGGTTAGGAAACAATGGTAGAATATTTATATTGTTCATTGAAGGATTTTTTTTTAAAAAGATTCAATATTCTGTTATTATCATGTAATAAAACAAGAAAATGTAATATTACATAAGGCAGAGAATCACCATTAGTAACAAAGGGTTGCCATTTTGCAAGTAATGTGCAGTTTAAAAGGTTCATTTTTAAAATTATCGAGTATTAGCTACAAGATTTTTTTTTAAAAAGAACACGTACAAGATGTAATTACTCCTGAAGAATATCATAACGTTTTTATTTACCAGTTATATGCCTTGCCATGGAGCAACATGCTACTTAAACGATGGCAAGTGTAATCACATCAGCCAACCCAAGAAGGCAGAGTGGTGTCACTAACATTCAATCACTGATGGACAAAAGAAATAGAAGTTGGAGCAGGCCTTTTGCCACTGTGCCTGCACATTCATTAAATAATACTGTGACTGACCCCTTCCCTCACCAATTCCATTTCCCTCAATTCCTTGAGCAACTAAAAAGATCGATCCATTTCAATCTTGAATCGACTCCCTGGCTAAGTTCCCACAGCCTTCCCAAATAAACAATTCCACAGCCATCTGCATGAATAATTTTTTGCTTATCTTAGTCATAAAATGAGGAGAGGGTGAGAAATTGATAGGTATATGGGAAAGGACAGGTATGGGAAATAGCATTGATGGGTATATTCTTAGAACTACATAGGATTGTCTTCCTCTTTTAGTAAGAAAAGACAAAATAACCACAGACCAAATGCAGATATTTCAATGCATTTCATTGTCGATCATATTATTTCATACTGGCCAGGTTCAAACAAATATTGAACTAACATGCAGAAAAAAAAGAAACAAGAGATGTGCATTTCACGCAGGGTTAAGGCCAGACAGAGATATCAATTTGCACTATTGGAGGTTATTTACATTAGTTTGGTATTCAAAAGTGGGGGTGGAATGTCACTTCAGATGCATTGTACTGAGAAGTTCTTTGTGACACCTTGTTCTTGTCATTCTATTGAATTTGCTCAGCTTGACATTTGTATCACAGACATCCAGGCTACAAGTCTCCACAGTACAATGGAACATAAATACTTCCTATCAGATGCATCTTAAGAACAAAACTTGTATAAAGAAAGATTTTTTAAAAAGTCATGGGGCAGTGATGTTGCCTTGCTTGACACCAATTTGCAGAGATTGGGTTTGTGTGGATTTGTCGGCTAAATTCCCCACATGAAGCAAATGCAAGGTTAAAACAAATTCTTCCACAAACAAGTTTGAGAAGCATGTTCCATAGTCCATCGCAATCAAAAGGCTTTTGTGGGGACTTAAAAAAAAGGCCAGGTATAACTGACAGAGGGCCCCCAGACCTGAAATGTTGTTCAAGGTAGTATCTCATTGGCGAAGACGTTACTGCGACTGCCACAACTGATGGAGACGTCGCGGAGACCTGCTGGACTAGAAAAAGTCTCCAGAAAAATCGAACATGTTTGATTTTCCGGCGACCCAGCTAATCTCTGCAACCAGCAGAGAATCGAGTCGCCAGCAGGTCTCCACCTAGTCTCCAGGCCAGTGAAATAGGCCCTTTAACTATCTATGGAAGCTGCATGACCTGCTGAATTTTACCGGTAAAGTTGTATTTTGCACATGCACAGCTGTTGATGTACTCCAACTTTAGATGTACATATACAGACACTAAACTCCTATCCTTAACTGCAGCATGTGAAAGAATGGGCCTTACAGTTAACATCCACTGGTCTCCCACCCAAACAACCTCCCAACCATAACGGTCCAAAATGTGGGCAACTTCCTCCATATTTAAAGAGTTGTTTTTCTGTGAAGACAGTAGTGAAATTCAGCAGACAATAAATTGCTATAGGAACTCAACAGGTCAGACAGCATCTATGGATAGAAATGATCAGCCAATGTTTCGTTCTGGATCCCCATCAGGACTAGACTATAGGAAAGGAGGTGGTATTATGTATGAAAGAGGCAAGAGGCTGGGGAAGGGGCCCCAGAGGTGATAAGATAGAAGGTGTGGGAGATAGAGAGATTACTAGAAAGGAAGGTGGGGTGAAAAAAATTTAGAGGGGGTAAAAACAATGAACAGAATAGATATGAAGAAGAGATGGAAACAGTGGAACCAGAAGGGGGCTGGTGGTTACCTAAAGTTAGAAAAATCAATGCTTGTGCTGTTAAATTTAGGTTGCCCAAAAGGAATATTATGTGTTGAGTTAAACAAGAAAGTGTGCTGATTTTGGGGTAGGATGCAATGCACAAACATGCTGGAGTAATTCATGCAGCATCCATAGGAAGTAAATAAAGGGTAACCAATGCTTCAGGCCCGGGCCCTTTGTCAGTTATAAGCAAAAACAGGCAGGCACTTAAATAAAAAAGGGGGAAGGAGGTGATAAAAGTGGGAAGAAGCACAGGCTAACAGGTAAGAGGTCATAGGTGGATCTGTCTGACTGATCATATGGTTGTAGAGCTTGTGAGCAGCATTGTTTGGTCTCTCACCTGATAATTGACAAGGCCAAGAACAGGCACGTTTCATGGTGAGAATGGTTTAAGGAGTCAAAATGGCTGGCTAAAGACTATTCCTACCTGCTGAATTATCCCAACAAATTTTCATCCACTTAAGATTTTAGTATTTACAACTTTTGTGTTTCTCGATGATGAAATTCATCATTGCATACCACCAAAGACTTTGGCCAGAGGATTTCATTACACATAGCAGGCACAAAACCAATAGCAACAAGGCCTCTGCATAATCCTTCAAATCTTTATTTTTTTAGGCTCTAATTAAACTTCTTACAGGCAAGCAATGCTCCCCAGAATCCAGACACCAGACTCTGAAAACAGTCATTGCACTCCAAACTTCATCACAGCATGAAATTACCATCTGGACTTAGGAAAAGCTTCAAAGATATATTAATCAAAATGATATCCCATAATTTACTGAAATCATGGTTCTCATCTGTTAATACACAGAGTGTAGAGGATAGCACAGATAGCACCACGCCGTTACAGTAACAGTGACTGGGGTTCGAACCCAGTGCGATCTGGAAGGAGTATGTACATTCCCGTGTCTATGTGGAGTTTCCTCCTAACAGGAGGTGGTCAGTCAATTGGGTGTAATTGGGCAGCACAGGCTTGAGGGGTGAAAGGGCCTGTCCCCATGCTGTACACCTTTAAAAAAAAACCACCATGAATGGTACACACACACAGGAATGCAGATGCTACAGTCTGAAAAAAGCTATTGAAAAAACTCAGTTAGTTAGACAGTATCTGTGGAGGCAAAGTGATGGTTGATACTTTGGTCCAAAACTATTTCTGAACTGAAAGGTGCAAGTAGCACACCACCTGTAGCACACCCACTCATCCTGCTGCACTACAGCACCCTTCTTCCCAGTCTGCAGCATTGTCTGAAAGCCCTGCAAGCAGTTCCACGATTCTTTACTTTACCACTGTAGCACCTACAAACACCTACAGGAACACAAGAAAATGGGAGCAGGAGATGGCACTCTCAAGCCTGTCCCACCACCCGCAATGATCTTAGCTGATCTGCCCAGGCATCAATCCATTCTTGATAGCCCTCAATATTCTGATCATTCAGATATGTATCAAAACAAGACAATCTAGCCTTCTCTTGTGTATCACATTCTGAACTTGAAAAATTATAGATCCAATTTCTTTACCCACTTGTGATAGACAGCCTTTTCATTCCAGGAATTAGCTTTGTGAATCTCTTTTTAGATTGTCTGCGATGCCAGTGGATGCTTTCCTCAGAGAACAAACTGTGCGCAGTTATGGCTTCACCATTACCTAGGCACCAGTCTGACAAAGTGAAAGTGGAGGGAGGGGTGGCAAGTTGCAAGCATTCATGCAATGTATGAAACAACATGGAGGTTGTGAAGGAGCAGCAAGAACTGTGGCATGAGTATTTAAACATGTCCAAAATGATCAGCATCAAAATGATCGTTACACACAGACATTGTAAAGGTTTGTTAATCTGATTCACATTGCAAAAGAGGTTGTACTGACTTCATTAATTTTCAGTTAGTTTTAAGTCCACATTATAAATGTGCATGGAAAAAGCAGTGGATGATGCTAATTTTAAAGTCATATTTACATTAGAAAGTTCTCAAATTTGCCAAAAAAAAAAGATTTCTTGTTTTTAGTCACTTTTGTTCAAAATAATAAATCTAATCGATTATAAAAATCTGTTTAAATGAAGCATCACAATTACAAAGAAGTTGGTAACTTGTATTGCTACAGGATCTACGAAGATCATACAAAACCAACATAGAAACTATTCCCACAAAGAAAACTTCAAACTCAGGTTATCTGTGAGAAGGCACTGGTGATTTTTAGCAAGCTGCTCTTGGTAGCTCTTAGATTTTTGAAGAAAAAAGGGGGAATTAAGTTATAGGGAATATGCAGATAAATGGAGGAGAGTCCAGGTCAAGTGGAGCAGACTCAATGGGCTAGATGGCTGACTCCCGCTCCTGTCTCTATGTTCACAGAATGCAGCTGCTGAATTTCACTTCACTCTGCAGAATTGCACTGTTTTGTCCAGTCTCATTTACTCATTCTTCAACCATATTCAGTGAACTGTTAGGAAGCCCACGAAAATATCTTCAGCTTTTGGCTTATTGATTTTTTTTACTCATCTTGTGTATTGAACAAGAATCAATTACAGCAAAACTCACAATGTGCTGCTATTTTCAAAAAGGAAACAATCCTTTATACATACGTGATATCTCTACGTTGATAGCAGCCTTGTAGTAAACAAGTAATCAGGTCATCAAGAAATTCAATGTCATTTATCAGGAGAGCCTCTTCAAGTTCCTGGTCAAGTTGGAAAATAAAAACGTTAAGTGTAGTGAATTGTAGAAATCAATTAAACAATCAAACATTGACCTCCTGAAACAGTGTCCTCTTTGCCAAATAAATCACTTGACAGGTTTTGAAACTGACAATGTACCTGCCAATATAATGTTTGACTCTCATAGTTATAATTAGCACAGCAAAACCAATGAAGATATGAGTTGATTGTAAAAAATCCTGCAAAACAGGCAGGCTATCCCTGGAAAATAGAGAACCAAATACATTTCAAAATCACCAAACTGATTTAATTACACAAAACATTAGCTTGAGTTTTCTATGGGGAAAAAGGCTAGAATTCTGGAATGTCCTCAAAACATTGTACTTTCAGCATCTCGTTAAATTGTGATCCATTGTATTTAGACAATGTAAACCCATGCTTTTGAGTAGTCTGTTTCAATGCAATTTCATATCTAATTTTTTTTTAATCTTCCCCTAAAATGGTCATCATGTTGACTTGGGTCTCTCTCATTCGTAACCCTCAATTTATCTTTGTGGCTCTCCGATAGTCATTCTCCTTTGCGTGTGAACACTTTTTTTAAAAAAAACAAAATAGACTTTAGTCACAATAAATAATTTCTTTCCATTCTTCATTTCATATCCATCATTGTGCTTTGTTATATTCACTTCGATTTACACCATTATGACCACTGTGGCACCTTGTTCGTACTCCCATCTCTGATGTTTGAGCTTCCCACTGTCTTAGTCTGGAAATCGAAGGGCTCTACACTATGGTCCTTCCCCACAGCATCTTTGTGATGGCTGCACCAAGCTTCAGTGCATCCCTCAGCATGCACTCCTGCAGACTGGAACGTGCCAGCCCAACACCACTTGCACCAACATCTTCGCGTGCTGCAAGACCAATCGATTGCTGGCAGAGCAAAGTGCGTCTTTCAGAGTTGATGGTCTTCCAGCAATTCTGGATGTCTGACTGTGTGCATCCCCAGGAGCAGCCATGAAATCAGAGTCTTTTGTCCATGCTGCTGCTGGGGATAAACTGCGACAGTTCATAAAACAAAACAAAATCACTATCCTTTTCAGGCAAGCCTGTTGTTGACCCCATTTCTTTAGGTCTTTTGATAGTTGGCCTCTGCATGGAAGTTAGCTAAAAGCCAAATGAGAAGGTATTTCTTACCTTTTCATGAAGGTCCAGAAAAGCCTGCTTTGATGTCCCCTTTCAGCCTGGAGGCAGCTGGGGCATTGCTACAGCACTCAGGAGGTGTGGCTACTGATGCCATGACGCCATACATATGCACCAAGCAATGGCCAACTTCGTTACCTATAATCCCCCACGCACCTGGAACCAGAACAGTTCCAGCTACGAGGGGGATCATGGGCAAGGTAGATGATGGCCATTGATCTGCTGTGTATTGAACCACCCTTTCCACCTTTGTGTGTGTGTGTGTGTGTGTGTGTGTGTCCTTCATCTATATCAAGTGTTGTTAATATCTTTTATGGTACAAGAGAGTTCCCAATCTTTATCAAGTGTTCTTAATATCCTTCATGGTACAAGAGAGTTCCCAATCTTTTCTGCTCATTTCACTATCCTCTCCAGGGTCTTGCTGTTCAAGAAGGGTGGGGCATGGGTCTCACCTATGCCACATACAGCAGTCTCAAGAGCTGACCAGGTTCTTTCCTGTTATTAAGAGGGAGAGTCACAGGAAAAGATTCAATTTTTAGTGGATCTTTGTGATCTTCAACCTCTTGATGTTCCCCTTGGTAGCTTCTCACTAGGTCATTGGGCAGTCGAAGAAGGGTTTCACTGTTCTCCAACTAGCATACTCCTTTAGATCCTCTGCATTCTCTGGAGTCAGCAATTTCACAATCTCAAATTCTTGTTGCAAGCACCTCCAAACTAGATCCCCATCACCCTCAGATGATCAGATCTAAATGTGAAGTGGATGGTGGACCTGCCAGAGCAGTGCCTTGCTCTTATTCTAGTTTACCCTGGCACCCGATTCCAACTCAAATCGGCTACAGATGCTAATCAATCTGCGGATTGATCATGTCTGAACCAAAGACAGCGACAATGTACAGGGAAGTCTTGACCTGAGTGCCTTCACTGCCTGGCAATTCACTCTTTGCTGATGGATTCGGCAAAGGGCTCTATGCAGCACACAAATTGGACTGGGAAGAGATGGCAACCTTTCCCAACTCCAGACGATGGGGAAGCTATGCATTTTTCACCCATTGATTGTGATATGGATACCTGTGTAGAGCGGTTTAATCCAATTTTAATCCAATTTTGATTTCCCTCCCCAAAATCCATTTTAGAGAGCACATCCATCATGTATGTGTGTAAATCTGATTGAAGGTCTTCTTCTGATCTAAGCTGACCAAACAAGTGTTTATCCTCCTGTCCTGCATGTATACGACCACATCTCTGAGCAGCATGAGGCTATGAGAGATCTTCCTGCTTGGAACCCTGCAGGTTTAGTCTGGGTAATTACCTCCAGCAGGGCAGACTTGATTCAATTGATGATGGCCTTGAACAGGATTATGAAGTTGACGCTTCACGATTTTATGAGTTTCCAATTCCTGATATCCTCCTCCCCCTTCTGTTTGAAGATGAGGGTGAAGATGCCTTCTTCATGGAATCTGACATGCTGCCTACTAGGACCAAAGCTTTCAATACTTCCAGCCAGTCCAGGCTCACTCAGTCTCACAGAGCCACATACAACTCAGTCAGTAAGCCATCGCTTCGGTGAGACTCAACTCTACCCGAAGGAACAGATGGTGTCCTTCAGTTCTTCCAGGGTAATTGGCTGGTCCAGACTATCCCACTTGCTGTCATCTAAGACTTCCATAATAGAGGACAAGATGTTTTGGGAGGCCTTTCTGTCTGCAGTTTTTATGTTGTACAGTTCAGCATAAAGGTATCTGCAGATCCTCTGTATACCCATCTCTGAGGATGTGGCTGACCAGTCTTAAGACTGTGGATCACAGAGCTGCTTCTGTGAACATTTTGAAAGAAGCGTAAGCAAATCTCATTCTGTGCAGGTCAGCAGATTCTGGATAGGAAGATGACCTTGGAGATTTTGTCGGAGTTCCTCCCTCACATCCACCACTCTTGACTGCAGAAGGAGGAGTTATCGCAGGTGAGTCTGGAGTTGGCTCAGTTCCCTTGCCTCTGTCTTGCTCTCCAGACATCACTGAGATTAAAGAACCTCTTGATGTTCCCCTTGGTAGCTTCTCACTAGGTCACTGGGGAGTCGAAGAAGGGTTTCACTGTTCTCCAACTAGTATACTCCTTTAGATCATCTATATTCCCTGGAGTCAGCAATTTCACAATCTCAATTGCCTCAATTTATTTGATATGTGTTCATCTCTTGTTGATATCACTTTTGCAATTTTAACTTCATCCTGCTTTCTACTTACATTACAGTCATCCAATTTCTTTTTCTCTCATTCCCACTATTCATATTCCTTTCCAATTTCTAATTGCAATTTCTTCTAGTCTAATTTCCAAAACCCTAACTTGTTTTTCTTATCCCAAGAATTCAACCAATTCTTTTTTGTTTTGCATTTTTTGGATAGTGTTGTGAAATAACAGAGACATTCCTCCCAGTTCATGAAATAAATTTCGGAGTACCTAGCCGAGTACTGAAAACCTCTACTGACCACTGGCCAACGTATTCACTGATATCTTCAACATCTCTCTCCAACCCAGCTATTTCAAATAGTTTACCATAAAGTACAGTTGAGGGGTGTCTTTCAACCAGTGACACTCTCAGCCATAGTGTTCAAGTGTTTGGAGAGGCTGGTGCTGAAGCATATCAGCTCCTGGCTGAATGGCAACAAGGGTTATTCCAATTTGCCTACAGCAGCAATAGAACACAGCAGATGCCATCTCACTAGAACACCTGGATAGCAAAGATGCATTCATCAGGATGCTCTTTTATTGATTACAGTTCACCATTCAACACCATCAGCACTTCAAAATTGATCAGCAAACTCTAAGCCTGGGCCTCAATACTCCACTGTGTAATTGGATCCTGGATTTCTCACCTCCAAATCCCAATCAGTGCAGATTATTAAGAACACCTCCACAATCTCCATCAGCACCAAAGCACCACAGGGTTGTGTACATAGCCCCTTGCACTACTCATTCTGACTGTGGGGCATGGTACAATAATAAGACCAATTACAAATTTACTGACAGTGCCATAGTAGTGGGCTGTTAAAAGAAGAGGGGTGATGAGTCAGCATGAGGGAAATTGAAAACTTGGCTGAACGGTATACTAACAACAAGCTCACCCGTAATGTCACCCAAACCAAAAGAGGTGAATGTGGACTTTAGGAGGGGAAATCAGAAGTGTACAATCTAATGATCGTTGGGAGGACAGAGGTGGAGAGGGTGAGCAAATTTAAATTCCTGATAGTCACCATCTCGGAGGACCTTTTTAGACCCATCATACCAATGTCATGGCAAAAAAGGCATGTCAGCGTCTCTACTTATTCAGGAGTGTTATTAATATTCCCTCAGTTACCATTATTCCCTCCGTGCTGGTCAAGAAGCTTCAAACTCCAGGCCTCTGTAAACCACCCCTCCCTCCACAACTGGATCCTTGACTTTCTCATTTGAAACCAGTCAGTAAAAATTGGAAATAACGTTTTCTCCTCACTGGCGCACCCCAAGGTTGTGTGCTTAGCCCACTGCTCTACTCATTATACAACCACGACTGTGTGGCCAAGCACAATTCCAATGACATCTACGTTTGCCAATGACACCACAGTTGTCAGCAGAATCATAAATGGCAAAGAGGAAGCATGCAGGAAGGAGATAGATCAGGTCGTTGAATGGTGTAACAAAAAAAACCTTGCTTTCAACGTTAGCAAAACCAAGGAGATGATTGTGGACTTCAGGAGGAAGTCAGGGGAATGTGACCCAGTCCTCATCGAGGGTTCATAGTGGAGATGGAACTTCAAATTACTGGGTGTCAACAATCATAAGGGAGGCTCACCAGCAACTATACTTTGTGAGGTGTCTGAGGTTTCTTATGTCACCGAAGACAAACTTCTACAGGTATAGCATGGAGAGCATTCTGGCTGGTTGCATCACTGCCTAGTATGGAGACAACTCAGGATAAAAATAAACTCCAGAGGGTTGTTAACTCAGCCAGCGACATCACAGGCAGAGTCTTAAAAAGGCAGCCTCTATCCTCAAAGACCTCCCCACCACCAAAGGCCACGTCCTCTTCACTCTGCTACCATTGGGGAAAAGATGAAGGAGG
Organism: Narcine bancroftii; assembly: GCF_036971445.1. Lineage (NCBI taxonomy): Eukaryota > Metazoa > Chordata > Chondrichthyes > Torpediniformes > Narcinidae > Narcine > Narcine bancroftii. The sequence goes on along the minus strand of NC_091479.1, from coordinate 82,213,714 downwards.
CTATAGATGAGCACTCAGTGGCACAAGGACAGCTTCTTCCCCACTGCCATCAGATTCCTGAATGATCAATGAACCAAAGACACTGCCTTATTATTTTAATTTTATTTTTTATATAGTAAATATCTTAAGATGGTTATAATATGTATGTTTGCACTGTGACGCTGCCACAAAACACTGAATTTCATGACTTGTTCATGACAATAAATTCTGATTCTGTGTTTGTGGAAACCTTGGCAAACATCAACACATGTGAAGTGCTGACCGGCTGCATCACGGCCTCTGACCGACTGGAAAGCCCTGCAAAAGGTTGTGGATGCAGCCCAGTGCACGACAGGCAAAACTCTCCCCACCATCTAGAATATTTATATAGAACACTGCCGTCAGAGTGCAGCAACAACCATCAAGGATCCGCACCACCCAGGACATGCTCTGTTCCTGCTCTGCCATCAGGAAAGAGGAACAGGTGCCACAAGGCTTGTTTCTCTAGATTCAAGAATAGCTGCTACCCCTCAACCATCATATGCCTGAACAATGGACTCATTCAGAGACTCATTTAAGGACTCATACTTCGATCAATATTTATTATTGAATATATTTCACTGCATTTGCACATTTTTTTTTACATTTCTTTCCTCTTCAGTACATTTTACAGTCATCAGAATTGGAAATTCTGCCTGGACTACAGGAAAAATCTCAGGATTCTGTGATGTCATATATATATTCTGGCAAAGTTTTCTTAATGTCTCTGTGAAGTTACAGAGGATATTTTGCTTAACAGCATTATATAAACCGCATAGTTATGAAGTGTTTAATTTTCCCCCAAACCATATCCAACTATATCTGGCAAGACTGACAAACTTGAAGCAAAAAACCAATAATGACCAAAATCTGAAGCAAAGAGTTAGCAATGAAACCAGAAAATATCAAAAACAACTCAGGTCAGAATGTAAGTGCCTGAAATGTTGATTGTTTCCCTTTGTGTGAATGCAGTCTTATCTACTGAGATTTCCAGTATTTTTTTTAAAAACAGATTTAAAACATCTGCCATTTGTGTTTTATTATCAAAGTATTGGCAATAATCTGCTGATCAGATAGCACCTGTGTAGACAGATACCACTCACATTCCAGGTAACAACCTTCCATTTGGTATAATCTACTGATTATAGTAACGTTTATCATCATGAAGGCAACCCAACGAAACAGCATTCACCGGTCCTCAGTGCAAAACATGCAGACACAAGACAAAGACAATACATATTCAGGACAAGTATTTGTATATACAAATAATTAAATAGTTTTGGGAGTCTCAGATAGTTCGTGTGAGCAGTTCCTTTGGTCATTCAGCATTCTCACTGCCTGTGGTGTTGGCATTGATACCCATATATCTTTCTCAATAGAAGCAGCTGAAAGATATAGTGTGCAGGATGGAAAGAGTACTCAACAATTTTGCATGCCCTCTTCAGACAACGATCATGGTAGATCACGTCGATGTGGGAGGAAGGAGTCTCCAGTGATCTTCTCTTGCACTCTTATGGAACTGTGAATAGATATCCAATCTATTATAGAATTCCTTAGTTCTGACGTCTGCATGTCATGCCTTATGTGTTCTGGAGTCAACACTGAGGACATTTGAACTGCCCAGATGAAAACTCACAATGCAAGTCAACGAAATTTGTGATAGTGGTGAGTCATTTCAGAGCTGCACTCACATCAAACTGATGATGAGCAGTCTGTGGGAATATTCTTCCTAGTTTAGCATGAAATTGGTAGTAGCAAGACATCTGTCATATCTAAATCAAGTGCAAACTTCTTAATCACTCGGAGAATACCATTTCTGGGCTTTTCATTCCAAATTTAACCCAGAACCAAATGACTCAGCTGGTATAGGTGGTCTCATGGCCCCATTAGTCCAGGTTCAATCCTGACCCCTGGTGCCTTCTATGTAGAAATTTGCATATTCTCTGCAATGATGTGGGTTTCTTCCAAGTGCTCTGGTTTCTTCTAATAGTTCAAAGTCGTGCAGATTCATAAATATCTCTTAAAATTCATCCAAGTGTATAGATAAATGGCAGATAGTAGGAATTATAAAGAAAGTTGGGAGAATAGGATACAGGGAAATTTTGTGGGAAATGGATTGCTGTGAGCTAGTGTTGACTTAATGGCTCAAATGGCCTCATTCTATGAAATGGGGAGTGGATGGTCCTCAGCATTAGTTCCCATGAAATTAACTGGATTTAATATTTCCTTATGGATGATATTCGAAACATCTTTATCCAGATCTTTAATGGAAGCTTTTCAATTACTGATCACGTAATTCAAGTAAGGCTTCAAAGCTCCTGTGTGCAAGGCAAGAAATATACATACTATACATACATGAGTTTGGCACGCAACTGATTTTCTCAAACCCAGTACAAAGAAATGGCAGGTAGGATGCAGATTTTTTATCATGTTGAGTGTTTGAAATATAGTAAACCCCTCTTCCAGTCAATAGAATAAGAATTGTTTTGGAGAGTGAAAAAGGATTATGACCCACAATTTCTGAGCACCGCAGAATTGTTCACAATCACAAAACCTGAAATTTAGTGCAGGCCAGTTCTGCAGCACTGAACCATACTGAAAAGGGGGACCGAGTTTCCAATGGAGCCCACAACTTAGAACACTAACGTGCAGGATTGAAGCATCATTCGAGGCATTCCACAATGTCAGATCTTTGTTACTGCAGGATCTTGTGAACCAATACATGTCAACATTCCAAGAAAATTGTCTTGGAAATTTGTTTGACTCAGTTGACAATTTTCACTTTAATTTAAGCCCCATTCTGAGGATCTGATGATTAAGTACTGACCCTCTTGTGCTGTAACTTGTACTGAAATGCTTTACCAAAACAAAAAAAAAGGTCATGTTTTAGGCATTGGAAAGGCAGCGGAGGTCACATTGACTTTTTGAGTGAAGAGAAAAATTGCAAACTGGAGAAACATAGGGGGTACATGCCAGAAAGCACAGAGCCCAGAAAACCGAGAGGTAGGTTAAGGCTTGGAGGCAAAGGATGTGGAAGAAAGCAGAGGTGATGAAGCAGACAGGCACTCCTCACGTGTTAATCCTCTCATTCCTGGGATTATTCCCGTAAACTTCTTCTGGACTCTCTCTCCAATACCAGCACATCTTCCTTAAATATGAAGCTCCAAACTGCTTGCAACATTCCAATTTCATCTGGCCTATGCCCAGTAAAGCCTCAGAATTACGTCTTTGCTTTTAAATTCTTAAAAATGAAGACCAAGATTAGATAACACTAGTTGTTCCAGGAGTTACAACACTAACATCTTCGTGTGAAAAATTGTCTGGGTGTGTCCTGTTCGTAAAAAACATGAGAAATCCAATCTGGCTTATTGTACTAGTCTCTTCTCAATGAGAAGAGCTATGAAATTTCTCAGGGCAGTGTTTTAGGCCCATGTCTTCAGCTGCTTCATTAGTGAGTTTGTATAGCAAGGTGAAAAATGAGTGATAATTGCATAATGTTCAATCCATTTGCAACTCCTTTGCAAATGATGCAGTAGAGCTTAGACAATATTCATGCAATAGATGATTAGCTGAGCAATATTTGTACCACAAAAGACAAGATAAATGCAGGAGTGGAGGCAATCGCCAACTTTTTTGCTGAATGCAGGTTCAGAAACAGGAGAAGGATGCAAAGGTCCTCGTTACGGTTCGTCCCCAATGGCAGGATGACAGAGGACTCTGTGTGTGTTCCTGGCAATAGCCCATAGCTCAGAGTCAGACATCCAGAGCTGCTGGAAAATCAACTCTGTGAAAGATGCACTTGGTCTACCCAAAACCTTTCAGCATATGAAGATTCTGGACTAGGAATACTGCCAATTGGCACATTCCAGGCTGCAGGAACACGGAGGCTTAGTGCAGCCAACGTGAGGGCGCTGTAGGAAAGAGTAGAGTCCTCCCATCACTAGGCACTGTGGGGAAGTCCCTCAACCAACTGAGGCCAGGTTGAGGAGAGGGTAGATGGGGAGAAAGAATAAGGTGGTAATGGTGAATTTAGAGAACAAATGTAACAATGTACATTGATAGGAATGTATAGGTATGACTGATATGTGTGTGAAAAGATTGAAAGGTTTTCTTTTCTGTAATTTTATTTATTGTGAATAAAGTCTATTTTTGGTTTTAAAAAAGTAGAGAATCATTTCCAGGGAGAGAGAATCTAACTACTTATCCTTGACATCCGCATTAGCATTGTCAAGCCTTCAAAATAGTATTCTGTGGGTTATCATTGAACAGAATGTCAACTAGAGCAGTCTCAAAATACCCTGGTTACATCAGATCAGAGGCTGGGCAACCTGCAGAGACTGTCTCACCTCCTCACATGAACATGTCACAGAATTCACTGATTTGCACAGTACTGCAGATGCAAATATTGCTACAAATTACAGTTAAAAACTGCACATGTCAGCAGAGACTAGAGAGGCTAAATGGCCTGTTTTCTGTAGCGTTGTGTGGCTCTAAGAGTAAGTGAGGTCTTGTCTGTGGTTCATTGTCCATTCAGAAATCTGATGGCAGAAGGGAAGAAGCTGTTTTTGGACCACTGGCTTCTGCACCTCCTTCCTGAAGGAGGCAGAGTGAAAAGGGCATGGCTTGGGTGGTGGGAGTCCAAGGATAGAGGCTGCTTTCTTAAGACACAGCCTCTTGTAGATAGTGAAAACTGATACCCTCCACGTACAATGCACAAACCAGGAATATCATGGAATACTCTCCTTTTGGCTGGAAGTGCAGTGCCAATAACTCCACAGATGCTTGACAAAAAGTGGCAACGTATCAATGACCCCAAATATTTATTTCCCCCTCTACTCCTGGATGATAGTTTTAGTTTGTGCATTGAGGTTACTCATCCAGGCTATTGGGATAGTATCCACCAAAGTTGCAACTTCTACCACGAGAACTACGGGGCATCATTTGTATGGAAACACCACAATTTGCCTTTCCTCTGAGTCATGCACCATCCTGACTTGATGTTGTCACTGGGTCTAAACTCTGGAACAGTATTTAACAATGGAGAGTCCTCATGAGATAGACTGTAGCAATTCAAGGCACCAGCTCACCATCACGTTCTCACTTACAACTGGAACTAGACAAATCCTAAAAATTAACAAAGAAAACAATCCAATCCACCATTAACAGTAACTTAAATGCATTACAATTAATGTATTCTGTTGGTCAGGAACAATCCTCCCCTTAAATCAAGTGGAGTACACCAAAAAGACAACTGCCACCTATTCTTTCACCCAACCATCTAGTATACAATATTTTATACATGCTTTGCCTTATTCTCTCAAGGGAAGCAATTCAAAAAATAGTATAGTGCAACAGCAGCATCTTATCTTTTCTCTGACATTGCTGTAACATTCTGAAATCAGTACGGAATTCAACAACTTCAGGTTACATGGCTTCATCTTCATCAGAACAACTTCAGCTTCACTCACTCAGAAATTTCTTTTGCCCAATTCATTCCTCTCCCAACTTATCTCACGATATTTTCTTAATTTGCTAGTTGCAAGTTGGGGCAGGGATGAGGTTTCCAGCTATTCAGAGAATGCATCTCCAAAAGGGGACCGAATGGAACATTGTCAAGATTCTTAAATGACAAAACTGGGTTGTATTGCGAGTTGTGACGAAGATGCAATGCAGCTTTGAGACAGTTTAAAGTAGTCGAGGAAGTGCTCATATTTGACGTATACATGTGGATAATTGTGAAGTTATCCCATTTGGGAAGATAAACTGAAATCAGCAGTTATTTAACATCATAATGCATCAGGAAGAGTTCAAATAAAAAGGAACCTTAGAACCCTCATACACCAGTCCCCCTCCAAAAAAAATCAAATATGCAGGTGCACTAAGTAAGCAGTTCAGGTGGCAAATGATATATTGGCCATCCCTGCAGGATGATTGGAGAACAGGAGCAGAGATGCCTTGTTGGCATTATACAGTGGCTTATTTTAATTATTCCTGGATCAAAGTGTATAGTTTTAGTCTCCTTATCCAAGAAAGGAAATATGTACAAAGAAAGGATGATGAAAATTCACCAGACTGGTTCCTAGCTTTACAGAGGGCAGATTGGGTTGACGAAGCATAAATTCAAACAAGTTTAAAAGGATCTCATTCAAATATACAACATTCTGAAATGGATCAACAGGGTGGCTGCTGGGAAGTCTCAAGACATTTATAACTGAAAGGAGGGAAATGTTTTCACCCAGGGGACACAAACGGTGGAAGTGTCTACCACGGAAGGCTGTGGAGGTCAAATTTCTGAATATACTTAATGTGGTAATAGGTTTTGGAATGTGCACTGACATCAGAGGGAGGCCCAACCATGGCCATATTAATTGGAAAAGTAGGAATGGAAGATCAAATGGACTAGTCCTGCTCTAATTTTTCAGTTGCCATTTCAAAAACATTGCTGATTAGCATTAATCCAAGGTGCAAGGGTACATGCTGCATCACACACAAACAAGGTGTGAGCAATGTGAGGACACAAAAGGCTTCTTCAGAATCCGCCTGAAGAGAAAGTGGCCCTTTGATTTGTCGTTCAGGTGGCAACACTAAAAGCGCAGCGCTGGCCACCTGAAGGGAAACATCTGAGTGCACTCTGGCTCCTGTCCCATGAACCATCAAGTTAGGATGGCTGGCTATCAGCTCAGGGACAGTCCTCGTGGAATATCCCCACATTGATCGCTCTGCCTCCGGTAGAGGAGAAGGAGGCTGGGGCGGGCGAGAAGGCAGCTGGGGCAGGCGGCCGGCGGGGGAGAAGGCGGCTGGGGCGGCCGGCCGGCGGGGAAGGCGGCTGGGGCGGGCGGCCGGCAGGGAAGAAGGCGGCTGGGGCGGGCGGCCGGCAGGGAAGAAGGAGGCTGGGGCGGGCGGCCGGCAGGGAAGAAGGAGGCTGGGGCGGGCGGTGGGTGAGTATGGCGTTCAAGTCGGGTGCCGGCATTGTTTCAGCCATCCCCCTTCTCCCCTGCCGGCTGCTCCAGCCTCCTTCTCTCCTGAAGGCTGCTCCAGCCCCCTTCTCCTCCACCGGCCGCTCTAGCCCCGCAGTCCCTGTGCTGACAGCTCAGCCAGCTGCCCGTCCCGACGTCCTGCACCGGGTGGTGGGAAGGGGCAGTTGGGAGAAGAGCAGTCAGGTGCTCACCAGCTGACTGTTAACCAGAATGCAGCCGCTTTTAGGTGGCTGCATTCAGATGGCTGGGGAGGCCACTGTGCTGTGGCAATTATCCCTCTCGAGGGAGGGTTACAAAGTTCGCCTTGCAAGCGCCTCCTGCACATTCACATGGCCTCCCAACAGCCACATATTGCCAAAATATGTGGCTTTACAAGCGGGGCAATTGGCCACCTGAAAGTGCCTAAAGGAATAAGACTAGAAAACAACACTTCCTCCAGTTAATCTCCAATTGCAAATTATGTTCAAAAGGTCATAACCTATCTGGTGTAGTGAAGAATGACACACGCTCAATGCACTTATAGTCAAGCCTGGTTTATTGCACTCTTTGCCCCTGTTTATATAGGCCTAGTTTCCTGCCGTTGGGCCCGGTTTTCTTGCTGTTGTCAATGGAAGTGATGTCAGCAGCATTCTAGTTGCTGATTGGTTTATTTTCCCGTCACACGGGCAGTCAGCCAAGGAGAAAGGCCATTAGCCTGCGCGGGCCTTGTGTAATTGCTGCATTCGACCCCCATTTTGTGTGTTGGGCCGCCTCCTGGGTAGCAGGCCACTACACTGGTGTGTTTTTCATTCAACTGCAGTAAATGTAAAACTTTGTCTGCAGTTGTGAGAACTGTATGCAATGCACTGAGTTACTATGAAATATTTAACTCTATAAAAATTAAAGAATTTATCTGATAAGATTTTGAAATATTCAGTGGAAAACCAAAACAACTTCCACACCCATGCAGAACTGACCCATCCCGACTGTCAAGCTAGTTTAGTCAAACACAAAACTTTGAAGTTAATAAAAGTCAGCAGGATCCACTTTGACTTGTTAACCGCAATAACAAATTACAGTAGGCACCCAATTAGTGCACTGATCTAAAGTCATTTTATCAAACGTTTTTGCACCTTATTAAAACTATTGAAAAACAGTTTACACTAGGTCCCAAGTAGGATACACCTATAGAAATTTAAAATTACAATATTTAGTGAAGGTTTGTTAAGATCACACTCATGTTTTTGTTCAAGTTAAATTGTTTGCAAAATTTGGATAGCGTCTTCAGTCAACAATTTAATACACCGAACTCTTCCCATCAAACACAAAGGAATCAAACTTCTGTCACAATTAATATTTATTAACTTGCGAGGGTGACCCATTTTATTGGATACGTTCTGCTTGGGAGGTAAATTGTTCCTGAATGCTATTAATGTATTGAAGGTGTGACGTGTCCTTAGTTTGTAAATCCTCAGTCTTTTTTTTTTTAATTTTTTTTTCACACCATAAACCACACTGACCAAGATACATACATTTTCCTTTTCAAATATATACAATGTCATTTTCTCCCCCCTCCCTCCTCCCATCCCACCCTCGCTACCTCCCCCCCCATTCATTTTAAGTACAAAATCTAAGACACATTAAACCAGTCAAACAATGTTGTCATTCAATAAAAATAAACAAGAAATTCCACTGAGTCAATTCTTTTCATTTCCTTCTCCTTTCGTTAATTTAGGTGGTAGATGTCCCCGGTAGGTTTTCTCTATTGTGTTTCATGTATGGCTCCCATATTTGTTCAAATATTTCAATATTATTTCTTAAATTATATGTTTTTTTTCTAATGGAATACATTTATTCATTTCTACATACCATTGTTGTATTCTCAAATTATCTTCCAATTTCCAGGTTGACATAATACATTTTTTTGCTATGGCTAGAGCTATCTTAACGAATCTTTTTTGTGCACCATCCAAATCAAGTCCAAATTCTTTATTTTTTATGTTACTTAGGAGGAAGATCTCTGGGTTTTTTGGTATATTGTTTTCTGTAATTTTATTTAATATCTGGTTTAGATCTTCCCAAAATTTTTCTACTTTCTCACATGTCCAGATTGCATGAATTGTTGTTCCCATTTCTTTTTTACAACGAAAACATCTGTCAGATACTGTTGGGTCCCATTTATTTAACTTTTGAGGTGTAATGTATAGCCTGTGTATCCAGTTATATTGTATCATACGTAACCTCGTATTTATTGTATTTCTCATCGTTCCAGAGCATAACTTCTCCCATGTTTCCTTCTTTATCTTTATATTTAAATCTTGTTCCCATTTTTGATTAGTTTTACCATTTGTTTCCTCATTCTCCTTTCCTTGCAGTTTAATATACATATTTGTTATAAATCTTTTGATTGTCATTGTATCTGTAATCACATATTCAAAGTTACTTCCCTCTGTTAACCTCAGACTACTTCCTAATTTGTCCTTCAAGTAGGATCTCAATTGGTAATATGCCAACACTGTATCTTGAGTTATATTATATTTATCCTTCATTTGTTCAAAGCATAATAATCTATTTCCTGAAAAACAATTTTATATTCTTTTGATCCTTTTTTCTCCCATTCTCTAAAGGAAAGGTTATCTATTGTAAAAGGGAGTAACTGATTTTGCGTCATTATTAGTTTTGGTAATTGGTAATTTATTTTATTCCTTTCTACATGAATCTTCTTCCAAATATTGAGTAGATGATGTAATACTGGAGAACTCCTACGTTGCACCAATTTGTCATCCTATTTATATAATATGTGTTCAGGTATCTTTTCCCCTATTTTATCTAGTTCTAATCTAGCCCAATCTGGCTTTTCCCTTGTTTGATAAAAATCTGATATGTATCTTAATTGTGCAGCTCTATAATAATTTTTAAAGTTTGGCAATTGTAAGCCTCCTTGTTTATACCATTCTGTTAATTTATCTAGTGCTATCCTCGGTTTCCCCCCTTTCCATAAAAATTTCCTTATTATTTTCTTTAACTCCTTGAAGAATTTCTCTGTCAAGTGTATTGGCAATGCCTGAAATAGGTATAGTATCCTTGGGAAAATGTTCATTTTAATACAGTTTATCCTTCCTATTAGTGTTAGTGGTAAATCTTTCCAATGTTCTAAATCGCCCTGTAATTTTTTTCATTAGTGGATAATAATTGAGTTTATATAGATGGCCGAGATTTTTATTTATTTGTATACCTAGGTATCTTATTGCTTGCATTTGCCATTTGAATGGTGATTCCTTCTTAAATTTTGAGAAATCCACATTATTCATTGGCATTGCTTCACTTTTATTTACGTTAATCTTGTAACCCGACACTTCTCCATATTCCTTCAATTTCTTACATAATTCTTTTATTGATAGTTCTGGTTCTGTTAAGTATACTATAACATCGTCCGCAAATAGACTGATTTTATATTCCTTATCTTTTATTTTTATCCCTTTTATATTATTTTCTGTTCTTATCAATTCTGCTAGTGGTTCTATAGCTAACGCGAACAATAAGGGTGATAGTGGGCATCCCTGCCATGTTGATCTGCTTAATTAAATTGCTTTGATATATATCCATTTACTGTCACTTTCGCCAATGGCCCCTTGTATAATGCTTTAATCCAATTAATAGACTTCTCTGGTAAACTGAATTTTTGCAACACTTTGAATAAATAATTCCATTCTACTCTGTCAAAGGCCTTTCTCTGTGTCTAAAGCAACTGCTACTGTTGGCGCTTTACTCCCTTCTACTGCATGAATTAAGTTAATAAATTTACAAATATTGTCTGTTGTGCGTCTTTTTTTAATAAATCCAGTTCGGTCTAGATTTACCATTTTAGGTGCATAATCTGCTAATCTGTTTGCTAATAATTTAGCTATTATCTTATAATCTGTGTTAAGTAATGATATTGGTCTATATGACGCTGGTGCGAGTGGATCTTTCCCTTGCTTTGGTATTACTGTAATTATTGCTGTTTTACATGAATCTGGTAAGCTTTGTGTTTTGTCAATCTGGTTGATTACTTCCAGGAGGGGAGGAATTAATAAATCTTTAAATGTTTTATAGAATTCTATTGGGAATCCATCCTCTCCTGGTGTTTTATTATTTGGTGGTTTTTTTTATTATCTCTTGTATTTCTACTATTTCAAATAGTTCTGTTAATTTATTTTGTTCCTCTATTTGTAATTTTGGTAGTTCAATTTTAGTTAAAAATTCGTCTATTTTGCCTTCTTTCCCTTCATTTTCAGTCTGGTATAATTGTTTATAGAATTCTCTAAAGTGTTCATTAATCTCCGTTGGATTATATGTGATTTGTTTGTCTTTTTTCCTTGATGCCAATACCATTTTCTTAGCTTGTTCTGTCTTAAGCTGCCATGCTAGAATTTTATGCGTTTTTCCCCCCTAGTTCATAATATTTCTGTTTTGTCTTCATTATGTTCTTCTCCACCTTATATGTTTGTAGTGTTTCATATTTTATTTTTTTATCTGCCAATTCTCTTCTTTTAGTTGTATCTTCCTTCATTGCTAATTCTTTTTCTATATTTACTATTTCCCTTTCCAACTGCTCTGTTTCCTGATTGTAGTCCTTCTTCATCTTGGTTACATAACTTATTATTTGCCCTCTAATGAACGCTTTCATTGCATCCCATAGTATAAACTTATCTTTCACTGATTCTGTATTTATTTCAAAGTACATTTTAATTTGTCTTTCAATGAATTCTCTAAAATCCTGTCTTTTAAGTAGCATGGAGTTTAATCACCATCTATACATTCTTGGAGGGATGTCCTCTAACTCTATCGTCAATATCAAGGGTGAATGGTCCGATAATATTCTAGCTTTATATTCTGTTTTTCTTACTCTATCTTGCATACGAGCTGATAACAGAAATAGGTCTATTCTTGAGTATGTTTTATGTCTACCTGAATAATATGAATATTCCTTTTCCTTTGGGTGTTGTTTCCTCCATATATCCAAAAGTTGCATTTCTTGCATCAATTTAATTATAAATTTGGTTACTTTGTTCTTTCTGTTAATTTTTTTCCCCAGTTTTGTCCATATTTGAATCCAAATTAAGGTTGAAATCCCCTCCTATTAATATGTTCCCTTGCGTATCCGCTATCTTCAAAAAGAAAATATCTTGCATAAACTTTTGACCTTCTTCGTTAGGTGAATATACATTGAGTAGATTCCAAAACTCCGAATATATCTTACATTTTATCATTACATATCTCCCTGCTGGATCTATTATTTCCTCTTCTATTTTAATTGGTATATTTTTACTGATTAATATGGCTACTCCTCTTGCTTTTGAATTATACGACACTGCTGTTACATGTCCTACCCAATCTCTCTTTAATTTCTTGTGCTCCAATTCAGTTAAATGTGCTTCTTGCACAAATGCTATGTCAATTTTTTCTTTTTTCAGTAAATTTAGCAGTTTCTTCCTTTTGATTTAGTTATGTATTCCATTAATATTTAAAGTCATATAGTTCAACGTAGCCATTTCATACTTTGTTTATCTTCCCTTTCAGTTTCTCCATCATCACCTTTCCTTCTTATCCATTTCTGCTTTCTTGTTTTGAACACTTTATAAAACAACATTTCTAAAACATCAAACATTTTCCTTATTTTCCTACTTAAAACTTCTTTAACCCCATTCTCCCCTGCCCCTCCTGATTTGCCCTTTATCCCTTGCCGGGCAACCACATCTCCCCTCTCCATTTGGATTTGCGAATTCACTTGCAAGCGTCAACTGATTTTGCAGTGACCGTAACTCCTCCCCACCCAGCCCCCCCCGAAAAGATTTCAATTTTCATATACAACAAAGGTCACTCTTTTAATTCCCTCCTTATTCCCTCTATTCCCTTTCATTCCCTTATTAATTCTTATCTATACTCTATATATTTTCCTCTAAATACAGATACACTCATGTATACACATATATACATACACATCTCTATATATAGAGAGAGAGAGAAATGTAGGCGTCAAGAAATGTAGGCGTCAAGAAATGTAGGCGTCAAGAAATGTAGGCGTCAAGAAACGTAGGCGTCAAGAAACGTAGGCGTCAAGAAATGTAGGCGTCAAGAAATGTAGGCGTCAAGAAATGTAGGCGTCAAGAAATGTAGGCGTCAAGAAATGTAGGCGTCAAGAAATGTAGGCGTCAAGAAATGTAGGCGTCAAGAAATGTAGGCGTCAAGAAATGTAGGCGTCAAGAAATGTAGGCGTCAAGAAATGTAGGCGTCAAGAAATGTAGGCGTCAAGAAATGTAGGCGTCAAGAAATGTAGGCGTCAAGAAATGTAGGCGTCAAGAAATGTAGGCGTCAAGAAATGTAGGCGTCAAGAAATGTAGGCGTCAAGAAATGTAGGCGTCAAGAAATGTAGGCGTCAAGAAATGTAGGCGTCAAGAAATGTAGGCGTCAAGAAATGTAGGCATAGTTCTTATGCCCAGTGGAGCTGTTCTCACTGACAGGGGAACGAGCAACGGCAAGCCACTGGCACCTTGAAACCAGTTGCTCCAGGTAGATTGGGCTCATTAACCACAGGTGATCTTATCTAAGAGAGGGAAAATTCCAATTTCAAACCTCCACTGCCTTGTGGCTATACCCGCTCTCAGGAAAGACTTTGGGAGTAAACCCCGAGGAAAAATCCAGAGTCGGAGTCCCGAAGGTGGCTGATTACTGTACTCGTCCACTCCTGTGATGCTGCTGGTACAAATCTGTTTTGACCTTTGTCATTCCTTTGGACCGGTCATTAGCATAGAGGGGGGAGGGGTTCTACTCCATGGCCAACAGACATATCACATCAACTCTGCCCTGGTTTGCGCCCTGGGAGAGGCCACTTCACAGTGACTACCAGAGGCACAGTACCCATGATTGACCACGACTGACAGAGGCCAAAGATTAAAAAAAAAAGAAAATTGGCTTTGTCTACGTTTTTTTCCAGATGCCAAGAACCATTATAATAAGACATAAAATTGAGGAATGGAAGTGCAAACACTTGACTATTTTAATGAAGGAAAAAAGCTGTGAATGAGTGTCATGATATTTTAAATTATTAAAACATTCTGAATTAATGTCTTTTCTGTACACGTTGTTTAATCACAGGCTAAAGTACTTTGAGACAAATTACTTTGTTTCTTAATATACAAGCAATCAAGTTTCAAAGTATAGGCATACGCTGTATAATACTTAATATATTCCAAGCATGTTCAGTGCTATGAAAAACAGCACTGTTCAAACCATTATTACAATGCACTTTAATGTAATACATTCCAATCCTATAAAGGGGATATACAAAACTGATCTTTATCGGCAATGTGAACATTGTTTATTTATGAAAATATTTGTCTAATGTAGATTTTCATCAAATCATCCACATGAGACTTTCACCAAAGTTAGATAGGTACCACCACAGGATAGTGCAGGGAGCCTAATCGCAGCAATAACTTTCAACGCAGCCACTTAACTCTCTCTATTCCATAGCAAATTCCAGGGGCTACCCTCCATTCAAATTGGTGTTGTTCAGTGGTTGGAAACTTGTTGGTCTGCCACATCAGTGCAGAGATGAGAAAAACAGATTCCCATCAGTGTCAGGCAGTGTCCTGCGGGATAGCACAGGGAGCCCGATCACAGCGGGTCAGCAATAATTTTCAACACAGCCATTTAACTCCTTCTATTCCACAGCTCAGCACCTATATTTCAAATATTTTAAATGAGAGACTTGTAAAGTATTGAGATGGTTTAAATAGCAACAACAATAAAACTTTAATGTTGCAAATATAAAACTGCAGGTCAGAAATTTCAAACTGCATTATATCAAAACCCGGGTTTTCAAAACTGTTATAGAGTACTCCTGTAGTTACAAAATCCTCGTGCTTTACCATGTCCCCCCATTACCATTAGTCATCTATTTTTCTTCATAGTTAAAACAACAATTACATGAACTAGCATCCTCTTAAAAACATTTCATTTTTTGATTGCACTTTTAGTGCCATTTTCTTATTTATTACCAGAGTGCACTCCCCTCAAACATAACTCTGCTTTCATTGAACATTTATTTAAACTTCTCTTTTGAGTTCACACATCTTGTTCTTGAAATTCCTTCCAAGTATATTTTACTTGACATAACTGAAATTATATTAATATCTAATAAATTAGAATTATACAATTTTCCTCTTTCCTTCCACACCTTACAGACTTTAGTGACTCCTTGGTGACCATTGAATAATTTGGTGTTGCTGTGGTGAGCCATTTCTAAATTGGTTCCAGTCATTGTAATACTATGAACACACCAAGGCTCCAGTCCTGACTCAAACTGAGACCCTGACAGGCGCCATCTCCTCTCAGCATCTTACACTGTGAGAACCCAAACCATAGAAATAGAGCATGCAAATAAACTCAACAATAATCTATCTTCTTTGAACTTTTGATTCATTCCCTTTCAATTGCATGCAATCTCAGGAGATAACTCTGGATCAGTCAGCATTTCTACACAAAATTAAAAACATCTTTCAATTAAGTTTATAAAAAGGATTATTGCAAAGTTGTCTTCAAGAACATTCAGAAAAATTACAAGTAATTTACACAAGGACAACATGTAATGCTTCCAAAAGAGGATATATTATTTATGGTATTTTATTGCTTTATTCTGCATATTTCTCATTTATGTTCCACATTTTAGATAGCGCATAATGTTAAAAGGCAATAGGTTGCTCTATACATCACTTGAAAGTTAAATGTATAGCCAACTTAAAATGTTCCAGTTGTATATGTAAGCATTTACATTTTAATTACAAGATTTCTAATATTTTTCAAATGGGAAAGACAGTGAAAAGACAATGATGCCAATTAAATGGATGAAAGAGGCTCCAGGGAGACCTCATTACTGCCCAATTTTTAATTTACTGATAGACTGGACTTCATCTCCTCATTTTGCTTTTCATTTAAGATTAGTTACCATTTTAATTTTGGCACATGCGTGACATACTATTTTATGACCACTGAAATTTTAAACAAAAACTATTTCATAGCCATAATATTTAAAAGCTGGTAAAAAGCTATTTGGAACAGTTGACAAAAAAGATTTGAACACTAATTGATCTCTTATTTTACATGAGGATTCAAATCAAAATTTGCTCCCTCCCCCCCTCCCCCCCCCCCCAAATAAAGGGGACGCCAAAGTTAACGAGACCAGGAAAGTTCTTCATTTTACCAACACAGGGGAAAAGATTTAGATTTCCAGTGTGAACCACAAAAGTCTGCAGGCACTGCGATTTTAAAAAAACACAAATTCAGCAGATCTCACAGCGTCCATATAAAGTAAAGAAATATAATCGGACATTTTGGGCCAGAGGCCTTATTAAGGTACAACTTAAAAGCAGGCAGGTTTCTGGATTAAAAGGCTGGGGAGAGCGAAGAGTACAGGCCAAAAAATGAAAAGTGATAATTAGGAAAAATGGTGGAGCTGCCAGAGCTCCTGCAGACCCAGAGATTGCAGGCACAGATCGCACTGCTCCAAGGGGTTTAATCGTCTGATCCTAATGCTGGCATTAAGTGTATTGAAACTAAAATTATGCAACCATGTGCCCAAGATGGTGGTGACTGTGCTTGGCAGCAGCCACAAGAGGTAGAAGGCTCTGGGGAGCAGACGACCAGAACAGGGCAACAAAAATGGGGAGAACACTCTCTATTGAGAGGGAAAAGCAAAGAAGACAACCCTACAAGAGTGGAACCACAGCAGACCAGTGAGGGATTTAGCAGATGAGAAACCCACAAAGGCTTGTGCACTGTGGGCTGCCGGAGACTGGCTCATGGGAACCAGGTATCGGAGCCGTGATTCAAAAGGGTGCTGAGGCAAAGAAGGGCTTCTAAAGGACTAATCATGTTGGAGGTTTGGATTTGGAGCTCGAATTGCCAATGGATTCAACAGAAGTCTGTGGCTGAAGAGGCTGTGGGAATGCTGAAGGCAAATCCATGGACACAACAATTCTAATGGGACTCACCTTTGCTTCTCTTTCTCTAATATTGTAAGGGCACTGGGCAACACTAATGGTGACTTTTTGTCTGCCTTATGGCACACGAAAGGCAATTTTGCTTAATATTACCTGTTCTGTACTATTACATGACAATAAAGGATCATGGATATGGATGGGACATCAGGGAGAGGAAAGCTGAGAATTGATTGGGGGAGGGCCAGGGGAAATTTTGTCTCTGTAAAGCTGGGGTGACGGGGGTGGGGGGAGGAAAGGTGACAGGGGGTGGGGGGAGGAAAGGTGACAGGGGGTGGGGGGAGGAAAGGTGACAGGGGGTGGGGGGAGGAAAGGTGACAGGGGGTGGGGGGAGGAAAGGTGACAGGGGGTGGGGGGAGGAAAGGTGACAGGGGGTGGGGGGAGGAAAGGTGACAGGGGGTGGGGGGAGGAAAGGTGACAGGGGGTGGGGGGGAAGCTAAGAGCAAGAGATAAAGCTAAAAGAGACATGGAGAAAGATGGGGGGGGTGGGGGGGGGGGAAGGACAAACAGAAACCAGAGAAGTTGATGTTAATGCCATCCGGTTGGTGTCCATACAGAATAATTGGTGTTATTCCTCCAGTTTGTGGGTGGTCTTGTCTGGGAGTGCATTAGATCATGGACAGACAAGTTGGCAAGGGAAATAGAGTGGGGAATCGAAATGGATGGCCACTGCGAAATCCCCATTTTTTGCAGCAGACAGAGCTGAGGTGCTGATCGAAGCAATCTCCCAGTCTACCTCCAGTCTGACTGGATGCAGTAAATGACCCTTACAGATTCACAAGTGAAGTGTTGTTTCACTTGGAAGGACTGTTTAGGTCCCAAATGGTGGTGAGTGGGAAGGTGTGGGCGCAATAGGAACATCTCCTGCGGGTACAGGGATGGTTGCCAAGAAGGTAATTTCCACCACAATATCTGTCCATAGTTGCAATAGAATATTTTCAACTGAATTTAAACCTACTGCCAACCTCAACAATCTAAAACTAGGGAGGCACATACCCAGTTCGACCAACATATCAATTTTTGACGGAGAACAGAATCATTCAAGTTTTAAAGCATGAAAACAAGTCATTCAGCCCAATTTATCCATACTGACCAGTCACCTTCCTGTATTAACTCCATTGCTCATCACCTGGTCCCAAGGCCCTCAATGCCCAAGTGATTCAAGCATGCATCTAAGTTAAATGGATCAACTTCAACCATTCTCTGGAGTGATGCATTCACTGGGTAAAGACATTCCACCCACCCACCCTCCCGTATTCACTTTACCTTGACCCCAAATCCATAGCATCTAGTTTTATTTAACTCTAATTCAAGAAAGATTTATGCATGGCAAGCCATTTTATACCCCTCAATTTTTAAAAAGACACCAGAAGGCCCTTCCAGCCCATGAAATTCATGCCACCCAATTAATGGGCCAATCAAGAGAAAACTAATTGCAGGTTCAATCTCAGCTTTATTTTGCTCAGTTTTACTGATGTTATTGGCAGATACTGGTTTTGCATAGAAAAATTAATGGGAAGCTAGAGTGCAATTGAAACAGAATATCCAAGACCACCAAAGTGTAACGAAATAGAAATATCTGCCCCCTAATTTCACCCCAACATGGCAACTACTCAAGCAGTGCCTGTTCCTCCTCTAATTCACATAGGAGGGGTGGTCAAATTATGGCCCCATGCCCATTTTTAAGTGGCCTACTAGAAGCAAAATAAAATGTGGTGCTGCCAGAGCTGCTGTAGGAGCAGCACTGCCACTGGTGCGGACCCATGGAGAACAAAGTCTCAGCACTTCCCCGCAGGGTCCAACCGCCCAGTTCGACAGCCGATGATGGTTGAAACCTCCGGGTTTATTACTGCTTGGACCGTGACTCCTATTTTTCTGTATATGTCCCACAATAAAAAAGGGTTTGGCCATCTCTCACTTTCAAGCAGCTTCTCCAGACTTTCAATTCTCAAAATAATATCTCATTCACAACTCTCAACATATTTCATTATATTCCATGACCTGCGGAAGACCATCTCCAAAGCAAAGTGGCAATTCCAGAGGGAGCTAGAGGCGTGCCAGGTATGGCAGGAAGTGCAGGCCATTACAGCCTTCAAAGTGAAGCAGAACAATATAGATGGCTGTGATGCTTCATTACCTGATGAGCTGAACACCTTCTATGCCTGCTTTGAGGAGAACGACCAAACAGTGACTACTAGAATCCCCAAAAAGGCTGAGGACCCTGTGATAACCGACTGAAGGTGACATCAGAACATCATTCAAGAGGGTGAACCCTTGCAAGGGGTCAGGCCCCAACTGAGTACCTGGTAGGGTACTGAAAATCTGCACCAACCAACTAGCCAGAGTGTTCAGACATTTTCAACTTCTCATTGTGGCAATCAGAAGTTTCCACCAAAGGGCATCAATCATTCCAGTCCCAGAGCCATGTGATGGAGTAGTGGCCGGTAGGGTAATACTAACCCTCTCCAGAAAAGAAGAAAAAAAGTGAAGAAAAGACAAAGTTCAATAAATACAAAACAAAAAATAAAAGATAAAGTTGTAGAGAAAAGAAAGAAAATGGCAGCCAAGAAGGAAAAAGTAAAAACTGGGGGGAAAAAAAAGATGCCAGAAAAGAAAGGAGAAGGCCCTACCTGCACGAAGAAACAGGGAACCGTGGTGGAGAAGAATGCCCGATCTCAGAGGCTGGTGACAGCCCCGCAGAGTCGTGATCGCCCGACCACTTATCTGCAAAAATGGTTCTCTGAGCCAAACAAAAGAGCACAAAGGAGGAGAACACCGACGGGAGGGGGACTCAGCCGAGGAGGGGGTAACCACAGCGCGACCAGCTGAGAGATGCCCGACACCAGGGCTCTCAGCTGGAAGAAGAGGAAAGCGGCAGGAGAGGGAATGAAAGGAAAGAGCAGCAGCATCAGGAGGCTCAGATGAGCAGCTCAGAAGGACCAACAGCAAGAGGTCAAGCAAGAAGAGGCCTGACAAAGTGAGACCAGCAACTCATCAGAAAAGTCAGAAGAGATACAGATATAAAGAGGACGACAAAAACACAGGTACAGACATGGAAGAAGAAAACCACGATCTTCACAGAGAAATAGAAGGTAAAACAGATGGACAGAATACAGATAAAGCTTGTTTTCAAGAACAAATGAGAGCATTAAAAGAATGGTTGTCATTAGAATTTAGTGCAATTAAAAGAAAAATGAAAAGAACAGAAGATAAAGTGACAGAAATAGTGAAAAGAGTAGAAATGTGGAAGAACGAGAAACGACTAGGAATGGAAGTAAATGACTTAAGAGGAAAATTGGAAGAAAGCGATTTAAAAAAAAATTAAAGAGACACAAGAGTTGTTAGCTCAGAAAATTGAAATGTTGGAAAATTATAGAAGGCGAAACAACATAAAAATAGTGGGCCTAAAGGAAGATGAAGGCGGCACAGATATGAAGGAATTTATAAAAGAATGGATCCCAAAGGTCCTGGGAATGACAGAAATACATGAAGGGATGGAAATAGAAAGGGCAAACAGAACACTAGCTCCAAAACCACAGACATATCAAAAATCAAGATCCATTTTAGTAAAATTTGAGATATACGACAAGAGAAAATATACTGGAGCGGGCAAGAAATAAAATTAGAGAAGACAAGAAACATTGGAATACAAGGATCGAAAAATATTTTTTTTACCCAGAAACGTTTTGAACTCTTAAAGAAGAGGAAGGAGTTTAATACAGCAAAATCAATCCTATGGAAAAAAGGTTATAAATTTATGTTAAGACATCCAGCAGTGCTTAAAATATTTATCCCTGGGGAGCAAAACAAATTGTTCTCAGATCCGGAGGAAGCACAAGAATTTGCAGAACGTTTGCAGGACAGGAGAGATGAAGAGATGTAACAAGAATGAAGAATGGAGATAAAACATATAAAGATGTAAAAACAATGTACAAGTAAAGAACTAAAAAGGAGAAGAGAAGAAAGGAAATAAGGGGGGAAAAAAGGGAGAACTTTGTTATATGTGTTTAAAAAAAGTGTTTTCTGGAGGTGGGGGGGGGTGGGGAAGAGAATAACCGTCACTGCGAAACCAGTTGGCGCTTGCCAGCAGGTTCGCAATCCAAATGGAAAGTGGAGTTGTGGTTGCCTGGCAAGGGATAAGGGGCAACTCGGTGGGGGGGGGGGGGCGTGGATATATGGCGTTAAGGGTATATTGGATGTGGGAGTTGTCAAGTATTTTATGTTTTAAATGTGTTGTCATACATTGAGTTTAAAAAGGGAAAACAGATGAAAATGGGGAAATGGTGGTGGTGAGGAAGTGGAAGTGAGGTGTAAACAGGATATGAGATGTCCATGTTGAACTATATAAACATTAATGGAACACATAACCAAATTAAAAGGAAGAACATATTAAATTTACTGAAAAAAAAATAGATACAACATTTGTGCAGGAAACACATCTAACTGAAGTGGAACATAACAAATTAAAGAGAGACTGGGTAGGGCACGAAGTGGTAGCATCATATAATTCAAAAGCTAGAGGTGTAGCTATATTAATTAATAAAAATGTACCAATCAAAATAGAGGAGGAAATAATAGATCCAGCAAGGAAGTATATAATGATAAAGTGTCAGATATACTCAGAATTTTGGAATTTGCTCAATATATATGTACCTAATGAAGAGGATCAAAAGTTTATGCAAGATATTTTTTTTGAAGATTGTAGATACACAAGGAAATATATTTATAGGAGGGGATTTTAACCTTAATTTGGATACAATGTTGGATAAAACTGGACAAAAGACTAGTAAAAAGAATAAAGTGGCCAATTTATGGTTAAATCAATGCAGGAAATTAAACTTATGGATATATGGAGGAGGCAGCACCCAAGAGAGAAAGAATATTCATATTATTCAAGTAGGCATAAAACATACTCAAAGATTGACCTGTTCCTGTTGTCAGCCCATAACCAAGGGAGAGTTAGGAAAACTGAATATAAAGCTAGATTACTATCTGATCATTCACCCCTGTTATTAACGATATAGAAGTGGAGAACATCCCACCAAGAACATATAGATGGAGGTTAAACACCATGCTACTTAAAAAGCAGGAATTTGGAGAGTTTATTTAACGCCAAATTAAAACATATTTTGAAATAAATACGGAATCAGTGAAAGACAAATTTATATTATGGGACGCAATGAAAGCCTTCATAAGAGGGCAGATAATAAGTTATGTAACTAAGACGAAAAAGGACTACAATCAGGAAATAGTGCAATTGGAAAGGGAGATAGTAAGTACAGAAAAAGAACTAGCAAAAAAGGATGATATAACAAAAAGGAGAGAATTGGCAGACAAAAAAATAAAATACAAACCATTACAAACATATAAGGTGGAGGAGAATAACAATGAAAATAAAGCAAAAGTATTATGAACGAGGAGAAAAAAAAACATTAAATATTAGCCTGGCAACTTAAAACGATCAAGCTAAAACTGTATTGGCATCAAGGAAAAAGGATAAACAAATTACAAATATATAATCCAATAGAGATTAATGAGAAATTTTATGAACAATTATACCAAAAAGAGAATGAGGGGAAAGATGATAAAGTAGAAGAGTTTTTAGCTAAAATTGAACTGTGGAAATTGCAAGAAGAGGAACAAAACAAACTGATAAAACCATTTGAAATAGAGAAAGTACAGGATATATTAAAAAAAACTGCCGAACAATAAAATGCCTGGAGAGGATGGATTCCCAATAGAATTCTATAAAAACATTTAAAGAGTTATTAATTCCTCCTCTCCTGGAAGTAATGAACCAGATAGAAGAAACACAAAACTTGCCAGATTCATGTAAGACAGCAATAATTACAGTAATACCAAAGACAGGGAAGGATCCACTAACACCAGCATCATATAGACCAATATCTCTACTTAATTCAGATTATAAAATAACAAAATTATTAGCAAACAGATTGGCCAATTGTGTACCAAAAATAGTAAAACAAGATCAAACTGGATTTATTAAGAAAAGATGAACAGCGGATAATGTCTGTAAATTTATTAATCTAATTCACGCAGTTCAAGGAAATAAGCAGCCAACAGTGCTCAGACGCAGAAAAAGCCTTTGACAGAGTAGAATGGAATTATTTATTCAATCTACCAGAAAAATATATTAATTGGATTAGAGCATTATATAATGGACCATTGACGAAGGTAACAATAAATGGATATGTAGCGAACCAATTTAAATTAAGTAGGTCAACGAGGCAGGGATGTCCATTATCCCCCTCACTGTCCGCTTTATCAATGGAACTATTGGCAGAACTGA
The DNA here is from genome assembly GCF_036971445.1 of Narcine bancroftii. NCBI lineage: Eukaryota > Metazoa > Chordata > Chondrichthyes > Torpediniformes > Narcinidae > Narcine > Narcine bancroftii. The sequence goes on along the minus strand of NC_091479.1, from coordinate 82,190,390 downwards.
TAAGAACAGAAAATAAAATAAAAGGGATAAAAATAAAGGAGCATAAAATCAGTTTATTTGCAGATGACATCATAGTATACTTAACAGAACCAGAAATATCAATAAAAGAATTACATAAGAAATTGAAGGAATATGGAAAAATATCGGGGGTACAAGATCAATGCAAATAAAAATGGTGATGCCAATGAGTAATGTGGATTATACAGAATTTAAAAAAGAATCACCATTTAAATGGCAAACATAAGCAATCCGATACCAAGGTATTAGATTAGATAATAATTTAAGACACCTAAACAAATTAAATTATCAGCCACTAATAAAGAAATTGCAGGAAGACTTAGAACATTGGAAAGAATTACCGCTAATGTTGATAGAGAGGGTAAATTGCATTAAAATGAATGTCTTCCCAAGGATACAATACTCATTTCATTCGTTACCAATTTCCTTAACAGAGAAATTCTTTAATGAACTAAAGAGAATAAGAAGGAAGTTCTTTTGGAATGGGGGGGAAAAACAGAGGATAGCATTAGATAAATTAACAGAGAGGAACAACCAAGCTGGTATGCAGTTACCAAACTTTAGACATTATTATAGAGCAGCACAATTAAGAAATTTATCAGATTTTTACCAGACAAGGGAAAAACCAGACTGGACTAAGGTAGAACTATATAAAATAGGGGAGAAGGTACCAGAACATATACTTTATAAGTGGGATGAAAAGCTGGTACAATATAAAAGCTCACCAGTACTGCATCATTACTCAATATATGGAAGAAGATTCACTTAGAAAGGAAAAAAAAGAATTACCAAATACCAAAATTACTACTGACGCAAAATCCGCTAATCCCTTTTACAATAGATAACCTTTCCTTTAGAGAATGGGAGAGAAAATGAATTAAAATAGAAAATTGTTTTTTGGGAAATAATTTATTAACATTTGAACAGTTGAAGTACAAATATGGAATAACATGGTACAATGTTTGCATATCATCAATTGAAAGCTTATTTAAAGGATAAATTGAGAAATAGACAGATTACCAGAAGGAAGCAGCTTTGAATATGTGATTACAGACACAATGATATTAAAAGATTTATAACAAACATGTACATACATCAAGCTGCAAGGAAAAGGATGAAATAAGCTATAAACCCAAACAAAAGTGGGAAAAGGATTTAAACATAAAGATAAAAAATGAAACATGGGAAATGTTCTGGAACTATGAAGAATATAATAAACACAAGGTTAGCATGATACAGTATAATTGGTTACACAGGTTATATATCACGCTCCAAAGTTTAAAAAAATGGGATCCAACATCATCAGATAGATGTTTTCGCTGTAAGAAGGAAATGGGAACAACAGTACATGCAATTTGGGCATGTGAGAAAGTGAAAATGTTTTGGGAAGATCTAAATCAGATATTAAATAAAATCACAAAAAATAACTTACCAAAAAATTCAGAGATCTTTCTTCTAAGTAATCCAAGTAGTAAGGAATTAGACCTCAAATTGGATAAAGTGCAAAAAAATTATTTTATTATGATAGCCTTAGCAGTAGCAAAATAATGTATAATGTCAACTTGGAAAATGGAAGAGAGCATGAGAATACAGCAATGGTACATGAAAATGAATAAATGTATTCCATTGGAAAAAATAACATAATTTAAAAAATAAATCACATTATTTGAACAAATTTGGGAACCATACATGGAACATAACAGAGAGGGCTTGCCTCGGACCTCAACCCCCTAAAATGATAAGAAGAGAAAACGACTTGATCCAGTGTGTAAAAGTAGATGACACATTTTGCTTGTTTATTTTTCATTGTGTGATGACATTGTTTAATGGTTTTATTGTATTGTATATGTTGAATATTTATTGGTTTTGGAGGGGTGTGGGAAGGGGAGTAGAAAAAAAGGGAGAAAATGCCACTGTGTATATTTAATGAGAAATGTTTTCTATATATTTTGGTTGATATGGTTTCACAGTATGAAAAATAAAAAATTACTTTAAAAAATAGGCTGGTCATGGCCAGAATTAACACACATCTAAGTAAAGATCTGGACATACTGCAATTCGCTTATCATCACAATTGCTCCACTGCAAATGCAATATCACTGGCTCTTGATTCAGCTCTGGATCACTTCAAAAACTGCAACTCATATATATATGGCTGCTCTTCACAGACGACAGCTCGGCCTTCAATACCATTATTCCCGCAGTACTGATCAAGAAGCTACAAACGCTAGGCTTCTGTACCCTCTGCAACTGGATCCTTGACTGTACTAATTGGAAACGTCTCCTCCTCACTGATCATCAACACAGGCACACCCCATCATATATGTTGAACGTTGAGTGGGTGGGAAGGAGGGAGGGAAGGGAGGGGGGAAAAGGGGAGAAAATGACACTGTGTATATTCAAGAGGGAAAAGTTTATGTGTACTTTGGTCTATGGTTCATAGTGTGAAAAATAAAAATTTTTTTTTAAAATACAGGCACATCCCAAGGTTGCATGCTTAGCCCACTGCTCCACTCATCATACACCCAAAACAGTGCGGCCAGGCACAATTCCAATGACATCTACAAGTTTGCTGATGACACCACAGTTGTTGGCAGAATCACAAATGGCACTGAGGAAGCAATACAGGAGGAAGATAGATCAGCTCGTTGAATGGTGTAACAACAACCTTGCGCTCAACATTAGCAAAACCAAGGAGATGATTGTGGACGTTGAGGGCTCAGTAGTGGAGAGGGTCAAGAACTTCAAATTCCTGGGCGTCAACATCTCCAAGGATCTGTCCTGAAGCCTGAAGTTTGGCAGCGACTATACTTTGAGTGCCTGAGGACATTCGGTATGTCACTGAAGACTCTCGTCAACTTCTACAGGTGTCCCGTGGAGGGTATTCTGGCTGGTTGCATCTCTGCCTGGTATGGAGGCACCAACTCTCAGGACAAAAACTCCAGAGGGTTGTTAACTCGGCCTGTGACATCACAGGCACCAAACCACTCCATCAAGGACATCTACGTGTGGGATCTTAAGAAAGCAGCCCCTATCCTCAAAGACCCCCACCACCAAGGCCATGCTTTCTTTACTCTGCTACCACCGGAAAAGGGTACAGGAGCCTAAAGACGAGCACTCAGCAGCACAAGGACAGCTTCTTCCCCGCTGCCATCAGATTCCTGCATAATCAATAAACCAAAGACACGGTCTCACTTTTCGTGCCCTATTATTGTTATTAATTTATTTTTATAGTAATGTCATGAGAAGGTTATAATATGAATGTTCGCACCTGGATGATAAAACACCAAATTTATGACTTTTTCCATGACAATAAATCCAGATTCATTACTGATGTATTCTTCACAAAACACTCTGAAGGAGTGCAAGGCAATGTTATATTTCAACTAAAGTTCCATTCTTCATGATGAAATGCAACAATCATCAGTTTTAGCACAGCACAATTACAAAATGGTAAAGTCTTTTTCACAAAGGATCTTATCAATCTTTTGGTTGTTACATCCATTAACCAAAAGTGTTCAGAGAAATAGTTGAGAAGGGAATTATTTGATGAATCATCTTTAAATAAATGAAGTCATGTGAACGAATGAATGAACTTGCATAGACCATTTGGCTCCTCAAGCACACTGCAACATTTAATGAGATCATGGCAGATTTATTTTCTTTCCCAAGCCTAATAATTTTCAACCCTTACTCAAGAATGAGGATGGGGGTGGGGGTTCAGACCTGATATGTGGACTGACCATTTCTACCCTCAGATGCTGTCTGATCTGCTAAGTTGCTTCAGAAACTCTTTGGTCGTTCTGCTTCTCATCTTACTTTTACAGGTGAACTCTGGAAAATGTACTGACTGGTGCATCATGGTCTTGCTTGTTAAAAGGACTCCGTAAGAATGAAAGAAGCTACAGAAAGTAGCACATGCAGTAAAGTTAATCACAGCTTCCAACCTACATTTACATGAGGCAATAAGGCATCCATCATAAAGGACCCCCATCATCCTTGACACAACCTCTTCTTGATGCTACTCTCCAAAGGCAGCACAGAAGCCTGAAAACTAGCATCCCTAGATTCAAGAGCTGTTCCCCACCCCAAACAGCCTGCAGGTTCTTGAACTTCCCCTTACTACTTACTCTAGCTCCAAAAATAAACCTGTCTGTACTAATGAAATGCCATTTTTTCCCTCTTCCACTAACAGTAACTGTGAATTGTTTTTAAAAAATACTATCTTTTATATTTATCAAATCTTCCCATTCATGGATAATGAATACTAGAGGTTTCTTTTTAAAAAGTACCTCTTTAGCTGCAATAAGAATTTTAGTGCAGATTATATTCTACTTGTGTATGACAAACTCTGAACTTAATTTGTTCACATTGTTCATGCAGATCCTTCCTTTGTTATTTGTCATTTAAATCTGAATATTCTGGTGCCGACACAAAAAAAAAATCAGATCTCATTACATGGCTCCAGTCTCAAATATGTTCCATGAAATTATCTCAATACACACAACTTTTCATTCAGAACCCAAATACTGAAGCGTTGTTAGCACAAATTGAAAATGCACATAGAAAATCAAGGTGTTGGAACAAATGGGTCCTCTTCAGCCTTGGGGAACTAGAACTAGTGGCGTACCCCAGAGATTACTTCCGACTCTTCAATTATTTATTGTTTATATTAATTACCTTGAAAAGGGAACAAAATGCAAACTTTCCGAGTTTGGAATGGAACAGGATTCTGCAATGGGATGCTATTAAAGTAAGTGATTGCTGAAAACATGGCAAATGGAACTTAAGGTGAGGAAATGAAAGGTTATGAAGTTCAGGAATAAAAAGGAATATTATCTAAATAGACTGACTACAAATAAATGAAGTTCACAACAATCTAGATGTTCTAGTGTACACATAGTTATGGAGGCAAACAGCTTTTTTTGCACAAGGTTTGGAGTTTTAGAATAAGGAACTTTTGTTGCAGTTGTACAATGTGTTAGTGAGCCCACACCCAAAATACTGTGCACTTTTGGTTCACTGATCTAAAAAATATACCAGCATTAAAGGTAGTCTAATAACAGTTTATCAAGCTATTTCCCAGGATGAGAGAGTTGTCTCATTAAGAGAGGCTAGACAATTTGGGTCCGTATGCCCTTAAGTGTGATTTTACTCAAGCCGACAAGACTTGAAGGAGGCTCGACAGGGCAGATGTGGAGATTGCTTCCCTTGTGGGAGAATTACGAACCGGGGAGATAGCAACAAAATTAAGGAGCTGGTCAGTTAAAAACTGAAGTATTTAAAGATATGTTCTCCCAAAGGCTAGTAAATCTCTGGAATTCTCTGCCCCAGAGGGTGGTGGAAGCCATATCATTAGGATATACTTAGATGGTAAATATTTAAAAAGGTAAAGGAATTGAAGGTTATGGAGAATTGGCACAGGACAGAAGTCAATTGTATTAAATGACAGGGTAGGCTTAACAGGCAATTTTCTTTTATTCTTGTCCTTAACATCCAAAGCTAGCAATTCTCCAAAATGAACACTTTTCATTTCTATGCTTTTAAACTTGAACATATAGATAATCTAATATTGCTTGTGTATACTCTGGTGCTCCTTTCACAGTGAACAGTTGCACCACATTACCCATGTGGCACACTGTTTACTTTGCTAAATGAAATTCTGAACAACTGCAGCTAACCAAGCATTCGTTCTCAGGAATAACATTTGGCAGAACAGAATAAAACATCAGCCTGCAGAATTCAATACCAGGTGTTAGCAATCATCAATGACAGTGTTCTGTGCCAGAAGCAAGAAAACCATCAAGCACTTCCAATTACAAGGTTTGGTCCCTGTTAATAGCAATGTAAAAAAATCAAAACCATTACAATCTCTTTGTGATCTTCAGAAAAGTTAGCAAAAAAGGCACAAACTACTGTTGTTAAACAAGTATATACAAAGAACAGTCCAGTTGGCAGTCTTCTTTGTTGAGCCCAGCAACATATCAAAGCTGATGAGTGCCACAAAGTAGACGGCATCGGCCTTCTGATGCGACTTCCACAAGGGATAGCAACAACATGAATGGTTCATATTATCATATTATCTCTGATTATCTGAAATCTGATTCTCCAAAATCCTCATTTATCCAAAAAATTTTTTGGGAGCCAAATTGACCTCACAGGTTAGAATGTTGATTATCCTTGTTTTTCCCCCGCCCCTCTCTTTCCATTTCTTCTTTACCTTCCCCATTGACTTTTCTCTCTAATTCCCTCTCAAACTGCATGCTACTGTCCAAAGAATCCCTTGTCCCGGCATCATCAAAGAGAACAGCCTTCCAGGCAGGAGCAGAACTCAGGCTCAGTGGTGTTCCCTCTCCTCCCTTTCCCTCCTATCCCCTTCCCTCCCTCCTCTGCACACCAGATGCTGACGCCGATTCCGAACTCTCCCCTACCCTCTCCTAGGCCTACATCCCCGGTGTGCATGTGCAGTAGGCCAAGGGGAGGATTCAGAGACAGGACTCTGCCGTTGGGAGCTCTGGTGTCTGGGAAGCCAGGAGCCCACCGGCTTGCTAGTGAGTGTTCCACCGGCTTGCTAGTGAGTGTTCCACCGGCTTGCTAGTGAGTGTTCCACCGGCTTGCTAGTGAGTGTTCCACCGGCTTGCTAGTGAGTGTTCCACCGGCTTGCTAGTGAGTGTTCCACCGGCTTGCTAGTGAGTGTTCCACCGGCTTGCTAGTGAGTGTTCCACCGGCTTGCTAGTGAGTGTTCCACCGGCTTGCTAGTGAGTGTTCCACCGGCTTGCTAGTGAGTGTTCCACCGGCTTGCTAGTGAGTGTTCCACCGGCTTGCTAGTGAGTGTTCCACCGGCTTGCTAGTGAGTGTTCCACCGGCTTGCTAGTGAGTGTTCCACCGGCTTGCTAGTGAGTGTTCCACCGGCTTGCTAGTGAGTGTTCCACCGGCTTGCTAGTGAGTGTTCCACCGGCTTGCTAGTGAGTGTTCCACCGGCTTGCTAGTGAGTGTTCCACCGGCTTGCTAGTGAGTGTTCCACCGGCTTGCTAGTGAGTGTTCCACCGGCTTGCTAGTGAGTGTTCCACCGGCTTGCTAGTGAGTGTTCCACCGGCTTGCTAGTGAGTGTTCCACCGGCTTGCTAGTGAGTGTTCCACCGGCTTGCTAGTGAGTGTTCCACCGGCTTGCTAGTGGGTGTTCCACCGGCTTGCTAGTGGGTGTTCCACCGGCTTGCTAGTGGGTGTTCCACCGGCTTGCTAGTGGGTGTTCCACCGGCTTGCTAGTGGGTGTTCCACCGGCTTGCTAGTGGGTGTTCCACCGGCTTGCTAGTGGGTGTTCCACCGGCTTGCTAGTGGGTGTTCCACCGGCTTGCTAGTGGGTGTTCCACCGGCTTGCTAGTGGGTGTTCCACCGGCTTGCTAGTGAGTGTTCCACCGGCTTGCTAGTGAGTGTTCCACTGGCTTGCTAGTGAGTGTTCCACTGGCTTGCTAGTGAGTGTTCCACTGGCTTGCTAGTGAGTGTTCCACTGGCTTGCTAGTGAGTGTTCCACTGGCCTGGCCTTAGCATCAGTGGGAGTTGGGAGATCTGGGTGATTGGTGGCGGTGAGCATTGTTTTGGTGAGAATTAAACATTATTTTTAAAGCTTAAAAAGCCTTCCCTTGTTGTTTGTTGTTTAAACATTGATACAAGTGATTTGCTGTTGCTTCTGGGCTGTTTTTTTTTAAATGACCAATTCTCCAAAAATGTTCATCTTATATAGGTCCGGTCCAAATCATTTCGGACAATCAGACTTCTATTGTACTTGCACAATGCAGAAACATCCCAACTGAAGATAATGCATTTACTAGTGCAGCAAATCCCTTTTTACAGCAGTTTAAAAGCTGGTCTTCTGATTTAATTTCTTCCATTCTCTTGTTATTCTAAATTTTTAAAATTTCATCTCTTTAAAATTGCTGATTTAAAAAAATCTTTTATTACTCTATTTCACAAGCACTTTCATCTAAATTTTCAGGCACATATGACCCCTGCTCTCTAATATTTCACCAGTAACTGCATGCATGTATTATTTAATTTTACTCCTTGAAAAATATTCTCAAAGCTCGTCCATCCTAAAATTTCATTACAGACATCCATCAGTGAAATGACCTGTAATACTTTTTGCTAACACTGTTATAAAAATTAAGGTAGTCTTGCTCATTGAACTACCATTAACACAGATCATTCTACCCAGAGTTTATATCAATTCTTTATAAAATAGCATTATCAGTCACATTCCTTTTGAAGGCTCTGATAGACTCCACTTCCCCAAGAGGCAGTGAATTTAAGTGAATCATGTGTGGGGGGGGAGGGGGAGTGGAGAAACCTCTGCAATATTTTGCTCCTCAGGGTGATATACATTCCCATTTGCCCTTAAACCATCTTCTAATGAATAGCATTTTTCCCTATCAACTGATCAACATGTCTAACAATAATCCTTTCAATTTCTTAAAAAATCTTCTCTGCAACTTTCCTGTAAACATTTGTTTTTAGTTAACCATTTCAGCATGTTGTACACTTAATTTCAAAACAAAAATAACTTTCTAATCACTTGTATTTTTCAATTTATTGATGACTTTTATTTTCTACTTCTTAACCTTTGATTTCTCAGAGCAGTAGGCACGAAAACCTTCAGGAAAAAAAGTAACAATTTCATTACCCACCTAGTGGCAAAAGTTTGGGAATTTTACATCGACAATCGGCTTTTCTTCCCCCACATCTCCCCAAATTAGCTTGCGTATATTCCAAAAAATACAACAAAAACATATCCATTTCTGTGAATGTCCATACCAGGTGCATTGTTCATTCTTGTGTGTTAGCAGTCTTAAAAAGGATGTGCTATTTAGAATTTTTTAATTATTGACTTTGCAAAAGGTTAAGAATCACATTTTATTACATTTGCTTGCTCGTGATTTTTTTTAAAGCAAATTTAAAATAGATTTGTTCAGTTTCAGAATTTCTTGCAGAAAGTTGGAGGATATTGCACTTGAAATTAACTTTACTGTTTCTCTTGAAATCAACTCAAAGTTCAAACTTCAGATTAATTGTCAGATGTCATACATGACATTTCATAAACCCAGAGATTTTTTTTTAACCTGCGGGCCAGGCAGAATTTCTACTTATCAGTAGTGCAAAACACTGTACTCAAAAGTTACGACCAAGAGAAAGATGTAAATAAACTGGCTGTACAATACAGAAAACGAATATTTAATAATGTGCAAATTAAAAATCCGTAAATGAGTCTCTGACTGAGTTTGTTGTTGAGGGGTCCAATGGTGGGTGGGGAGCAATTGTTCTTGAGTCTTGTGGCACCTATACCTTTTTCCTGATGGCAGCTGTGGTGTAGATCTTTGAAGATTGCTGCTGCTCTCCAGGGGCATCTTTCCATGTAGTTTTTCTCTGTGATGTACTTGGCTGTACTTGGCAGAATTTTCCACTCAGAGCTATTGGTGCCTCCATACCAGGCCATGGTGCAGCCGGTCAGCACATTTTCCACTACACATCTGTAGAGGTTAGCCTAGGTTTTCGATGTCATACCAAACCTCTGCAAACTCCTGAGGAGGTAGAGGTACGGAAGTGATTTCTTAACGATGACATTCGTGTATTAGAGAATCTTTCCTGAACCAGAGATAGTGACTCCCAAGAACCTAAATTTGCTCACCCTCTCCACCTCTGATCCATCAATGATCACTGGATCGTTCACTTCCAGTTTTCCCTTCATGAAGTCAACAATCAGCTCCTTAGTTTTGGTGACATTGAGTGCAAGGTTGTTGTTGGTACATCATTCGGCCAAATTTTCAATCTCCCTCCTGTATGATGACTCCACCCCTTTTTATACAACCCACTAGCCTTGTATCATGAGCAAATTCAAGGGTGGCCAACCTTTTAATTTAGACATACAGTATAGCAATAGGCCATTTCAGCCCACAAGTCCATACTGCCTAATTAACCTCCACCCCCGGTACGTACTCATGGGTTGAAATGGCCTGTTGCCATGCTGTATGTCTAAATTAAAAATTAAAAGCTGTCCACCTCTGCTGTAGATGGTGTTATTATGACCAAGCCACACAGAGCTGTGATGCGAGTAGAGCCGGGGGAGGGGGGAGGGGGGATGACGACAAAGAACGTAGACTTGTAGTGCTCCGGTACAATGGAGCCAATCCTCACTGAATGGGGTATGGAGGAGAGGAAATCTACGATCCAATGTTGAGTCCCAGGTCTTGGAGTCTACTGATTATTTTTATGGGGATGATCCTTAACTATAGTCGATAAAGAGCATCCTGATGCACGAGCTTTGCTGTCCAGGTGTCCCATGACATTGTATAGAGCCAGTGGAATGACACTTGTCATAGAGCTGTTGCTGCGATGAGCAAATGTGAACGGATCCATATCGCTGCTCAGACAGGAGCAGATGCACTTCAACACCAGGCTCTCAAAACAATCACTGTGGATGTACCACTAGTCATTAATCACTTAGGCAGGTTACCACACTCTTCTGCACAAGTGTAATCAATGTGAATCAAAACATTATTTTAAACTCTCCTCTTGGCTCAAGACACTTTCTTATATTAAATAACTGATTTGTGTAGTGAATGATAGAATCCTCAATCATTGTTGATCAGCTAATTTCATTTTACTTTTTGATACATCAAACAGCACCCCATCCCTGGCATTGCACAAGTACTATAATTCTGTATTGATAGCTTTTCCCCCTCACAATAATATCAATTGCTAGTTTTCCATCTTTTATTTCTTAAGTGAGCAGCCTTTGATTTGACTAGATATGAAACATTGCCAAGATTTATCCACTAATCTTCCCAGTCATACATAAATTTACATATTTATTCCCTGTCATATATTTTAAAAATAACAGGCAGTATCCATTCTGTCACAATAAATAAATTCATACTTTATTTAAGCTATGCTCCTCTGATTGTCCCTTCTGGTTACAGTGCAAGCTTCTAATCTTCCATTTTAATATTATTCCATCTTATCTAAATAAACCTAGAAGTGTGGTTGAAGCATTTTTCATGTTTGATTCAAACAGTTGCTAGTTTGTTTCCCAGAAATGGGATGAAATTTCCTAGATGGCTGTTATTGAGAACTGTACTCAAAAGTATGCCAATTGGCTAATACCCATGTCCAAATTTGAGGCCAATTTTATTAACATACAGGATAAAGTAACCAAGCAGAGCACAATAAGCATTTGAAATACAGTCAAATCAAGATATATCAAAGTGGCAAGGAAGTCTAAGCACACAGTGCATAGCTCACCTAACCGAGTTTCCCCTTGCCAGTTAGCTGGGATTAAGACCCACAATAATTGAAATACATCAGGCTAGATAAAAAGAGAAAAGAAATAAATACTGATAGGCTGAGAATGTATACAAAGGTAAAAATTATCTGGTATTATTTTTCTTCAGTGGATTTTCATTTATTTATAATAACCAATTTAAAAAATAACAAAAGTTTCTGAACCTTTAACAAAGATTTGGGTCGGATTTTAGGCAGGTTAACAACCTACATTAAAAGAATAGGAATGGCTAAAGTTTCCAAGCAGTGATCTGTGCTCAACTGCAGATCCACAATATGGTGCCAAACATCAAGGAAAAACAGAGCTTTATGACTTCCTGTGTTGATTACAATTCACCTTTTTTTTTAAAAAAAAAGGTTGCTTCAAAGACTCCCATGAAAATATAAGCAGTTTCAATGTCAGACAGGTGCCAAAAGCTAACTTAGTATTCAGCCCACTAACAGGTTCATTCACATTTCCATTGAACAAGGCTGCTACTGCTAACTCAAAGACTATTAACTTGACCAGACACCTTTTGGCTATACAATTGAACTGGAGGAACTTTAGGGAAGTGGCTCATCTCATTGTTACATCCTGAGCTTTCATCCTTTGTTTGAAATGTTAAAAAAGAGGCACAAACAAAAAAACAAAGTCAAAAGTGCTCAGCTCATTTCCTGCCAACAACGGCTGAAACAAGCAAGTCTGGAATCCTGCCAAATATCATACTGTTAAAACCAGCAATCAATCAGCTACTTTAACATTCCCTTGCTCTCAAAAGAATTCCACATTTTGGTCTCCTTTATTTCCATCCAACGTGCAAAGAAATATTTCCACATGGCAAATTGAAAAGCAAAGTGGGTCTACACAGTCCATGTCCAGTTGTCACACTGTCAAAGTTATAGATAAAGGAACAAAATAAAAAACTTTATTTTTTTTTCTTGTGGTGCTTTAATTTCGGGCCAGTTCAGAAGCGATTTTTCACCTATTACCACGTTTGGAAATTGTTTTCTTAGAATGTTTGCCATATTTGTCTGCAGAACATCATGCATATTCCGCATGTCACCCAAGTGACCTGGCCACTATTTCTTGTAATGTAAGAAATAAAGCTAATGATCTTCTTCAAATAAACATCAATCAATTGCTGTCGAGTGTTTTTTTTTCATTCTCCTCCTACATCAGCTCACAAAAACAATAGGTTTTATTTTAAAAACATCTTCCAGAACAGCTTGATGTAATGAAAAGTTTTTAAAAATAGTAAGATTGTTCCCTATATCTTTCCAAATACATTGGTTTCCCATATCCCTTCATTGCACCTTACTTTCCAAAAAAGAAAACCTCATCTTTTTATTTAATATTTTTGCACAATCCCATTGACAAAATGATTTGTATATTCATCTCTTCAATATATTTAGATTTTAAATGCATGCCTTATTATTATATTGATAAATTCAAAACAGTTAATACAAAATGCATTGTTCAATAAACAAGTAATAAAATGAGTTTACAGGCAATTGACTTGTAGAATTCAAGTATTTACACAATGTAAATTTGTTTACATAATACTCTTCTACAGAAGATACGTAAATGAAGACAAATTTGAAAATTATTCGTTCCATTTTAAGGACATTGCTGTTTTGAGACAATCTCTTGACTGCCAGAAAAGTGGCCAAAGTGCTTTTTAAAACTGGGATACACTTTTACGCTTGGTGCCTTTCTCTTATCAGTTTGTATTGTGGCTGGGAAGGCAGAAGCAAGTCATAGTTAATATCCAGGGACTGCCTGAGAAACTTACAAGATTAGAGAGGCGTTTCCTGTCATCAATGATCAGAAATATTAGCAAAACTGGTCTCTGCTGTTGGACTTTTCTAACTGCAGAGCATAACAAGAAGTTTGGCATTCTTAATGTGAAGGCTCAGGACTATGATTTGATTCTGCATTTGATATGCAGAAGTTAACATAACTAAAGAAGGTTCAACTCATGATTAAATAGCAGCCAAACAGGCACAATCATATCCTGACCATTTAGCAGTGCATGTACAATGAATGTAATCTGCATTATCAGCCGATTCTTATCAAGAACATTCATTTCTGTATTTTCATACAAGTCTTAAAAAAGGGTTCAGACTCAAAATATTGACTATTTCTACCCATGGATGCTGTCTGACCTGTTCACTTCCTCCAGCAATTATTCACCTGCATGAAATTTAAACTGCCAATTTTTGGTTATTTTTGTACAAAGGACACAAAATTCACTATAATAAAGTTAGGCTCATGAAATAATATCACAGCATGAGCAGATTTAACTGTAAAAATGTAATATAGAAACATGAAAGTCTGCAGACGCCATGGTTGAAGTAAAAATAATGCTCGAGAAATTCAGCAAGTCAAATAATGTACTTTATCTTCTTCTTCTTTGGCTTGGCTTCGCGGTCGAGGATTCATGGAGGGGGTAAATGTCCACGTCAGCTGCAGGCTCGATTGTGGCTGACAAGTCCGATGCGGGACAGGCAGACACAGTTGCAGCGGTTGCAGGGGAAAATTGGTTGGTTGGGGTTGGATGTTGGGTTTTTGCTCCTTTGTCTTTTGTCAGTGAGGTGGGCTCTGCGGTCTTCTTCAAAGGAGGTTGCTGCCCGCCGAACTGTGAGGCGCCAAGATGCACGGTTTGAGGCGATATCAGCCCACTGGCGGTGGTCAATGTGGCAGGCACATTATAGAGCAGAGATAAAGATACATAACCAATGTTTTGGGTTGTTATTGAGCTTGAGAGCAGCAAGGATTACAGATGGGGACCAGAGAGCAAAGGGGAACAACTTCAGGATAGGCATTCAGGTGCCTGCCTACATTTTGTCATTCCTTGAAGGGCTTAAGCCCGAAACTATGGTTATGTATCAAGAGGCCCTTTCATGCAATGAAAAGGCCCGACTGTAAAGGCTGAGATTCTCCACCTTTATGTCAGGAGACTTCTTGAATGCACTGTGGCTGGCTCCAAGGCACCAACTGCGATCCCTCAGGGAGAATGATAATCAGCAGAGCGCAGTGCTCCACCACCTCGTAAGAATGTAATGTCACTGTTGCAGCTGGTTATAGGCAGGTTGATATCGTTGCAGCAATGTCTTCAGCCTGAGATGCAGGAGTGTGGCATTAATGGCCTTACTGAGGGTGTGCTGGATCTCTGCCTGGATACCAAGACTGGCTGAAAACATCACAAGTGTCTGTCTTGCCTGCTCCGGGGCCACCGCGATCCACTATAGGGCTCTTTCCGCGTCGTCGTGTATGAATGACGTCAACTCGGCACCCATCGCTCCACCTCCATCAGCTCCGGAGGGTGCTACAAGGTGCTGTTTGACATGAATGCAACACAGCAGCAGCCTTTTAGGGCTGCTCCATTAAAGGCAAGTTCATGTTTTCCCTCCATGCTTATAATCGGATTCCAGGTGGAGGCCTGGCACGAAAGTACCTTTTATCTTTGCTCGATAAAGTACACTGTCTGACCTGCTCAGTTTCTCCAGCATGGTGTTTTTAAAAAAGCTTCAGATGCTGGAATTTTGAGCAGACACTTCTTTTGTCTGAAAAATTAATAAGTGCATCACCGATGTCTGCATGTAACAACAGCTCTCAATTTCCTATTACCAAGGCGAGCATTACACAAGTATTGATTATTACTATTATTTAAACTGATAGCTTATTATTGTCCACAAACAACTAACCAGCAAGTTTTTCTGTAAACTTTCTTAAATTGGTAGTAGTTTAATATTCAATTCACTTACATAAAAACTGCACAATGGTAAAGTTATTTTAGCCAGTGAAATTGTAAACAAACATCATGTTGACTTTGTTTATTCCATCATCATTACTAAGTTAATAAATTGATGACCATACCTTCCAGGCTCGAATACAAGTTTTAAGCTAAGGAGATGCATTCACCATGCCAGAGCAGCCATCCATGTTAACTTAAAAGGCTCCTGAGTTGCTTATGAGACTGCACTATATATAACACTTGCAGGATGAAACTCCACCTTTGAACAGATTTCAACTCAGTTAATTTGTGTTGTACTCAATAAAAGGAACACAAGGGGTATCATTTCACACAGTGTCAACACAACACCTCAGTGACTAACACAGTCATGACTAATCAACTACAAATCTGGCAAACCAAGCCATTAGAATATAGTCAATCACAATGTCCTGGCTGCAAAACTGAACTTCTCATTGTGTACAGATCGAACTAGAATAAGATGCATGTATTATTTCTGAAATAAAATTGCTCTGTTAAGAATAAAATACCCCATAAACAAATGTGCTAATATATTTGACAAAATGTTCTCCCATAATATGTTCTTTGCCACATTATGTCCTGCACTCTTGAGCATAGTCCTTTCTGAGCCCATCTGGATGTTCTGTTCACATTGGCACCTTTTCTTAAATGCAGCTGAATTCCAAAGAGAGGAATGGGAAAAGCAAAACAAACCTATTAAGTTTACTTACAAAGGCTTAATAGTTCTATTAGAATGTACAATGACTCAGTTAAATGATTCAAATCAGACCAAGAAGACTGATCCATGAAACTATGTTCTCTTTCAAATCTACAGAAAAACACCAAACCCACCACCCTTGCCCCCGCCCCCCCAAAAAGCTATTGCACTAACAGGTTCAAAGGATATTTTGCAGAAGTTGAATAATTATAAAGTTTTCTGCATCTTTTTACATTACTGCTTTGCAAATACAAGTTAACATCTCATAGCATTTCTCTTGTAAACAGAATCCTCTCAAATGTACAGTAATGTAAAAGTACAGACCTGCAATCCGTACATCTGTTCAATTGTGAGCACATTGTTTGCCATCTTCAGGTTTTCAGTAGAAATTGCTGCATGAATGCGGTCGCAGCAGTAGCCACTCTGGATCCAAGGACTGCTGTAACTAACAAGTAGATGAGCCATGCACAAACCTGGATTCGACAAGAATTTTCAGTGAAATGCAGTGAGACTGGAACTGCAATTTTTGTCGCCAAACAACAAGCAAGTTGCTGAGGCGAAGTCGCAAAGTTTGCAGCTTGACGGTCGTTTGGTGAGGCCTACTGAAGAGACCACATGTTGATGTGGCCTTGGCCTTCCAGTGGTGCCTGCTTTGATTGTCGTGTTAATGGTGGAATGTGGTGCAGACAGAGGTGGTGTATCGATACAACCAGTTCAGCAGAGCAGTCTTAGCCCCAAGAAATCCCGAAGGATGTGCTGGTCGTGGTGATGTTGACCTGAGGGGCAAGGCCTCATGGCATTCATATCGTCTGAGGTCAGGGAGGCTTTGAGGTGAACTGCTGCTTTGAGAAACTGACTTGGTTGGTAGCTAACCCTTTGAAGCTGGCACACGGTAACAACCAAGTCCTGCCGACGCAGTAAACCAGGCCCAAGATGGTTTTGTATCATCCAAATGGAATTGCAAGTGGACTTATTTGTGTTCACTGCTTGTTCTTTGAAGTCTAGTGTTTGTAGCACTGTTGTTCATTGCTGCAATCGGGAGGAACGGGTTAGGGTTTAAATAATTAAGTGTTCTAAGTTGGATAGTTTATGTAAAAAGTTGGCAGCACTGGTGTATTTTTGCTGCCTCTTGTCATTTAGTTACTAGTTTATTCCTAATTGTATGTTCAGTGCTTTAGATCAATGTGCATTGATTTAAATGTGCTATATAAATAAACTATTACTTGTGTATTACACTTACATTTGCATAAATAGATATAGCAGCATATAGTGTAGTAAAAATCCCCTTATTCCTGAATTCAAGCAACCAGCAAAAAAAATAAAATTGAAATGAATAAGAATAAAAAATTTAAATAGAAGTTTAAAATAGTAAAAATAAACATTTTCCAAAGCAACGCATGAATTCTTGGTGTAGATGGGAGCAAACATTCGGCCAGCAGAACACACCAGTCGTGCCGGAGCAACTCATTCAATAAAAGGTGGAATAAAGTTGTATTTGAATAAATAGCATCACCCAGAATGAAGAGCTGGCCAATGATGCTTGCTGTTGGGGCGACTCTCCCCAAGTGTCTCCCAATACCTGCCTAGGAAGAGTCTTCATCTTTATTAGTATATTAAGTATATTGGTAAGGCTTTATCTGTAAATTTGGGGGAGGGAGGATTAATTATGATGGTGGCAGTTAGTGCAGCAGCTAGTGCTAGCAACTAGGCTTCGAATTTTGTAAATTCTGGAATTACCCGATTAAAGTGAACTTTACAAAATTAAGGACTACAATATTGTTTCCCCCCCCCCCCCCCCCAAACAAAGTACTTTACATTTTGCACTCTCTTTTGTCTTTTAAACTATTTATTCTTAATGTTGGTTTATCAATTAGGCATTGTAAGAGTCAATCTCAGGCAACCAGAGGATTCTTACACCAGGCATCCACAATCTCGACATGTGCCAGATGCCAAGAGTTTAAACTGTATTTGGAAAACAAGTCTACCAAACAATGTTTCCTTAGTCCTGCGCAACACCCATGTCCCATGACCAAATGTTTTGCTTTTTTGGGGGGGGGTTCAAATGTTCTTCATAGCTCAGCTCTTCCAGCATTACAAACATGTTTTCTCATCCACTCCTTTCACACTCTGTTCCCAACACTTTCTCATTCCCACACAGATCTTCTATCTTGGCCTCATCCAATGCCAAGATGACACCAAATACAAACTTGAGGGCATAAACATATCCTTTTCCAGAGAAACACAGGAACTGCAAGGGGTGAATCTTGAGTGAACAAATAAAAGCTGGAGGGACTCAGCAGGTCAGGCTCCAAGAATGGTGACTGAGTATTTCTCTCTGGCCTGCAGTTTATCTTTAGTTATTCAACACACAGTCCCTTCCACCCCCCCCCCCCCCCAGTAACTTAAACCCAACAGCATGAACAGTGAACTTTTTTCAATTCACATAACCACCCCTATCCAACTCACTCAGTGCAATACCTGCTCCTGTACTCCCTTTTCTTTCAACACCTGTTCTCCTGGATTTCTTCACCTACTGTCACGCAGTCTCCAGAAGTACTGCCGGATGTTCAAATGCTAACTGCCTGGTGACACTCACAAGCGCTGAAGTCACTTGAATAAGCAGGTCAACCATTTTCCAATTCAAAGCAGCTGTGGATGCGACATAGGTATGTTTAAATGGGTTCCCTGACTACCTCCGAGGTAGGTCAGGGATCCAGTTGGTTTCCTATGGGATTGACTGGGTCGGACCCCTTCTAACTGCGGCATAACTGGGGCACTAACAGGGCAAATTGCCTGGTTAACCTCATTTTACACGGCAGTTTGAAAGGGCCTGCAGGGGCAGGATCCCCCTAAAATCACTGGGTTGTCGATTTAATGGTTCAATCACCCTGCAATTTAAAAGGTTCTTCCAGCACCTTTGCCCCAGTAATCGCACCCAGGTCCCAGGAGGGCTACCCAGGTGCAGCAATTTAAAAGAGGCTATTATACAAGTCCTTTTCACACTGGCCCTGAACCCAGTAATTAACCAGCAATTTACTGGGTTATTTGTTAGTGTGTACACTCCCAACCCAGTATGAGGGGGCCAAATAGATCTGGGAATTAACCGCCAAAGGAGGCAGTATCATTGCCAATCCAGTTAAACTCTACTCCAATGTGAACAGGCAACCCGGTATGCCTGGTCCCATTCTTCTTTGGCTTGGCTTCGCGGACGAAGATTTATGGAGGGGGTAAAAGTCCACGTCAGCTGCAGGCTCGATTGTGGCTGACAAGTCCGATGCGGGACAGGCAGACACGGTTGCAGCGGTTGCAGGAGAAAATTGGTTGGTTGGGGTTGGGTGTTGGGTTTTTCCTCCTTTGTCTTTTGTCAGTGAGGTGGGCTCTGCTGTCTTCTTCAAAGGAGGTTGCTGCCCGCCGAACTGTGAGGCGCCAAGATGCACGATTTGAGGCGATATCAGCCCACTGGCAGTGGTCAATGTGGCAGGCACCAAGAGATTTCTTTAGGCAGTCCTTGTACCGCTTCTTTGGTGCACCTCTGTCACAGTGGCCAGTGGAGAGCTCGCCATATAACACGATCTTGGGAAGGCGATGGTCCTCCATTCTGGAGACGTGACCCACCCAGCGCAGCTGGATCTTCAGCAGCGTGGACTCGATGCTGTCAGCCTCTGCCATCTCGAGTACTTCGATATTAGGGATGAAGTCGCTCCAATGAATTTTGAGGATGGAGCGGAGACAACGCTGGTGGAAGCGTTCTAGGAGCCGTAGGTGATGCCGGTAGAGGACCCATGATTCGGAGCCAAACAGGAGTGTGGGTATGACAACAGCTCTGTATACGCTAATCTTTGTGAGGTTTTTCAGTTGGTTATTTTTCCAGACTCTTGTGTAGTCTTCCAAAGGCGCTATTTGCCTTGGAGAGTCTGTTGTCTATCTCGTTGTCGATCCTTGCATCTGATGAAATGGTGCAGCCGAGATAGGTAAACTGGTTGACCGTTTTGAGTTTTGTGTGCCCGATGGAGATGTGGGGGGGCTGGTAGTCATGGTGGGGAGCTGGCTGATGGAGGACCTCCGTTTTCTTCAGGCTGACTTCCAGGCCAAACATTTTGGCAGTTTCCGCAAAACAGGACGTCAAGCACTGAAGAGCTGGCTCTGAATGGGCAACTAAAGCGGCATCGTCTGCAAAGAGTAGTTCACGGACAAGTTTCTCTTGTGTCTTGGTGTGAGCTTGCAGGCGCCTCAGATTGAAGAGACTGCCATCCGTGCAGTGCCGGATGTAAACAGCGTCTTCATTGTTGAGGTCTTTCATGGCTTGGTTCAGCATCATGCTGAAGAAGATTGAAAAGAGGGTTGGTGCGAGAACACAGCCTTGCTTCACGCCATTGTTAATGGAGAAGGGTTCAGAGAGCTCATTGCTGTATCTGACCCGACCTTGTTGGTTTTCGTGCAGTTGGATAATCATGTTGAGGAACTTTGGGGGGCATCCGATACGCTCTAGTATTTGCCAAAGCCCTTTCCTGGTCCCATTAGTGACACGCTAATGACGTTCTTGCATGCATGGAAGGTTCTTTAAGAGGCAGGGAATGGAAAGATCAAAAAAGTGAGATCACAGCAGAGAACTGTTACTAGCAGCATATGGAAAGAGTACAGAATAAGAACAACAAAGAACTTGTCGGAATGACTACAAACAGTCCACATGCTGTTCATCAAATTGAACTTTTGTGGTATGGCATAAAAAAAATCCTCAATTACTTCTAGCAGTTCTGATGGGGGTGGGTGGGAGAAAGGGTGCCAAGATACCATTTTTATGCTTGTTTGTTTCATTGCCAGTGCAAATTTCCCACACTCGTATGCGTTTTATTCCCGCTACTACTTTCCCATGTCCTCTATAAACTATGTGCATGTTATCCCCGTTACCATTTTCCCATGCCCATCTTTTGTAAATGACATCAACTATAAAACTTGCTTTTGAGACCCATCGAATCGGTTTTCTTACTTATAACACCCATACACTAACCCCCCCCCCCTTCATCTGCACCCAGAGAGTGAGGGCCTGGAGTGAAGTGTGGGTAATCTCCTAATAGAACAAAGCATTTTCAACCTGTGAGTATGTAATACATCAATCACTCAGGACATCACTGCTGAAGGTTGGGCTCCCTTTAGGTCCGTGATACTGGAATAGTAATGTGAAAGGGTGCATGGAACCAGTTTTCTTTGGTCCAGTGTGAATGGCCCTACGGTACTTCAAAACAGGTCATTCACATGCCAATTTTAGTGGGTTGCCAATGTGAAAAGGCCTAGTTCTATCCATGGATACTGCCTGACCCACTGAGCTTTTTTAGCGGCTCATTACTTGTTCTAGGTTCTAGCACTGAGTTTTCATGTTTCCCTTCATCATTATACATTTTGTTTTACAAACTGCAATTCACTTTACTATTCCGTAAACCACATCCTATTTTTAAAGCCAGCTTTCTTTGAGTGCTAACATTACAAAGTGCTTTCGGCCTTTGCTGATGACTTGGTTTCCATTTTCTCTCCCTCCTTGTGGTGAAGGAGTTCGTTGCCAGTTAAACTGTGCAGAAAGACAAGCTTAGACTGGCTACCCATCATGCAATGTACACTTGAATTCAAAGTAGCATGAAAAAAACAACATGCTACCATAAACAGCATGCCTGAAAGAATGTTTATTGAATAGAAGCCACATTTTAAAAATTACATCGATTTGTAAAAACTAAAAGCTTTCACTCTAATAAATGGAACCGATTCCTCTCTGCCTCAATACAATTGCTGTACACATTTTCTGATATCTTATGAAAGATCATACATTTCCAAATTAAAATCGGAATCTATAGATTAAGATTATGAATCAATTATTTACAATTAGATATTCAGACCGACTTCATGCTCTTTCCACATTATGTCAATGTACATTGAGCAAACGTTGGGCATTATCAAAAATAATTTTATTAAAGCAACATGGAAAAAAGGAGATTTGCATCAAGCATGATTTTAATTTTAGATATTTAGTGGCAGATATAAAAAAGGTAAATTTATTACAGAAATTAATTCATGAACAACGAAGATCTCCATTTTATATAGTTTCATATTCACTAATAATCTTGTCTGCCTAAAAATAAAGAAGGCAATGGTTTATCCTTGAAATAATATTTTTCCTTCTTTATGTTTTGAAGGATCATTTCTAATTGGATTAAAGTGAGCAAAGAAAAATTACTCTGCAAGTACTACGATTAAAAAGAAAAAAAGCTGGACCAAAAACTAAATAGTTCTCAATTTTCAGTTGGTAAAGATAGCACTAGAATAGAACAGTCCTTCACACTGCATTTCTCATCAAATTAATAGTTGCAAAATTGATAAAATGAGAATGCTTTAAACTCTCCTCCTACACTAACAGCCTTAAAACTTGTGTCATAGAAAACAATTCCTACAGTGATATTTTTAAACATCTTTTTGTATAGTTTAAAGCTTTGATACTTCTGCTGGAGTTAAACAATTATCCTTACTTTTCGAGTTGCTAAATAAATCACACTAGTTCCAGCTCAAGTACGATTCATAGCTTTTCCACCTATTTTTTTCTAAATGATACAATTTTCCAAACACCTCAAAAGATTTTGGTAAAGAGTCTTCACAGATCACACCAGAATCAGATATTATTTCTTCTTGACATTCAATCTCCATCTAAAACTAGAGAGATTGATTAGAATGCAATTATTGTATTGCAACTGAAATGAACACCCTCATCACAAACCAGAAACTCAATTTGGAGTCTCTGATCTTTATTTGTTGTGCTTATATTTGATAAAGTTTGCCAACGCCACCATTTGAAAAGAAATCCAACTATACTTCATATAGTCTGTAAAAACCTTATCAACAATTCGTCTTCTCTAAAGTACCATAAGTGCAAAATGAAGACAATATAAAGATTCCATTGTAAAGTGTGGTCATTAGCTGAATATGAAATAATTTACCCATGTGGCAACTGTACAGTACCATTATTTACACGTGACAAAATACTGAACGTGTGATGGAAAAAGCAATCAGGTTGGTTTCCAAATAACATCAGCGTTTAAAAAAAATACCCGTTAAGCTAATACTCGTGGATACGGGTAAACACGGTGGGGAGGGGGAAGAAACAACATGCGCATTAACGTCCACAAAAGATAATGCAAACTGACTACAATACAAAGTCGCTAACATATTCAAAATACATTTGCTACCAAGGACAGCAACATGGTTGAAAACTAAGCTGCGAGAAATCAGGAGGAGAATGCTTTAAAGCAATTTTACTTCCCTCCTCAACCTCAGCTATGCAAAACAATCGAAGTTTCACGAAAGACGGAGGTGCACAAGCGCCTTATTTGGGGAAAGCAAGGCAGATGAGAAAACAAACAAACCCGTGAATGGATTTCGATGGGAGGGGGAGGGGAAGGGCGGGAGGTTAAAAGGTAAGATGTCTTTAGAGATTAAAAATGAAAACTCGCCTCTCCATTTTCCGGATAGGCTGCATCTTCAACCATCAATTCATTTATTTTATTTTACATTGAAAGCACAGAACACAACAGGAATCGTATTGTCGTTGAAAAATCTTTAAAGTTGAGGGAAACAAGAACAACTTGTTGCATTTCAAACAAAAAAAACCAAACTTTAACATGATCAGCTGATGGCTGCCTGACACATCGTTAAAAAGCAAGGTAGCACAAGACAGCAGTTTGCTCCCGACTGCATTCAGCCAGAAGTGCGAGCTTTGTTTTGGAAAGCTGCAGAACACGCCTTACAGTAAACCTGCATTCGACGGCAAAAATCACTCCGACTCCGGACGCACTCCCTCGTCAATCCCTTGCGCTTCCCCCCTCCCAAATACAGAACAAAAAAAAACCCCACTCTGACTTCAAAATAAAATGATGGAAAACTTCTAAAATTCACAAACATTCGTTCCAAATTAAGCCTTTCAATTCCCTTCCCTCCAATGAAAAAAATAGTCACGGGGGGGGGGGGAGGAGGAGGGAAAAAAACACCGGGGTAAAAGATGAGAAATCGGAAAGAACAGCAGGAATGCATTGGTTTGATTTTACTTCATCCAAGGGATTTTCGGAATTGTTTTCCGATAGAGTTATTTAAAACCCCAAATGAAGAATCTTGAGGAAGACGCAACTTTCTTTAAAATCCTGAATACGAGACGCAGAACAAAATGCTGCCTGCAAGTTTTAAAGAGGTTACACTTGTATTCTTAAGCACAGGTAATGAGATGGAACGAATCGCTTCACCATTTAAAAAAAAAATCAAGTTATTAGTGAAAAAGCAGATTTTCCGAATTCAGGTGATATTTTGTTTGAAATGCCATTTTAAAAGTCGTGAGATGAATACATTTCCGGGGCTTTTCTACCCTATTTTAGCTTAAAAGGGCAAACTACTAACTTTGTCAGCAGCATGTGGTTCTCCTTTCGCCTAACAATGCCACTGCTGTGATGGATGTGTTCACTTCACCAAGCGCAGCACCACCTTATCGGGAAAGGCACGTTTCTTCTTCGGAAAGAAACACGTTATGTCCTCTCCCCTCCCAACAGAGAAACTTTAATAAACTTTCCACACCAAAAAAAAACCCCAGACACCTGGATTTTAAAAAGATTAGATTCAAGTCGGCACCATCCCATCGGTGGCCACAACCGGGCTCTTGTGGAACCACAATAGAATTCAGCTTGCGAAGCCAGATTGACATTTTGCGCCTGCAGTTACAAACTTTTATCTTCCTCTATATTGACAGGAGCTAAAGCCAACCATGTGCTTGGGGAGGGGGGGGGGGGGGGGGAGAGAGAGAGAGAGAGAGAAAGCGCCTCGGAGCTTAAAAGGGAAAAAGATTACCTCAATTTCGAAGTCGGGGAGCCCGAATGCGGTCCTGAATAATGAGCAAAAGTGTGCGATGGCGGGTACTTCCCACCAAGAACGGATTTCTTCCACCGAAACGGTCGAAGATGGACATTCCTCGGACATTTTAAATGGCATCAAATCCCTTTTCTTCACATGAGATAGTTTTCCTCGAACTTCTTTTCCTTGTGTGTCCCCCCCTTCCCGCTTTCCCCACCCCACCCCCCTCCTCCTCCCTCCTCCAGTTCTTTAATTACAAATGTGCTGGGTGTGAAGTGGCTGCCATGGCCGAGACTCCTTCCCTCGCTCCAGTCAGTGCAAGCGTGCGTGTGTAATAATGCAACAATCTCCTCGCCCCATCCTCACCAAGGAACAGATGGCCAAGCAACAACAAGAGAGCCCTCCAACCCCCCCTCAGCACGCTGGAGGGAGGCCACACCAAACTCCAGCACTGTTCACCCAGGCCATTCCTCCTTCAGAACCACTCTAACCCGTCGATCACAATCACAGCCCGGCTTCCACCGCCAACACCAGGCCCTCTGGGCGGACACGGAGCCGAGCCCACTCTCTCTGTATAATTGATATTTCCCGACAGCTGCTCTACTCTTGACCACCCGCCCCCCGTCCTCCTCCCCACCACATAATGCGCGAGCTTCTCGCCTTCCACAGGATGTGACGACACAGTCTCTCAGGTGCGGGCCAATCGGCTGGGTCGCGAGGCGTCATTGTCGGGGTCGGCTGCCCTGCGGTGCTTTGAATGACGAGTTCTTTAATGGGACCGACGCGCGTTTTGTGGCCTTGGACTTGTTCTGATGAGTTCGCCCTCCCCTCTTATTTCGGGATAACTGGCGCCGAAAGTGTTTAACGTGGCCCGGGGGGGGTTTGCTTGAAGCGGGCGAACCTTCCTTTGGATCACCCCAAAGTTCCAGCCCCCACCACCCCCACTCCAAACAATTGTCCAAGTGGCTGCTGCTGGTCCCAGGGCAAATGGCCGCATTCGACTTTACTGGGCTCAACAGGGAAGTTGTCCACTCCTTCGTTGCAAGCTCCTCTTAACTTCAACGGGGTTTTTTTGGGGGTTAAAAACTTTGTGATGACCTCCAAAAGTGGCATCTCCACCCCCACCCCCCACCCCATGGTCAGCAGAGCTGTAAATTAAAAGCACGGATGCAGAAGCGGGTTTTCTCTCACTTCTCCTCCTCCCTCCAGTTCTTTAATTACAATTACGTGAGTTTCTAAAGCCGAGGAAAAGGACCGAGATTCACTTCAGCTGTCACGGAGGAAAAAAAAGGGGGAAATTACTTGCAGAAGCGGAAGTCTTTGTATTTCGGAGCGTTTCTAATTAGTGGTTTGGAGAGGAGGTTGTGTCTCTCGCTCGACGTGCCCCAACTGAGCCATGTGTCGTTTATTTGGGAGCATGACTCGATCAAACCTGAGGAGAACCGTGCTTTCCGTTCTTGGTGTATTTGCTGTGTGCCAAACTTTTCCGACCCCAAACGATCGAGATAGGATGATGAAAGCGGAGCAGTTTGAATTTATGGGAGGTAATCTGCTGCTAACAAATAAAGAAACCAAAGTGAATGATATACTAATGAAAATAAAAACAAAGGAAATTGCTGAAGGAATGGAGACGGGCAAATTCCCACCGGCCATGCACTTTTTCAGCGCTAAAGAACTGATCAAACAAAGTACCGTTTTTAACATTTTACGGAAGCTGCCCAAAGGTAAGAAAATGACCTGGTTTCTAAATGGTATTGATGATATCACTTCAAAATCTCTGATGACGCACTTGGTGGCAAAGCGGATTTAATGAAAGTTAATTTGGTGCGCGCAACCTGGAAGGGAACGTTTATTGCAACGATCACGGATTGCGGAGGAACGCTTCGTTTAAATCTATTTCTGCGTATGTGCAGTAACAAAGCGTAATGTTCGAGTAGGTTACAATCTAACCTCGATCCAGTTTAAAAGTTGAACTGCTTCCTTACGTCGATCGAAATAGATTGCAGGTGTGAATCATTTTTAAGACTCTTCAAAGATGGGAACTGGTTCGGTTTGCATTTGATCCGGTGTATGTATCCTTGTCAATTAAGAACTTGCAAGGTGAAATGGATATGTTGGAGGGAATAAACTGGTTATCTTTGGTTATCTGGTTATCAAATTATCAATGTAATTTGAATTACATTTTTTTTATTTTTCACACTATAAACCATATTGACCAAGATACATACAGACATTTTTTCTCTTGAATACAGTGTCCTTTTCTTCCCTCCCTCCCTCACCCCCTTTCCCATTTATTTGAATTACATTTTTAAAGCATGTAGATCGCCCAACATTTAATATTCAGCTCATTTACACTTTTTTTGAGATGATGGGGTTGAGAATAACCTGTCCACGTGAGCCACTGTCACCTTGTCTTGAAATGGATGTATTAAACAAATCTCATGAAAATGACATTTACACAGTAATTGCCCTAAACGCCACCAAACTGTTAACAACCTCCGAGGCATTTTGGGTTTGTATCTGTGCTGCCTATTACCAGCTGCATAGTACGACCGAACTCTATCCCTGCACCAGCTCCGATTTAAATGCACAGTCCTGCTTTTGTGCTCGGAAGAACTCAAGAAAATTTAGAGCAGAAGGAGGCCACCAGTCTCCTCAAGTCTGATCAATGTGATCAGTGGCTGATCTGACAGACCCAAGCATTAGTTGATTTTCTGCACCTGTTTCACATAATCCTTGCTTGAGCTAATATTTCATAAAATGATCAAACTCCTCTTTAAACGTTTCTGGTGATTTGGCCTCCAGAACCCTCCAAAGTAAAGAATTCCTCTTACACAGGTTGCCATTGACCTTTAACTATTTATTAACTTTGTTAACTTTTTGTGATTCACACACAAGAGCATCAAGATTTCTCTGAAGTTCATTAATTTGCATTGTCTGTCCATTGAGGTAATGGTCTCTCTTTTGATTCCTTCTTCTAAAGGACATGACATTGCGTTTTTCGAAAGATTTTCCTAACTCTGATAGCCTTATTACTGCATGCCCTGCCGTTTATTTTGTGTCATTAGTAACTTTGTAAAAGTTTTACTTTTCCTTCTCTGTATTATTAATGGACATGCTGTAGTTAATATTGACAGCTAAGAATGGAGTCTTGTACTCTTTTTTTCAGTCTGAAAATTATCCTTTTATTTTGATCCTCTGTCCTTCATGTGGATTGAAGCAAGTTCAAAGTTCAGATTTATTATTGGAATAAATGCTTTATAATATATACAACCATGAGATTCTTTTTCTTGCGGGCCATGCAGAATTTCAAGTTGTTGGTAATGCAAGAAAAGTTAAGTATACAAAAGAGAAAAATGTAAACAGAAAGAAAATTAAACAAATTGCATTGATAGATTTTGCCCATTGTCATGAAGTCATATTTTTGTGGAACAGCCTTTTATTTGATGGCTTATCAAATCATTTTGGAAATCCAGATATAGGAGACCTACACATTCTCCTTTACCCAACTCTGCTTGTTGTTTCTGGTTACCTAAATCAGCTCCTAAATGAATAAATTTGTCTACAGTTTGCATCTTGAATTCTTCACCAAGAACACTCAGATAATTTTTCTTAAATTGTAAATTCACTATATATTTTTGCACTTGGAAATCATGATGTTATTTAGTAACAACATAGTCAGGTAAATTACTTCTTCTTTAAATTTCTTATTGGAAAAACTATCATGAATACCGAATACACTATTATTTTTGGAACAGGAAAATAAAGAGATTCACTTTGAGATTTTCTCATTGAAGAAGTGCTTGTCCCTGTTTTGAGGTTGATCGGTTGAACTGGTGCCCATTTATCATTTTCAAGGGACCTCGGTGAATCAAATTTTCACCCAACTAAATCTAAGAGAACCAAGTCAGCCCTGTAATTAGTGAGTGAATTAGGAAACAGAAATCAACCAGGCTTCATGGAAAAAATATGTAACTTAATTGTTATTTTGGCTATGAATGTATTTTTTAAAATTACTGGGTTTGTTTTTCAGGTGCTGCTTTACATTTGCATGATTATGCTCTGCTGAACGTGGATTGGCTGGTGAAGAATGCTACTTATCTACCTAATTGCTATATTTGCTTCACGGCTGCAGGAGGCATCAGATTTCACTTCTTCCTTAGAAGCCCACAGAAAAGATTGAGCAAATGTTCAGAATGGGTTTTGCTTGAGGAGTACAGACATCAACTTGAAAATGTCACAGAATTTGATAACAGGTACAAATTGAAGAGTTTAACCTAATGAATAATTGTATCAATGCTCCCGAGGATTTTATTAGCACTGGAATGATGTTTGACAAATGTGGGATTCTGTCAGATTCTCATCCAACTGTTTAACGCGAACATTGACAGCAAATGTTTTCAGGCAATTCATCATGGGCAAATTTGTCTTTTACTGAACCTTGTATGCATTTTGATAACCTGGTCTCTGGATACTAATCACAAAGATGTTGGCTGTCTATCTTTGTCTAGAAAGCTGGAGTCCATTGTATTCTAGGTGCATGCTCTGGATGAATTTAGCCACATCATTATAGATTAAAATTACATCTGGGACCTACCTGTGTGGCTCAGGACCAAGCAGCAAGCAGTGAGTGCATCTGTCTCTGAAAGGTGGTTAATTCCTTGTTCTGATTTTGCTCTACTATGGGAAGATTGTGTTTCTCAAGCCTGTCTCTTGATGAATTCTGGCTGTTAATCCACCCTTGTGGAAGCCAAATGGTATAGATGAGGATTGGTCATTAGTAATGTTATCCTACCTAGAATGTGTTAATAAAGAAGCAGTGCCATCTGCATGCCAGAGCTGCTAGAGAAGATGGGGGAAGCGGTAACAAATGCAACATTTAAAGAGGCATCTAGACGAGTCATTGAATGAGAAAAGCAGGTGGGATCATATGTTGAGTTTTAAATCTTTTGTGTAAACTTTTTAGGAAGGATTCCTAATTTCTTGAAGTTTCCACAGATCATGAACAAATTCCATCTTGAAGATGAGGAACAAAAATCAGCTTGATAATTTTGAATTTGATTTTCTTGCAGACGTTTAGAGAGCATGATAAATATCTCTCCCATAGAGACTTGTCAGTTATTCCTAGGAGAGTTCCTGATTTTTAGAAAAGGCATTGAAATTGGTCGCACCACCCCCAACATGTGCCATTGCTGTGAATGGGGGAGGGGGGAGAGGTTGCTGCAGCGACATAGCGACGGCTCAATGTTGAGTGAGGAGCAATGTCCATCTTACCCATAATCCCCATGCCAGAGCGGTTCCAGAGGCATGGGGGATTAAGGTTAAGGAAGACTGACATTGTTTCCACATTGCGCCATTGCCGTGAACCGGCGTGGCATTTGCAACAGCACATCGTGTCCCCAAATGTTTTTTAATATTTTATTTATGATTTTCCTAACTTAAGCTCAACAACTAACAACCTTATCAGTGTTAACGTTAACAGTATCAGCACTGACTACAATTTACAATTATTAATTCTATACAAAATTTTCTGTAGAGTTCGAGCACTTTCTGTTCCCCTCCTTCCTCTTCCACACCCCTTCCCCCCCCCCACCCCCACCACATCCTCAACATTTAACACTTAACTAACAGTTACTCAAGACATGAAGACACACAACAAAGGTGTGAAACATGTATCCGGGTTCTATGGGTTTGTCATGGCAGACCAGAGCTCAGGCTGCTTTCCTTTCTTGACTTTACCCTGATTGGATTGGGAAAACCCCCCCCGCAACCAATTGAGGGATAGACGGGGAAGGTAGGATGGCAAGGCATGATAGACCACACTATAATCGTGCTCTTATGTATTTTAAGTATGGTTGCCATATTATTTTAAAAGGACCATACCTTTTTTCTCAAGCTGTAAGTAATTTTTTTCCGGGGGAATCACTGCTTTGCTTTTCTGTGTTCCAGCAAGTAATGCTCTGGAAGAGTCGGATTTCCAAGTAACCGCTATGCACTTCCTGGCCACTGCCAATGTGAACAATATGAATTGGATTTGGAATTTGGACAGATTCATTGTAAGGCTTATGTCCATTATGTTTCCCAACAGGAACAATTCGGGGTCCTGCGGGAATTCTTTACCTATAATTTTTCCTAGGACTTGTTTTAGTTGTTTTAGTACCACCCAAAAGGGCCTCACCTTGTTACATAGCAGCCCCTCTCGCCCTTTGATCACAGCAGCGTTCTCTCTCCCCCCCCCCCATCGCAATGGCAGCACTTCAGCCAGGGATTTCCCTGTGAGGCACGCAAGCACTGACCTTGCCAGGGTAACCAGGTCGGCTTCTTTCCCTTTCAAACCGCAGGAGCAGGATGCCCGGGTAAGTTTTACTGTGTTTCCTGACCACCTCTGAGGTAGGTCAGGGACCTGGTTTGGTTCTGACCGGGTTGACCTTGTTGGACCCTTTCAAATCACTGTGCAAATTGCCTGGTTAACCCCATTTTACTTGGCCATTTGAAAGGGCTTAGTGACTCTTGTCTTCATCTGATTCAAGCTAATTGTTCTCCAAAGATCACTCTGAAAATTTGGGTGGGATGAGACTTAGATTTGCTTTTGATCTGTTATGATTAGGCTTGCTTCAAACATACTGCCCAATGCTAAAAATTCTCTTGCATTTGTCACTTTATACAAATTTGATAAATAATAGATCTATCATTACAAACCACACACTCTTCCTGAATTTATCAAATGCTAATTACATTCTTTTGTCTAATCTTATCCTGCATACTCATCAAAATTCAGGAAGAGTGTGTGGTTTGTAATTCTCTCCTTTTTAAGTTTGTGGGCATGCATTTATTTGATCTCCAGCTACTTATTCCGAGAATGGGGCAGCACAGTTGGCATAGCAGTTAGCGCAATACCTTCACACCACCAGCGATCGGGACTGGTATTCCGATCCCATGCTATCTGTTTGGAGTCTGTACGTTCTCCCCATGTCAGCATGGGTTTTCCCTGGGGGCTCCAGTTTCCTCTCACCATTTGAAACTTACTGGGTGTATAGCTTAATTGGGTGTAATTAAGAGGCACGGACTCATGGGCTGAAATAGCCTGTTACCATGCTATATGTCTAAATTTTAAAAATGCCACCCATTGCCACAGAAAAGTGAAATTACTATTTTATGTCAAAAATTCAGTGTGGTGTAATGAGCCCAGAGGACCCCAAAACCCAGCAGCAATAGATATTCACCAAGACAAGTGGTTACTTAAACAAAAGTTGCTTTTCATTATCTTTAAACATGAAAACAGAATCACACTTTAACTTATCACTATTGACTTAAATAACCTAACTTGACCCCCTTCTAATTCTAAGCGCACGTGTATGTAATGTGTGTGTAAGTTCAGAAAAGTTCTTTGGTTCACAGTCCAATCTCACTTCTCATTCCTTCAAATTCACTGGTTGCAGGCAATTCTTAAATTGTGCAAGGAATTGAACATTGATAAAGTTCACAAGGCTTTGGTGCTTGAAAGGTAAACAGTTACTTCTCGGTAAGGTTCTTGTCGGTTTTCAGAGAGAGATTTGTTGTACACTAGACACCCAGCCACTTCAGTATCTTGACGAAGAAACTTTCCCCCTCAGGGTTCTCCAGATGATAACCTCTTTCTTTCAAGTCACCACAGAGTGCTTTTTTATTTCTCTTATTCCAAGTGAAACATTAGACAGCCAGTCCTCTCTTCTTGTATGAACCACAAGGGCTTTGACCAGGCTGAACTAAACACTTAAAACCTGTATTCCAAATTGGGTTTTCCGCATGCTTGCCAGCTTGTCCTGTTCCAGCCCCAACTGCTGTTACTGTCTGTAACACTGTAGAACTGATCTGTGTGTGTGTGTTTCTCTCTCACACAGAGAGAAAGTCCGTTTGACTCTGCTTGCAAAACCACATAACCCTCTTAGAACAGCAAGTTCCCTTCCAGACAATATGTGGCTTTGACGAACTCTTTCATCTGATGCATTTTTGTAAACAACAATCCATTAGTGAAGTCTCTTGGGTACTCTCCAAAGCTTTTGCAAAGGCTCTGAGGTATGACGTAGGCATTTTAGTTAAGGAGGAAAATGACAAAATAATAATAATAAGATAAAGGAAGGGAAATATTAGCAATAGTAATAGCAATAATACAACTTTTTAAAATCTTGAAAATTGCTCTGTTTCGTTAAATGTATTTGATAAAATACTCTCTTTCTCTACAGTTTATTCAGAAATCTTACATTAGTAACAGAAAATCCAGAAGAAGCCTACCAATCGCAAAACATTATTTGGAGAAGATTTGAAGACCTGTTTAAAGCTGCTTCCAGTCTAATCTCCTATGCTCCAGTATTTAAAACCTACTTCTATGAGGCTTTGAGGGAATTCTATCATGATAATGTGCTGTACATAGAGATACGAGCCTTGCTGCTGCCGGTATGTATAAAATGCTTCATGATGAAACAATGATTCTTCGACAGTGTTTTGGATTAAATCAAGGACGACAGGGGGCGTGGCAAGATGGCGTAGGGAGCGGACGTGCATTCCCGGTCTCCCCCAGGCAGTTATATAAATACCCGTTTTAAGAATATTTCTTTTCTGTTAAAAGTCTTTGTTTTGTTTATCGATTGTTTTTAGTTTAAAATGGCAACAAAGATTAAGGAAAATAGAGTTCAAATACAGAACAAAACTACACTCTCCGACTTTGGAAGAAACTCGGCCTACTTGCCCAGACAGAACCACGGAGTCAAGGCTGGAATTTTCTTAAGAACGGAGCTCATTAATTGGACCGTCGGATAAGCTGGCCTTGGACACCCCTTTGAAAGATGTTTAAAATGGCAACAAAGATTAAGGAAAATAGAGTTCAAATACAGAACAAAACTACACTCTCCGACTTTGGAAGAAACTCGGCCTACTTGCCCAGACAGAACCACGGAGTCAAGGCTGGAATTTTCTTAAGAACGGAACTCATTAATTGGACTGTCGGATAAGCTGGCCTTGGACACCCCTCTGAAAGATGGTGATGAATATTGATTTGAAATGTTTTATGAAGATAAATTGCAGTAATTGGCATTGGTTGCCCGTGAGTTTTAAAAATCCAGATAACATTAAAGTTTATTAGTGATTTTTTTTTTGGATGGAATATCGGAAGGATGAATTTATTATCTATAAATACAGAACAAAATTACATTCTTTGACTTTGGAAGAAATTTGACCTATTTGCCCAGACAGAGCCGGAGTTGGTGCTGGAATTTTCTCAAGAACAGAACTTATTAAAGTTGATTTCGGACTCCTTTTTGAAAGATGGCGACGAATGTTGATTTGAAATATTTTCTGAAGATAAACATATATATGGAACTCCTTGACCTGCAATAAGGTTTATCAGTGATTTTTTTTTTGGATGGAATATTGGAAGAGTGAATTTATTATCTGTGAGTATGCATACATTGCAAACAGATTTTAATAGTTTTGAAAAGGTTTTTTTTTTAAACTAAACAACAAGATCAGTTTAATATTGAGAAAATTGGAAAAAACGGAAACTTCATTATTAAATTTGGAAATTCAATAGAAAGAAACTATGAATAAGATTGATGATTTATAAAATTAAAGTCGAAGGAGCAATGTCCAAGAAGAGTTAAAAATTTTGAATAAGTTTTTCTTGAAAATAAATAATAATTTCAACTTAATATTGAGAAGATTGACAAAGTGGAAAATCTGGTTTTAAATTGGGAAACACAGAAGAAAGAACTTATGAATAACATTGATGCTTTAGAAGATCAAGACCGAAGGAATTCTGTTCAAGAAAATTTTAAAAGATTTGAAAAAAAACTTTTTTTGAAAGTAAGTTACAAATTCAACTTGAGACTGAGAAGAATGGAAGATTCGGTGTTGAACTGGGATGTTCAGAGGTGCTTTAATTCAGTGGATGAAATTCAGGAAGACTTGAAAAAAAAAATTTTTTTTTTAACTTTTATTGATTGTAAACCATGTTTAACTCAGTGTTGGGAGGGTGGAAAGGGTGCAAAATTTAATATCAAGTTTGGATTTTCAAAAAAGAGTTTATGAATAAGATTGGTTAAATTGATGGACCGGGGTTTTATGGATATAAGAAATTATGATTTTTCGGTTTATACGTGTATTTTGTCTGCCTGGGGGGAGGGAGGGAGTGGTACTTCTCTCCCGAAAGTCATATGCCACTTGTGGTTTATACCACACCCATTTGGGTTTTTGGGAATTAACCACCACAAGGTGGTTTCCTAAGGGGTTAGGGGAGGTGGGGGGGGTGAAAATTTGAAAATTATTTAGTATCTATTATGTAATATTATACTAAGTCAATTTGAAATGAATGTATGGAGATACTATAAATAAATTTCATAAGAAATCAGGGACGACATTGGGAACAGCTCTCAGCATTCATAACAAGTCCTGGGTTTTCAACTCAGCACAGTCGCTCCGAAGGGAACTTGATTAAATTAGAAATGTGGTTATAAAAATAAGCAATGATTATCTGTTACAAATAGAATGGGTTGGATAGATATTTGGAAAAAAATGAAATAGAGTATGGCAAAAAAAGAATTGAACGAATGATTAAGCCCCATTTCCATGTTTAGTTTCATAGCACACAAATTCTGTGCAAGAAAACATCAGGAAAAGAGTAGATAGGCACAGTTGTTCATGTCCAACTAAGTTTGAACGATACAATGGGAAGAATAACGCATTTTATTTTCTCATCTGCATTATTTTAAAAAAGATCAAGGTAAATCAACAGTGGAAAGGAAACTGCTGAACAGCTGAAGGAGTGAACGTGATGATGCAAAGTTTGCCCCCTTTCACTCAACTTGTTTTCCCTGTTTAACCCAGATCCCTACTCATTTAAAAGCCTAACCACTGGAATCACAGCATAGACATATGTACATGCAAACATACAATTTAGACAAGAAGTGGGCCATATGGCCCTCAGCCTGCTCTACTAGGGAGCAACTAATCTGATTTTTAACCTGAACTCTACCTTCCTGTGACAATCTTTTACCCTTTTGCTTAGCAAATATCTATGTACACTGCAGTGAAAATCTCCAAAAACTCCCACCACCCTTTGAACATAAGAATTACAAAGTCTCACAACCCTCTGTGAAAGAGGATTTTTCAACAATTAGTTCAATTCTCCTGAATTTAGGAGAATATGGTAAGATCTCAGTTTTAAAATAAATTGAGATAAAAGTGAGATTATGCCTCTGACATTTGATATTTTGCTTCTCTTTTGCTAGGATTCTCTAAGCTCTTCATTCTTCTTTGTCCTTTATCTTTGGTGTTGTCCACTTCCTTTATTGGTTCAATGGAACTCCCTTATAATTCCACTCCTGCCTGTTCTAATGTAGGCACTCTGTCTTCAACAATGATGTCGCTATCATGGAATCTTTCTTGTCTAATATGTACTCTTCCACCTTCCCCCCCCCCCCCCCGCCCACCAATTTGCATGTATACCTTGTATATGGATGATTTGAGTCTTCACCATTCTGTTCCCACTCATTCAGTTGCTATATTTGTGCCGTAGGAGAATCCTTTTTTAGTTGAAGTTGTAGATTTATTTTGAATATATCTTGTTTCAAATTAGATTCAGTTTTGTCACTACCCAATTAAATTTGCTCTTGTTTCCTCCCATCTTTCAAAATGTATGAGGGTCGTTGATTAATTGGGATATTTGGATGGTGTGGGCCAGAAGGGCCTGTTACTGTGCTGTATGTTTAAATTTAAATCCATTAATTTATCCTTGATTTCATCCATATTTTCAGCCATTTGCTCTGGTGGGTGAAACTTTGGTTTTCTGTTTTACTTAGTTGTGCTTCAGATGCCACTACCTAGTCCAATTACTTGTATATCTGCAATCATGCCCCTTTTAACCTTTATCATAGTTTGCCACAGTCAAACTTTTATTCCATCTCTAATCATTTGTAGAATTTAAGACTCCTGTACAGGTAGGTACCAGTTAATCACTCTTCCCATAAACACCATGTTTAAAGTTCAGCTTGTGTTTATAATATTGCATTGAACTTTTACAAGGCAATCACCCATTATTTCTGCAGTAAATCTTAATTCATAACTTTGGAATCCTTGTCCATTAGTCTTGATGCACTTCTCTGACCTTGCAGTAACTCTACACCTTTTGGTATGACTTCTGGCCTTCTCTAGCTCACGCCATCTATTCGTTCCAGCATTTCTGTCAACAACATTTACCCACCTCACAGCCACTGCAAGATATTGTACAATTTCACACCTAGTGTTTATTCCCTCCCTTGTATGTCTCATCACAGCTCAAATTTCATTTGTTTACATATTCTCCTGTTTACTGTATTTAATATAAAAATAACATTCTTAATTCCATACAGACCTGACTTGGAACTAATTCATGCTATAGCTGTTCAAATTACATAGTTTACTTGGGAGGAAAAAAGAAAGTTATTGTGTATTCATTTTGCATTTAAAAGCTAGGCAAAGAACCACTTGGCCAGCAAATACAGCATAACTACAGCCCATTGAAACATGCTCGTTATATAGCTTTTGTATTGGATCATTGATCTGTCACAGACTGACAGGAGCTCAAAAGAAATGATACAAATTAGTTTCAGTTCTAATAGCTCCTCTTGGGTGTAGAGGCTAATTAAGATGTTGTAAAGGTATCAAGTGAGTTAACCAGATTTCATGAATGATGCAAGTGTGAGATTCATTACCTGATACATTTATGTTTCAGTTTTGGTTGTCAAGGGAATAAAAATTGTTGAGTTTCTGCTGCTGGCACACATTGGCTTCATTTAAGAACTTAAATATTAGTGTCCTGGGTAGAATTGTATAAACTTTGGCAAAAATGTTTGCTGACAGCATATTGTGCCTTCGAATTGAGAACTGAACCAACCTTCACAGTGGAAAATAATTTGATATGTTTTTTTTTAAATTGGTTTTGTTTGTTTCACATTGATTTTGCTTGCCAGTTTTTTTTAAACACCAGAATGAAGACATTTTTTTGTTAATCCTTTCCTTTTTTGTTTAAATTGCACAAATTTTGACAATGAGAATTCGCTGGGGAAGTTCTAAGTCACATGCTTTTTTTGAGGAGCTGTTTGTGGTTTTTATTATCCATGTCCATTATGTTACTCATTTTTACTCGGACAAGTTCAAGGTAACTTGTCTTTACCATCTGCTCTTCAGTGGCACCTTTTGCTGCAGGATGTCCTGGGGACGATATTTGGAACTGGCAACTCCTCCTGTGGAAGTGAAAGTTTGTGTAGCTACCAGTTGATATTCTTCCAAACAACTTTGAGATCTGCCTCACTGAACTGATTACAATGACCTCCACAGGTAGAATATTTGGGTTGAGGACGATTGACCTCTACCCCTGCCTTAGAAAATTCAACTGTGGACATGCACCAACCAGCATAGGTTAAGGCATGGTTCTGACCTAGCATTCTCAACCTTTTTTCCAGCCATTGCTCCCCTAAGACTCAGCTCAAAGTTTATAGGCTCCCTTCCCTGTGAAGTCATCAAGTTTTGGTTTCTTCTGTACTTCTCTCCTACCAACTATACAAAAAATACGTTACGTGAGGGGAAAAGCCTTTTACTTAAATGTTACGTGTTCCCCTGGGAGGCTGTAGGCTGCCCATTGCCATAGACATTTCCTAAAGCAGGCAAATGTTCAGTGTTAAAATGATTCCATTGGATTTGTGAAGTTTAAGCAGATGAGAGTAGAAACCTCAAATTTTCTGACTCAACCCTAGATGTCCTGTAGGTGAGATGCTCCTCTACTCACAAGAGTCATCCAAATCCATGCTGGAATGAGAGGCAACACATCCACTCAAAGAGAACATCAAGGATGAGAGAAACCCAAAATGTTAAATGTCCTTATTTGGTCTTGGTCAATGAAGATACAATTAAATTCTACCCTTCTATAACAACACCACGAGGCTTGCACACTGCTCCAATCAATGTATCTACATAGCTCATCTAAAAAATCTCCATCCCACCACACTGACTACCAGTGTTCAAGTAATGAAAGATTACTCAGTTACTATTTTTGCATGTTCCAATGCAAAAAAGTCAAAACTTTATGATTCATGACAAGAATCCAACATCTTTGCTCAATAGTTGCCTGAAGTAAAACACCTTTGGATCAGAACAGGATTAATATAAAATTTCGCAGATGGCAAAAAAATACAAGAGTGTTTTATAATCACATTCCCCAAATGCAAACATAATCTAAAAATACTTTAAGAATCCTGACTGGTGAACAGTTTCAAAAGATAAATTTTCTTATCCATCTAAGAAAAAACAGTAATAGGTTTAAATAATTATTCTTATTTGCTTTCTAAACAAACTCAAATATTAAAAAGTGGCAGAGTGGAAAAGCTCAGACCTGCTGTCTCACTGTGCCAGAGACCAAAGATTCAGTCCTGAACACTGTAGAGTTTGCACATTCTCCCTGTGATTGCATTGGATTTCTCCAGGGGCTCTGGTTTCCTCACTTATCTGAGTTGCTAGGTCAAATTATCCCATTGTGTTGGTGGTACATCTCAAAAATCTGACAGCCTGCTGGAAGACAACTGAACCAATATCAGCATCTGCTCCTAGGCTAAAATTTGCAGCTTGAAGGCTCTAATTACAATCAGCTGGCACCAATGGGTTGGGCACATCACTGGACTCCCAAAAGAGACCTTCTGAGATCTGTCATGACAAAATAATCAGATTGGAGAAAGGAAAAGATTCATGGAGGAATTCAGTTATCTTTAAAAATTTAACATTCCCTCCAATCATGACAAATGGGTATTCAGGATGGCATTAGGAACCTCAAATTTCTTTGATGAGAGAACATGGAAGTCCAGTGTAAAATTTTGGTGGAACACATCACCTCATCAAGCATCACATGTCCCACTTGTGGCTTCATCCAAGAAAACCAAATTTTATTTAACGCTAGCTCTAGCGTAACACGTAACATTTAAGTAAAAGGCTTTTCCCCTCACGTAACGTATTTTTTGTATAGTTGGTAGGAGAGAAGTACAGAAGAAACCAAAACTTGATGACTTCACAGGGAAGGGAGCCTATAAACTTTGAGCTGAGTCTTAGGGGAGCAATGGCTGGAAAAAAGGTTGAGAATGCTAGGTCAGAACCATGCCTTAACCTATGCTGGTTGGTGCATGTCCACAGTTGAATTTTCTAAGGCAGGGGTAGCCAAACCTTTTTGATTGTGGGCACACTCAAAAATATAAGGAGTCACGGGGCAAACGATATTAAGGCCAGCTGTTTTCAACCAGTTACACTGCAAGAAAAAAATGATGTTTTTAGACCAGAAAACCCCTGTGCCATTGAAAATTCATTTTCTATCAAAATAACTCTATAACACTACTGAACAATTTAACTGTTGACTTTACAGTAGTTTATTGATGTGCTCACATACTATTACAGTAGACATTTCTGTATCTGCTGCTCTTAAATTTAAATAAATACAATAAAACTCTTTAAAATTCAGTGCAAAATAAGAACAGGAGAAAAGATTAAGAAAGGGACCAGGCAGTCTCCAATATCCCTCCACAACTCTCAGTTCTTGGCCCAAGTATCCACCTTAATGATTATGATGCAATGAGTGAATCTTTAGATAGATTATTAAAGTTAACAGATTCTTTGCAAGTCTAACAAGCATGTGACTTTCTGTGAGAAAGTATTAATTTTCCCACCGTGTCTGAAATTTTGGCTCTTGCTTGCTATTTTGCCATGTTTAATCAACAAAAGGTAAATGTTTTTAAACTGAGGTAAATGTTTTTATTGATGAGTAACATTTTACCAGTCAGTCTAGTAGTTGTTCAAAATGGCATCAACTAAGAAGGACGCATTGTATATACAGTGCAATTCATTATTCGAGACTGTTGGAATAGCCCATATTCCATTTTATTTTTAAAATTCACCCTGGGCCACTTAAAAATGGGCTACTGGCTACAGTTGGCCCAGGGCCTGTAATTTGGCTATTCTTACTGTAAGGAAATCAGTTGCAGGATTGATATTGACTGGCCAGCACAAGCATGAGAACGAGATGAAAACTTGAATACTGCATTATGCATTTGGACAAACAGTTGCATTTCAAGGTCACAATTGTAAACGTAACCATGAACTGACATATGTTTTAGGTGTATGAACTTGATGGGACCTTGCATGACAAGGAGTGGTCCATTATTGCTTACCAGGAGGTTGCCAAACGTTTTCAACATGATAATCCTGATTTTATGGGAGCCAAAGTCATCATTTCAACGCCGAGGTAAGATATGATGACAAAGTATTTTTTATTTGATATTACAAAATGTTGCTGTTTTCAACGGCAATTCTGATGTACACACTGATTATTTTTCCAAATCATTGTGAATGAGGTATTAGTTACAATCCAGAATCGCAGCTTTGGAATTATTTCCAGTTAGGGTCAGGAGAAAGAGGTGTGGTATGAAAAGAGGTGCCCTGTCACCCTGACTGGTCTTAATTAAGTCAGACCAGTCAGTTGGCTAAACAAACCTGATGTACAGTAGTTGTGCATATGTTGTCTCACACAGCAATGTGTTAGAAACTTTTCTTTGGCTGAATTGTATAAGTCTGCTTCTCTTCTCCCTGCCTTGCAGTTATCAACAAACAGCAAGGAAACAATATTATCACAACACATTCCTGTTGATCTGTTTCTATGCTTGAGGTGAAAGATGCGATAAATCAAGGAACCTGTAACGTTCACAGCTTAAAAAGAGAATTCCTATCTGATTCATATTTTTTCTGGATTTGAGTGTCCAGTACAAATGTTGGTTAAGCATGGTTAAACATTGTTACAATTTGGGGATTGGACTGAAAATTGTCCTATTTAGTATGAAGGTAATTTTGGTTTCAGTTTTTGCAGATGAAGTAATTTTGACACTTTTGTCTTACCATTAAGTTTTCAGAAGACACTGGAAGGCATGGTATAAAAATCCTAACAATTGAATATTCTAACAATATCAACAGATTGACAAATTGAGACAGCCAAATGTTTTAAATGTGTTAAGCACATTGATAAGTACAGGTGTACTTTCAACAGCCAGGTTTTTAACAGTCCGGCCTTTTATGATATTGCAAGGAAGTAGAAAAGAATTTACAATGCCAATGAAACCACAATGTCTACTTTGTCACTGTTTTGAACATTCTGTCATCTAAACTCAAAAAGCTAGATCCATGCTTTCTCTAAATACAGCCCATCAGTTTAGCTTTTTTTTTAACGGCCCTTTCAGCCACGAATCCATGCTGCCCAATTACACTCAATTGGCCTACAGCCCCCCGGTATATGAAATCAGATAGCTAGTACATGATGAAATAAAAATAGAAGCACTCAGCAGGTAAGATGGTGGCTGTGGGAAGAGAAAAAAAATTAATGCTCAGATCTGAGGCTCTTCTGATGGAGGGTCCAGAAACTGAAATGCTCCTTTTAAAATCCTGCCTGATCTGTTGAATTTTTCCAGTATTTTCTATTTTTATTTCACATTATAGCATCTGTAGTTTTTGATTTTTCAGCATATGTGATGACACATGATTAAAGGCCATTGATCTGAAAAATTAACTAAGAAGCATAGTTAAGGCATGGACTGATGCTGTTTGATGCATTCAACATCTCTTGTGTTTCTGTTTGTATTTGGATTTCCAGCAATAATTTGCTTTCAAGTCATAATCCTGCATTTGCATCAGACACTTTCAGTGTGGCTGAAATGCTATGTTTGACAATTTGTTTTGTAAAACTTTCTGTGCTTTCTTTTGGGATCAGGTGAAACCAGAGGATGTTTTCTGAGGCTCGTAAAATTTCCTGAGCCCTCAACATGCCATCATTTCTCAAACATAAAAGATGAAGGGGCCCCTTTGGTCCACAATGTTTACGCTCTCCTTTTGGGAGAGCAAATCAAAATTAACTCTATTTTTTTTTCTCTTTCTGAGCCTTCAATCATCATTTGCTTCAAATATTCTTTTTCATGTTTGGCCTTTAAATATTCCATTCCATCAAATATTGATGTCTCACATATTTCAACAGAACAGTGTAAAGTTTATTTAAACTTCTGTATTGATGATATTGACCTTCGAAAAAGTGAAAAATGTATTTCCCTCATTACAGTATTTTTAGAATCAAAGAAATATTCTTTTCCTGTAATGTTGGATGATTCTGACAGAGCTACAGAAACTGCCCCTCAGCAAAGTGATCTCCCAATCTGCACCCAGCCTCTCTGAACTAGAGCAGGCCACAAAGGGAGCACTGGATGCGGTAAATCAGTCCTGCAGATACACAAGTGAAGTGTTGCTTCACTTGAAAGGCCTGTTTGGAGCCCCGGACCATGGTGAGGCGGAAGTTGTGGGCGCAAGTATTGCACCTCCTGTGGCCACAGAGAAGATATTGGGGGGAAATTGTTGGGAAGCGATGAGTGCATGATGGAGTCATGGAGGGAGGGGGTGGTCCCTACAGAAGTCAGAAACAGAAAGATGTATCTGGTAGTGGGATCTTGTTGTTGGTGTCGGAAATTCTGGAGGATAATGTGTTGGATGTGGAGGCTGGTGGAGTGGTAGGTAAGGATAAGGTGGACTCCGTTGCATCTGGCGCAGATGAACAGGAAATGGAGGAGATGCAGGTGGAGTATTGAGTTGATGGTGGTGGAAGGGAAGCCATTTTTGTGGAAGAAGGCAGATATTTTGGAAGATCTGGACTAGAAGATCTCATCTTGGGAACAGATGTGATGGAGATGGAGAAATTGAGAGAAGGGGATGGAATTCTTGCAGGGGACAGGGTGTGAGGAAGTTTAGTCAAGGTCATTGTGTGGAGTTGAAATAGATGTCAATGGAAGACATCTCCTGAGATGGAGAAAGAGAGATTCAGGAAGGGGAGAGTGTTGTCGGAGATGGACCAGGTGAGTTTGAGATTAGGGTGGAAGTTGGCCACAAAGTGAATGAAGTTGACAAGCTCATCGCAGGTGCATGAGGCAGCCCCAATATAGTGATCAATATACCGGAGGAAGAGTTGAGGGGTCTTGCCTGTGTAGGCTTGCAGCATGGATTGTTCCACAAAGCCCATAAACAGGCAGGTGTAGCTTGGACCCATGCATGTATCCATGGCTACTCCTTTGATTTGGAGGAAGTGAGATGAGTTAAAAGAGATGTTGTTTAAAATGAGGGCAAGTTCTGCCAGGTGGAATAGCGTAGTGGTGGAGGGTGACTGGTTGGGTCTCTGGTCCAGAAAGAAGCAAAGTGCTTTAAGACTTTCTGAATGGGGGATGGAGGTATAAAGGGATTGGACATTCATTGTGAAGATGAGGCAGTGTGGTTCGGGAGATGGAGGGGATGTGAGCTATTGTGGATGTAGGTGAGGAGGGATTGGACCAAGGGAGAAAAGTAGGATGAAACTAGTTTGATGGGACTAGAGCAAGTAGAAACAATGGGTTTATCCAGATTGTTAGATTTGTGTGTCTTGGTTAAAAGGTAGAAATGAGCATTGCAGGGATAGGAGGCAATAAGATTGATGGCTATGGGAGGGAGATGATGGGGTTGGAGACGATGGCTTAATGTGATATGGTGGGGTCCTGTTGGAGGGGTAGATAGGAGGAGGTGTCTGAGAGCTGTCCCCTGGCCTCAGCAAGGTAAGGGTCAGTGCGCCAAACCACAACAGCATCAACCATATCTGCAGGTTTGATGGTGAGGGTGGGATTTTTACGGAGAGAGTGGATGGCAGAATGATCGGAGGGAGAAAGGTTAGAATATAAAAGGGGAGTGGTGAATTTGAGCAGCAGTTGGAAATAAAAGGTCCAGAGTGGGCAGCTGGTCAGGATGAGATAGCCAGGAGGGGAAAGAAAGCTTAAAAGTGGGAGAAGGAGACTTGGTGCAGAATCATGGCCATGGAAGTAGGCCCGGAGACAGAGGCGATGGAAGAAGAGTTCGGCATCATGGCATGCATGGAACTCAATAAGGTGTGGGCAGAGAGGGATGAAGGTGAGGCCTCTGCTGAGGGGTCAGAGTGGGAACTGGTGTTTGGGGGATTTGGAGGGTTGGATAAGTAAGAGGGTGGAGATGGAAAATGGG
Source organism: Narcine bancroftii (assembly GCF_036971445.1). Lineage (NCBI taxonomy): Eukaryota > Metazoa > Chordata > Chondrichthyes > Torpediniformes > Narcinidae > Narcine > Narcine bancroftii. The sequence goes on along the minus strand of NC_091479.1, from coordinate 82,145,628 downwards.
GGAGGTTGGTGGGGGGATGGGAGTTGGGAGATAAGAAAGGGCAGAGGGATTTTGAGGATGGGGAGGGCAGCATCGGGACCTCCTGCAGGTAGACGGACTGGGTTGATGCTGGTGTTGGTGGTCGAAGGTGATTGGGGATAACTTGAGCAGCTTTCAGGTGGCCAGAATACCCGAATGTAAAGCCGCCTAAAATACCCGAATGCGGCTGTCGGCAGGCCATCTGGAAGCGGAAAACCTGTCCCCAATGAGCACTTACTCAACCCACCTCGGGGAGGTGTAATCTCCGCTTCCGAGCGCTCCCCCAAGCATCTGAAAGCAACAAGGGGGGCTAGCAGTTTTCAGGTGCCTAGCAGGGGGCGAGGTGATGACAGTCAGCCTGTGACCCAACTCCCGGTTCCCGCGCCGGCCACCCCAGCCCTGACGTCCCGCGCCGGGGACGACTGCCCCAACTCGAGAGCTGGCATTTGCTCCACGGCACCTCTCCCCGCTGCGGACCTTTCAGGTGGCAGAACACTGCCTTCATTGCTGCCAACTGAACGTCCCTTCGCAGACACCTGCAGTCTCTCCGGAGCTGCATTCTCCAGGTGATTCCACCTGAAAGTGGCTTTATTGAGCAAGCCACTGAAAGACTGGGCAGAAAGGATAAGTAATGAAATGGAAATCTGAAGACTCAGTGATTCAACTGGAGAGGGTTAGAGAAGGCAGAGATTTATATACCATTGAGATGACGACAAGGGATTTGTTGACACTTTGCCTTAATTAATTCAGATAATTAGTTTTTCCGTATTTTTTTTCTTTGATCTGCTGTTTGAGTTGTCTTTGCATCTGTCAGTGACTTTTATTGTGCATTTTGTTTTAGGAAGATTAACAATTCAGAAATGAAAACCACAATATTTGAAGCCATGAAATTTTACAAAACATTTCCGGAGACCATAGCAGGGTTTGATATGGTACATTTACTATTCTGATCTAAATTTCTTTCATTCACATAGTAATTTTGTATTTTCCATTAATTTATAGGAAATTAATATATTGTTTCAGTATTAAAAAGTGTAAATTTTAAAGTAAATATTGTGGCGCCAGAGTAATTTCAGATGCCAATCCAGAGGTAGTGTTTAGAAACCAGTTAACTATTGGATATGGCTCAGTTTTGTACATTCTTACAGAACACGGATGAGGAGTGGTTTTAAACTATCCGTTAAAATATTTTTGGTTAAAATTTCCAATTGGAAGGAGAAGAGACTAGGCTAGGAAAAAAGGTAAAAGGTGAGGGATATTGGGGTAAAGCCATGAAGGCAGCAGTGTTTTGTCAGAGATATGGCCATTGATTACTTTTTTAAAATATTTTATTTTTTTCATACATGTAATTAATATACATTTACATAGATAAAAATTAAATTTAACATTAGAATGATTACATGATAATTTTACCTCACCATTACCCTCCCCTCCTCTCCCTCCTTGCACCCTCTCCCATTGGGGGAAAAAAATCATATAATAAGATTTAAATGTAATATATAGTTACAAAAGATAGAAAAAGAGAAAGATAATTACATGGATTGCACAAGGATCAGTCTGCACACTGGGGCCCTTTAGTATTAACCATATAACCATTTACGGCGCGGAAACAGGCTATGTCGGCCCTTCGAGTCCTCTCTTTTGGAAGATCATTCCATTCTGCCACCACTCGCTGAGTGAAAAAGAATCCTCTAATATTTCTCCTAAAGTTTTTCCCCCTTACCCTTAACTCATGTCCTGTACAACAATTTTTGGGGACGACGATTAACGTAGGTCTAAAGAGGCGAGAAGTACATTTTTACATATTCACCCCTAAACTTTGCATATTCAGGCTCCAAATTTGTAAAAAGGTAGAATATTTATTTCTTAAATTGTATGTAATTTTCTCCAAAGAAATACAACTTTGAATTTCTGCATTCTACCTTTCCATACCTAAATGTGCATCTGATTTCCAAGTCACTGCAATACACTTCCTTGCCACCGCTATTGCTATTTTAATAAATTTCTTTTGATAAAATGACAGTTTTAACTTGAGTCTTGTTCCTTCGATTTTACCCAATAAAAATAAGTCTGGAATTGTGGAAATAAAATACCAGTAATTTGTTCTAAAAAAAATTTCACCCAAAAAATCCACCCAAAAACACCTTACTTTAGAACATGACCAAGTAGAGTGTATTTCACCACATCTAAAACATTTATTTGATAAATCCAATTTCATTTTATACAATTTTTGTAGTGTTAGATATAATTGAAGTAAATAATTATATTGAATTACAAGTAGTCCTCAACTTCCGAACGACGCAAGTTACGTCCACCCGCACTTACGATCAAAATTTTTAAAAAACATTTGTAGTAATAATTGTAAGGTTTGAAAAAAGATAGTGTCCACGGAAAAAATATTCATCTTAACGTTATTAGCAAGGTCATCCATTCTAAAATCCCCTTCCAAGTTTTTTTTAAAGCAATGGTAAATTCAGCTTGTATAAATTATTTAAATTATCTATCCAGATCCCTAAATATTTAATCACCTCTTTTATCCATTTAAAATGAGTTTTCTTTGGCAAAGACTATAATCTTGTGGGGGTGCGGGGGGTGGTGGTTGTGTGGTGACGCACATACTTGTAGCAGCAAACTGGCCCCACTTGTCACGCACGGTCAGCGGGGCAGCCGCGGCAAGGATGGTGTCGCAAGACCATCTCTTCCGGTTCCAGACCAAAAGATTGTGTACAAGCTTGCATCATTGGGACGCAAACACTGGGACATTAGGGGCGGGACCGAGATGGGGCTTAAAGGCCGCAGTGTGGAATTCAAAATAAAACAATTTGTGGTACCGGATCGCGCAGCCTGTTGTCTCAGTCTCTTTGCTGCGCTCGTTCACAACATGCTACACCAGGATCTTGTCAAATTGTTTAAATCAGACATTTTTAACTTTTTTTTGGCTCAGGGCTACATGCAACTACTCAAAGTTTATGGTTCCCCCTTCCTGGTGCAGCAGTCATTTAGTTGTTTCTTCTGTACTTCTCTCCTACCAACTACAAAAAAAAATTAAAATATTCATGATTTCAATCTGTGGCTTCCCTTAAATGTGCTGCCTCCCCAGGGGAGGGGCACATGTCCCACACCCCTTGATATTAGCTGTTCTAAATGATGTTTCACTAGCTCCTGATAAGCTAATAGATTCAATTTAGAGTTAGTGTAGGGCAGGGAGAGAGATTGTCAAGTAAAATTTGATTGCATCTATTATTGGTGAATGTATACAGTTTAGTTAGGATTATGAATTTGTTATCTATGCCATCAATGTAAATATTCTTAACATACATTTAATCTAGAGAAGGTAAAAAAAAAATCTAAATGGTCTATTCAGTACAGTTTTAAAGACTGGTAACAATTTATAGTCAATGAATTAATAAAGGTGTGCAGGTTTAGATTTATTTTGAATTGTGACTACATAACAATTCTAAATGATTAAGGAATCTTTTTGTACTTTTTTTTAATCATTATAAAGCTCCACCCATCCCCTGCCCCCGGCCAAATGCCCGTGATGTTGATGATTCTTGTCTTCTCTTCCAGATGTCAAGATATGCTAATTAATGTTGCAAATCTAACTTAATGATGCGTAATAAAATCTCTAGCATTCTCCTGCATCATATTCCTCCACACATACATTATAATGAATTTTAAATCAAATTTGACATAAAGTAAAGCAGAAATTAAATCTTGTTCATTCCCAAATTTTGAATACTTTAGATTCTCTATTTACTACTTCTGTAAAAGTTGGCAGAACATCTTTATGAACAATTTCATTAACTTGGGTAATCAAATTGCTTGTTTTGTTGCACAATGTGTTACATGGAAATGAAAATTAAAAAGAAAATGCAGTTATTTTTTTTTAAAAGGGCTACTAACATTTCATGGATCAGGCATTATCTGCTGGAAGAGTAATGAAATGTTTAGGTCGAAGTCCCTTCATTCCACATGAAGGTGATTTCCAGAAAAGGTTACGGGTGCAGTGGTTGTCAGACTAGCAGTGGTGGAGATGGGACCTAGTGATCCAGAATCATTGCTAGCAAAGACGATCTGAGTTGGTGACTAAATGCTCTCTGAATTGTACCTAACAATGTGCCAAACTCCATTTTTCACTGTCACAATCCTTGACATCACTACTGGATGTCATGGTATGCAGGGAGGAGGGAGTAGTCTTGGGAGTTTTCAGCATTGACTTCGGGCCCCATGAAGTCTCTCGTGACATCAAATCAAACATGGGCATAGGATGTCTCCATGTAAGAAGTACGGAAAGTAGCACCAACACAGATTATACTCTTGAGTCCATGAACCAGATTAATCTGGTAGCTGCATTCGTGACCAAGATGGCTGAATCCTGACGATGTAGCTTGTGGACAAGATCTCTGATGGGTAAAGAGTGATCAGGTATGTCATCCTCCTGAGACTAGTAGTAGATCTCCACTCTGAAGACACTTCCCCTATTGCTGCAACGTGGCCTGTTTCCGCACCGTAAATGGTTATATGGCAAGACAACTAAGTGTTCAGACTGAAATCTTATTTTGTTAGGAATGAAGAATGTTTCAACACAAGGACTGCACAATGGGGCAGCAATTAGTGCCACCGCCTCACAGCTTTGGCAAACCAAGATCAATCCTGACCTAGGGTACTGTATGTTGAGTTTGCATGTTTTCTCCACTTGCTCTAGTTTCCTTCTGTATCCCTAATATGTAAGAGTAGATGGAAGAACAGACTGGGGGTTAACTATGTACATCTTTCAACTGAATGGATTATTTCTCCACTGACCCGATTTGTTTGGAAGTTGTGCCAAAATGATGGCTTGGATTGCTCTTGCATTATTGCACTGATACTTGAATGATATTAGATCTGATAGGACTGCAATCAATAGTTAGGTTTTTTTGACATTTTCTCCGTTGGTGCATTAAAGGTCATCAGTTCTTTGGTGCTGCTTGATTTGTCTGTTTGGTACTTTTAAAACTGTTAAGAATGTGTGTGGATGAAAAATAAATCATTAATCTATTATAGGTTGGTCAAGAAGATGTTGGGCACCCGTTGTGGTACTTCAAGAATGAGCTATTGATTCCAAGAGAAGTGGGAGTTAATCTGCCTTTCTTCTTTCATGCTGGGGAAACTGGTAAGGTGTGCAAGAAGAATACTTTTCTAAAAAGGTTATGCACTCATATTCACAACATAGCCAACAGTGGACAGTGATAAGCTAATATTTCACCACTTTTTGGCTCAATGTCCCTTTTACATTGAATTTTAGTTTGTAGTTGGTTTATTCTCCTGAGGGCTTAGGAAGCTGGAGGAAAAGAGGCAGAGGATTAGGGAAGGAGGGATACATCTCCAACCCCTTCCTGCTCCCCATCACCTCAGCTTTTTTATTTCTACCCTCCTTCCTGTATCCACTATGATTGGCCTGTGTTCCTCCCCGTGTCTTCCTCTCTCCTCTCCTTTCCATACCCCCTCTCCCCCACCTTTTTATTCAAGTGCCTGTCTCTTTTTTTTGTGTTCTCGCATTGACAAAGGTCTCAGGCCTGAAACATTGATTTCTTTCCTATGGGTGCGACATGACCTTCTGAGTTTCTCATTTGTGTATTGTACTTGACCACAATAATTGCAGACTTTCTTCTTTAATATATTTGAATGATGTTCAACACTAGAACCTGTGATTTTTTCCCCCCCCCCAGAAGAATAATATTTGCATTGTCTCATCATGTGACATGTATGTATCCAAATGAAGAAGCACATTTTTTTCTGTATAAAGTCTTGAATTCTTGTTGGTTTCCACTGCAGACTTGGAAGGCACAAGTGTAGATGAAAACATCCTGGATGCCTTACTGCTGAATACAAGTCGAATAGGCCATGGTTACAGCATAAACAAACATCCAATGGCAAAGCGGATTTCCAGAGAGTTTAAGGTCCCCTTAGAAGTATGCCCAATTTCAAACCAGGTATTCAAATTGTGTGGATCAAACTGAGCATATTGTTATGAAACTGTGCACAACGAGCAGCCATAGACAATGAACCAGACAGTGTTTAATTTTTAAAACACAAATTTTATTTCTAACTCTTAAACTATAATTGTAACTTTTAAACTATCTTTAACACTAAATCTATCCCCAACCTTGTTTGTGCGTGTGCACCCAGACCATTAAAGACCAGGCCAAAATTTAGAAAGTTACTTCAAAGTTCAGTATTTTAAATTCAGTGTTGAAGTGTAGGCCTTTGAAATTTGATGCCCAGAATTCATGATGAACTGATGGAAAGACTGGAGTTGCGGCTGGTACAGACTCACAAATTCTCCTTGTGTTGCCTTTAAAGAAATGTCCATCCACACGAGCTGTAGTCATAGCTGTAGTCCTTTTGTAGGCGAGACTTGAATTGGGCGGCCTCCTCAAAGCTTTCAAAACTTTGGCATCAGTCTCTCCAAGAGACCTTCGCTGTTAGTCACAATCAAAATGAAGCACTTTCCCAAAAGACCCTCCTGGCACAGGTCAATCCACCGAAAAGGCCCAGTCATTCACAGAGCATGCTTTGCTCTGAATTCCACAGAAATGGCTGGCCACAAGAGCTGCTTAAAAAAGCTGTTTTCTTTTCAGCATTCAGAATGGTTCTCCCTTGCAAAATCATAGTGTCCTTTTGTAAATGTATCGAATCTGCAACAGACTGTGACAAGCTTTCCCTCAGTTCTTCCAATGTATCAAATTGTTGCTGGGCTGTGATTTGTGAAAATGCTTGTATGAAATGTTAACTGTTCCTCCTGTCTATACTATCCCTTACAGTGATAATCCCATTTTACTAAAACAGGAGCTCGTAATAATATGAAACACTTTTTGCCTTGGAGGAAAACTTCTAATGCCTGTGCTCATTCTAAAACAGATCTCCAGTGATATAAATTTGTCTCGAGTTGCTGTTCCTCTACTTTGCAGTGTGGTATTAGTTCCCAATTATGTATTTTTCTGGTTATTTGATTATATTGAAGTAAAACACATTGCCACAAAACAAAATTAAATATTTACTTCATAGTCTTAGTTAACATTTCAAGTACAAATTTGTTAATGTATTATTTTAATTCGTCTCTGATGCAGAGATACTAATACCCGGTATTATTTTCTATGTTTGTTTTGAAAACTTTGCATTTTGATTTCCTGTTTTTTAAATTCTAGACTAAGTAAAGGTTAAGTAATTAGGTGCTGGTGGGTTGTGGTAATTAGCAAAGGAATGGCATAGAGTTTAAGGGTGTCTTCTATTTGTCAGGCAGTCCCTCAGAACTGAGGATGATTTCCTTCAGCTCTGTGGATTTTGGTGAACGATGAGTCCTGGTTGAATTTGCTGGCTCTGTGATAGGTGAGGAATGAGAGCTGTGACAGGTGGCACATTCCTTCCAATGCGTTTGTTGAGCTTCCAGATGCTCCATATAACATTCCATGTAAAATTCCTCTGTTTTGAGTAAGGATTTTGGGAATTGCTGGGAATGTTGTACTTTTTCCAATGAAATTTAAGAACATTCTTGAAGCATTTTCTGTCCTGATAATCTCTTGCCATGATGGAGCTCAAAGTAGTGTGTATTTTGGGAGTCTATGGTTGGGCATACAAATGATGTGCCCTGCCCATTGGAGTTAGCTCAGTGTTCTGGGTGGTAAATTGTATCAGCAAGTTTGCTGAGACACAAAGATTGGAGGCATTGTGGGGACAGTGAAGAAGGCAGGCAAAGCTTGCAGAGGGATCTAAAATGGGCTGCAAAATGGCTGATAGAATTTAAAGCAGACGAGTGTGAGGTGTTGCATTTTGGAAGGACAAACCAAACCAAGAAAGGACATGCACGGTAAATGGTAGGGCACTGAGGAGTGTAGTAGAACAGAGGGATCTGAGAATACAATTTCCTGAAATTGGCATCTCTGGTAGATAGGGTTGAAAAGAGAGTTTTTGGCATATTGGCATTCATAAATCAAACAAACTATTGAGTATAGGAGTTGGGATGTTAATGGTAACGTTGTACAAGACATTGGGGAGGTCAAATTTGGAATATAGTGTGCAGTTTTGGTCACCTAACTAAAGGAAAGATGTCAATAAAGAGTGCAGAGAAGATTTACTAGGATGTTGCCTGGACTTCAAGAACTGAATTACAGGGAAAGGTTAAACAGGTGAGGACTTTATTCCCTGGAGCATAGAGATTTAATAGGTGTATTCAAATTTATGGGGGTGATAGAGTAAATGTAGATAGGCTTTTTCCACTGACGGTAGGTTAGGTACAAACTAGAGGGCATGGGTTTAGGATGAAAGGGGAAATGTTTTGGGAAAACTTCACACAGAGAGTGGTGGGAGTGTGGAATGAGTTGCCATCTGAACTGGTGAATGCAGGCTCAGTTTTAACATTTTAGAAATTTTTGTATAATTTTTTATTTTTCACACTGAACCATATCAACCAAAGTATATACAAACGTTTCTCATTAAATATACACAGTGGCATTTCTCCCTTTTTTTTCTCCCCTACCCTCCCTCCCCCCTTCCCAGCCCCCTCCAAAACCAATAAATATTCAACATATACAATAAAACCATTAAACAATGTCATCACACAATGAAAAATAAACAAGCAAAATGTGTCATCTACTTTTACACACTGGATCAAGTCGTTTTAGGGGGTGGAGATCCGAGGCAAGCCCTCTCTGTTATGTTCCCAAATTTGTTCAAATAATGAGTCTTTATTTTGTAAATTATATGTTATTTTTCCCAATGGAATACATTTATTCATTTCCACGTACCATTGCTGTATTCTCAGGCTCTCTTCCATTTTCAAAGTTGACATTATACATTTTTTTGCTACTGCTAAGGTTATCATAATTTTTTTGTGCTTTATCCAATTTGAGGCCTAATTCCTTGCTACTTATGTTACTTAGAAGAAAGATCTCTGGAATTTTTGATTTATTATTTTTTGTGATTTTATTTAATATTTGATTTAGATCTTCCCAAAACATTTTCACTTTCTCACATGCCCAAATTGCATGTTCTGTTGTTCCCATTTCTTTTCTTACAGCGAAAACATCTATCTGATAATGTTGGATCCCATCTTTTAACTTTTGAGGCATGATATATAACCTATGTAACCAATTATACTGTATCATGCGTAACCTTGTGTTTATTATTTTCTTCATAGTTCCAGAACATAACTTTTCCCATGTTTCATTTTTTATCTTTGTTTAAATCCTTTTCCCACTTTGTTTGGGTTTATAGCTTATTTCATCCTTTTCCTTATCTTGTAGCTTGATGTACATGTTCATTATAAATCTTTTAATTATCATTGTGTCTGTAATCACCTATTCAAAGCTGCTTCCTTCTGGTAATCTCAGTCTATTTCCCAATTTATCCTTTAAATAAGCTTTCAGTTGATGATATGCAAACATTGTACCATGAGTTATTCCATATTTGTACTTCAACTGTTCAAATGCTAATAAATTATTTCCCAAAAAACAATTTTCTATTCTTTTAATTCCTTTTCTCTCCCATTCTCTAAAGGAAAGGTTATCTATTGTAAAAGGGATTATTGGGTTTTGTGTCGATAACAATTTTGGTATTTGGTAATTTGTTTTTTTTCTTTCTAAGTGGATCTTCTTCCATATATTAAGTAAATGATGCAATACTGGTGAGCTTTTATATTGCACCAGCTTGTCATCCCACTTATAAAGTATATGTTCCGGTACCTTCTCCCCTATTTTATCTAGTTCTATCTTAGTCCAGTCTGGTTTTTCCCTTGTCTGGTAAAAATCTGATAAATACCTTCATTGTGCTGCTCTATAATAATTTTTAAAGTTTGGTAACTGCAAACCACCTTGGTTATACCTCTCTGTTAATTTATCTAACGCTATCCTTGGTTTTCCCCCCCTTTCCACAAGAATTTCCTTATTATTCTTTTTAGTTCATTAAAGAATTTCTCTGTTAAGGAAATTGGTAACGATTGAAATAAGTATTATATCCTTGGGAAGGCATTCATTTTAATGCAATTTACCCTCCCTATCAACATTAGTGTTAATTCTTTCCAATGTTCTAAGTCTTCCTGCAATTTCTTTATTAGTGGCTGATAATTTAATTTAATATACCTATATTAGATAATATAGGTATATTATCTAACCTAATACCTAGGTATCGAATTGCTTGTGCTTGCCATTTAAATGGTGATTCTTTTTTAAATTCTGTATAATCCGCGTTATTCATTGGCATCACTTCACTTTTATTTGCGTTGATCTTGTACCCCGATATTTCTTATGTAATTCTTTTATTGATATTTCTGGTTCTGTTAAGTATACTATGATGTCATCTGCAAATAAGCTGATTTTCTACTCCTTTTTTTTAAATCCCTTTTATTTTATTTTCTGTTCTTATCAGTTCTGCCAATGGTTCTATTGCTAAGGCGAACAATGAAGGGGATAATGGACATCCCTTAATTTAAATTGGCTCGATACATATCCGTTTACTGTTACTTTTGACAACGGTCCATTATATAATGCTTTAATCCAATTAATATATTTTTCTGGTAGATTGAACTGCTGTAATTCTTTAAATAGTTCCATTCTACTCTGTCAAAGGCTTTTTCTGCATCTAAAGCACAGCCCCTGTTAACTTCTTATTTCCTTGATCTGCATGAATTAGATTATTAAGTTTACAGACATTATCTGCTGTTCATCTTTTCTTAATAAATCCAGTTTGATCTTCCTTTACTATTTTTGGTACACAATCGGCCAATCTGTTTGCTAATAATTTCGCTATTATCTTATAATCTGAGTTAAGTAGAGATATTGGTCTATATGATGCTGGTGTAAATGGATCCTTCCCCGTCTTTGGTATTACTGTAATTATTGCTGTCTTACATGAATCTGGCAAGTTTTGTGTTTTTTCTATCTGGTTCATTACTTCCAGGAGAGGGGGGATTAATAACTCTTTAAATGTTTTATAGAATTCTATTGGGAATCCATCCTCTCCAGGCGTTTTATTGTTCGGATGTTTTTTTAATATATTCTGTTCTTCCTCTATTTCAAATGGTTTTATCAGTTTGCTTTGTTCCTCCTTACAATTTCAGCAGTTCAATTTTAGCTAAAAGCTCTTCTATTTTATCAACAGGTACATGGTTGAGAGCGGTATGGAGTTTACGTATTGGGTGAAGGTCGATGGGCCTAGGCTGAAAAATAGTTTGGCACAGCCTAGATAAGGACGAAGGGGTCTGTTTCTGTGCTGTAATGTTCTATGTCTCTGTCAGATGATTTGAAGTGTTTTATGGAGACTGCTGATGGTATTTCTCTGTTGTCTGCCATTAGTAGTCATGTCTTCTGAGGTACAGAGGAGAGCAGGGATCATTGCTGCTGGGTAAACAGAGAAATGAAATGTGGTCTCTGTTTTTCCAGAATCTTGTCATGGACTTTTATTTATTGGGCTGCAGAGTTGTGCAGAAGGATCTAGGTCAGTGGAAGACTTTTAGTTTGGTGTGAGACCGTTCCTCATGTCCTTCAGTGAGGGAATTTATGGAGAGATTGGAGCTCTCTACCGAGTTCTTGAACCTTCACAGGAAAGCATCTTGCTCCACACACCTTGTCATGCTTTGGTGGATTGGCCACTTGGGATGGAGTTGAGGACCAAGTCTTGTTTGCTACATCCATGGGATGCACCCAACTACATTTCTGCCCTTGATTAACTCTCTTGAATTCTGCACTTTCAGTAGGATGGGGCCAGTGGTTTATTGGGGCCAAAGATGGTTTTGTCAGCACTGACATTTTTTTGTTCACTATATAGTCCTCATAGAGTTGCTGGATCCTCTCAAGTTTTGCCCATCGTCTGTTTCTGGCATCATTGGTTGGATTTCAGGTGCCTGTGTAGCCAGTATCACCTAGAGAGAAGCCTAGAGTTCTTCACATGTGTTGATGACGGTGGATCTCAGTGCAAAATAAGCTTGTTTCTTGGGGGCTCTTGGATTGTCTGAGTTGTTGTTTGAGAAATTTTTTATAGATTTTTGAGAACTTCAATGTTGATTTGTCTTCACTATTGACCTTCAACGTTTTAATTTTCCTTGCCCTTCTACGTTCAAGACGACGATCCATCACTTCTTGCCATTCATGGCCTTCTCCAGGCATAGTTATCGATGGTGAATCATTGAAGTACTGAGGCTATGATAGTGGAGCAATGCTCAGGCGAGCTTCAATAGTTGCCTACCGGGAGAGTTCTTTAACGTGGGGTGACCATTGCACAGGCGTTCTGGGCATGCTTGACGGAGGAAAACTCAGATCCAGTGGCAAAGGGGTCAAAAACTATTGGAGACCAGGCTCTACTGAGTGGATGTTAGCAAATCAGAATCTATTGTTGTGAACATGTCACAAAATTTCTTGTTTTGCGGCAGCTTCACAGTGCAAACATTTATATAAATCACCTTACAAAATAAATAAAAGTAGTTCAAGGAAAGGCAGTGTCTGTGGTTCATTGTTCATTCAGAAATTTGATGGCAGAGGGAAAGAAGCTGTCCTTGTTCCGCTGAGTGCTTGTCTTCAGGCTCTTGCACCTTTTTACTGATGGTAGCAGAGTGAAGAGGACATAGCCTGGGTGGTGGGGTCCCTTGAGGATAGACACTACTTTCATAATACAACATCTTGTAGATGTCCTCAAGCGATGAAGACTGGCGTCCATGATGTTGAAGACAGAGTTAACCCTCTGGAGTTTTTTCTAGTCCTGAGCATTGGTACCTCATTACCAGACAGTGATGCAATCAACCAGAATGTTCTACACTGTACATATATAGAAGTTTTCAAGAGTCTTGAGATTATACCTAAAGTCCTTACAAAGTATAGCCACTGGCGAGCATTCTTTGTGATTGCGTCAACATGGAGGCTCCTGGACAGATCCTCTTGAGATGTTGACACCCAGGAATTTGAAGTTCTTGACCCCCTCCTCTATTGATCCCTTGATGAGGACTAGTTCATGTTCTCCTGACTTCCTCCAGAAGTCCATACTCATCTCCTTGGTTTTGCTAATGTTGAGTGCAAGGTTGTTAGTGTGTCACCAATCATCTCGCTGATCTATCTCTCTCCTGTACGCTTCCACATTGCAGTTTATGATTCTCTTGACAACTGTGGTTTCATTGGCAAATTTGTAGGTACCAATGGAATTGTGCCTAGACACACAGTCATGGTGTAGAGTGAGTAGAGCAGGGGTCGAAACACACATCCAAGAGGGGTACTTGTGTTAATCATCAGTGAGGAGATTTTTTTTTTCAAATTCTTACTAACTTCCAATAAGGAAGTAAGTCAAGGATCCAGTTGCAGAGGATGATACTTGTTAACCAGCAGTGAGGGAATAAGGGTGCTGAAGGCTGAGCTGTAATCAATGAGCTGTTGCTATTTTCTAAGTAATCCAGAGCTGAGTGGAGAGCCAGTTATATTGCATCTGCTGTGGAGCAATGGTGATGATAGGCAAATTGCAGTGGGTCCAGTCCTTTGCTTAGGTATGTTAATTCTTGCCATGACTAAGTTCTCAAAGCATTTAATCAGAAGTAGATGTTAGTGCTACTGGGTGATGGTCGTTGACACCTCACCCTACTCTTCTTGGGCGCCAGGATGATTGATGCCTTTTTGAAGCAGGTGGGAACCTCCAACTGCAGCAGTGAGAGATTGAAAATGTCTGTGAACATTCCAGCTAGTTGGTTGGCACAGACTTTCAGTCCCTTGCGAGGTATGCTGTCAGGGTCCATTGCCTCCAGATAAGTGGCCTTGCATGTAAACATTGCATATGTGGACTCCATGATGATGAAGTCAGAATGAATTGGGACCACCAGGGTTGTCTGTCAGGAGACTATCCTCTGACAGTATTGGGCAGACATCTTCAGATGCCGTAAAACTTTTCGAGGTGACTTAATTCAGGATGGCTCCCACTTCTCAAGGTTGATGACTGGGTATGTGAGTGTGGAGAAAGTACAAATCACTAGGATTTGCACAAGTTAGCATCACTGGCCAGTGGAACCTTTTCAGAAAAGATGTACAAGAGAAAAATAGACTTTGCTGAATTGTGCCTGAAGTCAAATTGGTTGTTTATATTGATTCACAACTATAAATTGCTGGCTCATTTCTCTATCACAATCTTATTCAGTCAAGATCATATGGTTGCTAATTGGGCAATGGCTACCTACATTTCAAGATTTCAAGCACAGACATGTTCCACCTCTCAGACCTGGAATGATCCTCGGCCCATATATACATGGAACTGTATACTATATATATAGACATTTAAAAAAAATTGTTATCATGATGTGAAACTGCATAATAAGACGGATGAGCAGGAATTGTTCATTTAGAAAAATCTCAAGCCTAAAATAAAAAGGCATATCTGACCATTTAATTAGCTTTTCCTCGACAAATCATTATTTCCCCCAAATAAATAAAATCTGATTGGCAGAGCTATCGTGTAAATGAACACTAAAACTTGTACCTCTTTCTGGACAAGTTTCTTGATTATGGGCATTGATATTTGATATTGTATGGTACTTAACAGTGCAAAATGGCAACACAGTGTCTTGAAACTTGCATGTATATTTTAAAAAAAAACATGCTGGTGACTGGAATTAAAAACAAATTCTGAAATTGAACTAACAAAATTAAGCAAAGAAAAATCAAATGTGGAGCATTTGATCTTGTGTGAGTAATAGAGGTTGGAGAATAAAGGAAGGGTTGGGGAAACCAAAAATAATGTGCATTCAAGAGCAAGGAAAGGGGAAAAAATCAAAGTTGTGGATTGACGGTAGAGAAGATGGTGGTAATTTGGCCTGATGAAGCTTGTTGATTTTGTACATATATTCAAATTTGTTAACCTGCTTACTTCACCATCATTCCCTTGGGGAAATTGCATGCAATAATTGGGGCCAGAAATTTCAGTTCATAACAAAATACACAGGCAAAAAATGACCAAATAGAATGAGACAGGAATAATGCTTTGAGAAGTGTGAATGGGAGACTGTTAATGCGGTTTTTAAAAAAAACTAAAACTGCTCTCCTTTTAATTACATTTTGTTGAAGTGAAAGAAGTGTGTCAATGAAACTAAGCAAATTAAATCAGTTGTTAAAGGCAGCACCCATAATGGTATCGTGGATAATCAGACTGGCTGACATGACTCTGATGCAGAACCAGCAGGAAGTCCAGTTTCACTTCTCTTTTGGTGGTGATTAGATGGCCACAGCAATGGCAGGGCAGATTGCAGAAAATGCTAGCAGAGAACAAAGAAATCTCTACTTGCTCTTTGCTAGCCACAGTGAAAATATCACCCATACATAAATCAAAAATGAAACTTTAGTCATTTGTATATCTATAATTATTGTATTTGCTGGCATACAAGAATAACCCCCAGGTCTTGTATGTGAATTTAAAATTGAGCAGGTCGCTGGCTACTCTCCCAGCTTCAAGAAATCCATAGAGGTGCTGCAGCTGTCCAGGAAGCGGGCCCAGAGCTTCGACGGTCACCTCCCCTTGTGTGGCCTGTGCTTTCCAGAGCCACCATTCACTTCCCCCAGTGAGGAGGCAGACCATGGCAGCCCCCGCCAGCAGTGCAACGCTGTTTGTAGTACACACAGATGGTATGATCGACTCAGCTCGATAGGCCATTTGCTCACTGTCACCTGCCCCTGTGCTTTATTCAATTTGCTCGGGGATCTGCGCTCGTTGAACAAAGGCTCAGCGTAGAGCCTGATCACCGAGGCCCACTGTTCCCCTCAAGTGATCAATCGTCTACTCCCTGCAATGGTGGGCCCTGCCTTTTGCCCTGGTGACTGGTTTCTCCCCCTCCTGCCCTTGCACACCCAGGGATCCCAGTGCGCCTGTCAATCAATTGGAGTTTGCACAGTAGTGGTGAAGTGGCCTGAGCCTCGATATGTGGTGGCTGAAGGATGTGTTGCTCCTGTAGCTTGCCAGCAGTGGGCCACAAGCAAGCACAAGAACATAAGAAATAGGTGGTGGGGGGGGGGGCGTGGCAAGATGGCGTAGAGACTTGTAATCCCTGCCCTCTATGCTCAGACTTTTAAGTACCTATTTTTTTTAACCCTTTATTTTTAGTTTGATATTTTGGTGAGCCATTATGGCTCCTAATGTAAAAAAAATGTCTCCGTTACAAAAGAAAATAAAGATTTGAAGTGAAGAAGAATTGGGGCCTAAACAACTTGAAACAGCCTCGGTTCCGTTTTCAGCGATTTCCCCCAAGCTTCAACGATCACCAGTGGGGACAAAAGTTAAGGTAACAGCTACTCACCAGTCTCAAGATGGCGCTGGTTCGACCCATTTTGCGGAGGAAGGAGCGTGCTCCCAAGAAGTTGGGCACGAGCCTGGGTGCTTGTTACAAGGAATATCCCCATTGGAAGAGACGGGAGCGCGGAGGAAGAGGACTGTGACAGTAGATATGCAGCCTATAAAGACTGTGGGCTTGGGTAGTGCTGTTAATTACGGAGGACTCCATAATTTTATGAAAAGATGGTCTGCGTGGGGGGAGGGCAGCGACGACCCCCTAAGGAAGTCGGGGGGTCGTCGTTGGGTGTCCAAACTCGCAGCAAAATGACTAGAATGCTGCCTTTTGAAGTACAACTGGAAGAGGACTTACTCTACCACTGTACAGCAAATGGAAGAAGAGCTGGAAGAAAGTGAGTTACAAATTACAGAACTGGATTCTGCATTTCAAACTGCACCTCAGCCTGTTTATATGATGTTTGAAGGTATTGCTTCTTATTTGGATGTCATTACTGTTCAATTGAACCAGTTGGTTCAAATGAATACTGATATAAGTTCAGACCTAACTGTGGTTAAGGCAGAAGCTAAAGAAAATTGGGAAAACTTTTTTTAAAATTTGAACCTTCCTTTTCTGAATGTAAAACAACAGGTACAATCCAATACAGAAACGATAGTAAAGGTGGAAAAATCAGTTAAAGATTTAGGAGACCGGGAAAGAGAGTTAACAAAAAAAATAGACTATTTGGAAAATCAAAGCAGAAGAAACAATGTGAAAACTGTGGGTTTGCCAGAAGGTCAAGATCCTGTCAAATTTTTTAAAAATTGGATTCCCCAGATGTTAGGGGAAGAGTCTTTTCCTGATGGATTGGTATTGGAAAGAGCACATAGAGCTTTAAGAAGAACACCCTTACCTGGTCAACCTCCAAGAGCTGTGATAGTTGTTTGAACTATTTGGATAGCGAGACAATTCTTCGACTTGCAGTTCAAAATGGAAGACAAAGGCAAGCTCCAATGATGGTTCAGAATAATAGAGTTTTCTTCTACCCTGATTTGAGTCAAGATGTCATCAGATGCATACGTGAATTTAATCCAGTTGAAGATGTTTTATGGCGTAAAGGTTACAAATTTGTTGAAAGTGTTTTATGGAAACTATCAGTCTCAATTCTTTGAGAGTGAATATGAAGCAATGGTTTTTGCTAATTCGTTACCAGATGTCAGAGGACAAAGAAGAAGTCCACCATTATCTCCTAAAATAAAATCTGACGGTCTTGGAAATGGGAAAAATGGCAGAAGTGAAAAGAATGGGAATGGAAAGAGTTTACCTACTCTTGAAATGAGTTCACCATCTGGACTGGAATTTCAAGGCTGATTTTTTTTTTTGTAATATGTTAGTATTTTTGATTGGCTGGCTGGGGAGGAGGGGATTGCACTAACTTCTTTGTTAGTCATCAGCCACTAGTGGGTAATCCACACCCAGTTTTTTTTTTAGGGAGTTAATACCTTTTGGTAGTTCTTTTTTGTTGTTTTTCTTTTTTCTTATTAATGAATATTATTTTATTTGGAGGGCCTACATATTTTAATTTGGGTGTCCTATATATAATTTTTTTTCTCTCTTTCTTTGTTATTATTTTGTGATTATTTTTGGTATTTAGTAATTGTATTAAATATGTCAAATTTGAAATTTTTTACTTTTAATGTTCAGGGATTACCCGATCAAGTGTAAGTGATGTTTTGGCATATATCAAAAAGATGAAGATTGATATTGCTTTTTTACAGGAGACGCATTTGAATGAAAAAGAAAGTATGAAATTGAAGAGGGACTGGGTTGGACATGTTTTTTTTTTCTCCATTTAACTCCAAAGCTAAGGGAGTAGCACTTTTGATACATAAAAATTTATCTTTTGAATTACAATCAATGGAAATGAATGCAGGACGTATTCTTAAATTGAATTGTAAGATTGTTGATGGATTTTGGACTTTACTCAACATTTATGCACCGAATGTGGATGATGAAGCATTTATTTTGGATGCATTTTTGCTTCTGGGACAAGCTAATGAAAATGTTTTGGTTGGAGAAGATTTTAACTGTGTTTTGGAACCTTTATTAGATAAATCTCCAAAAAATGTTAAAAAATCCAAAATGGCAATTCAAATTCGAGCTTTGATGAAAGATTTTAATTTAGTGGACATTTGGCGACATCTTAACCCAACAGAGAAGGATTTCTCTTTTTATTCATTTAGATATGAATCTTTTTCCAGAATTGATTTTTTTTTTAGTATTGGCACATTTACAAGGGAAAATATTGCAAGCAGAATATAAAAGTAGGGTAATTTCAGATCATTCTTTGTTGTAGTTTACTTATGAGAGTTCGGAAAAAATTCATGCAGCTTATCGTTGGAGATTCAATACGATGTTGTTTAAAAAAAAAAAGCGGAATTTATTGATTTTAAAAAACAAATCAATTTCTTTTTGGAAGAAAATGTTAAATCCGTTCAGAGTAAATTTATATTGTGGAATGCTATGAAAGCTTACTTGAGAGGTCAAATAATTAGTTATACCTCTTAGGTTAAAAATAATTATTTGACCGAGAGCCTTGAATTAGAGAAACAGATTGATGAATTAGAAAAGGAATTTCAGAGAGATGTGACAGAAAATCAGAAGATAGAGTTGTCTAGATTGAAATTGAAATCCAATACGTTGCAATCTTATCAATTTGAATGCTTGATTAATAGATCTAAACAACGGTATTATGAATGGGGTGAGAAAGCACATAGGTACTTGCATGGCAGTTAAAGAAAGAACAGGTATCAAGAGTTATTAATGCAGTTAGACGAAATTCGACTGTTACTTACAAACCTTGTGAGATTAATGATGAGTTTCATTCATTTTATAAGAATTTATATACCTGAGGAAAAACAGGAGAGCGGATCGATTGACTCTTTTTTATCGATGTTGAAATTACTGGTATTAGGAGAAGAAGACATATTGGAGCTGGAAGCTCCTTTTACTGATTTAGAAATTAAATTGGCTATGTTGGAAATGCCGAATGGAAAATCACCTGGTGATGATGGGTTTTCGGTTGAATTTTATAAGGTATTTTATGATGATTTATCTACAGTGTTTGGAGATGTGTTATGACAGATTAATGATCATTATGATCTACCTGAATCATGCTCTAGTGCCTTAATTACTGTAATTCCTAAGAAGGATAGAGATCCGTTGAAGGTGTCTTCATTTAGACCAATTTCTTTGTTAAATGTAGACTATAAAATAATAGCTAAAGTATTAGTGAATCAATTGGCTAAATTTTTACTTAAGTTGATACATGTTGATCAAACAGGTTTCATAAAGAATAGATATGCTTCAGATAATATTCTTCGAGTGATTAGTTTGATTAATAAATATCAACAGTGCCCTGACCATCCGATGGTGATATCTCTCGATGAAGAAAAGGCTTTTAATAGAGCTAGTGGAATTTTTTATTTAAAATTTTAGAGAAATTTAAGTTTGGTCCTTCTTTTATTGGTTGTATTAAAGCTTTATATAATAAACCAATAGCCAGGGTATTGACAAATGGTCAGATCTCGGAACCTTTTAAATTAACTCGTTCAACTCGACATGGTTGTCCTTTGTCTCCAGCTTTGTTTGTGTTAGTAACTGAACCTTTAGCACAGCTGATATGACAAAATACACAGATACAAGGTATGAGAATTTTAGATGAGGAGTATAAAATTAATCTATTTGCTGACGATGTACTGGTGTATTTAACAAACCCAGCTCAGTCACTTTTACACTTGAAGGAATGTTTAACACAATATGGATCTTTGTCTGGATATAAAGTTAACTGGGAAAAAAGTGAAATTTTACTGATAGGTGAAGGAGATTATTCAGTTTATAAGAATATTATTAATTTGAAGTGGACTGATCGAATTAAATATTTGGATATAAATGTGGATGTTGATCTTTATATAAATTAAATTATGTACTGTTAATGAAAAAGATCAAAGCTGATTTGATTAAGTGGAAGGATCTTCCTATAAATTTAATTGGAAGAATAAATACAATTAAAATGAATATCTTTCCACGTATACAATATTTGTTTCAGTCAATTTCATGTTTACTTAATAAGAATTTTTTTCGAGATTTAAATAAAATGGTTAGGGAATTTTTATGGAAGGGTAAATTTCCGAGAGTAGCTTTGAATATGTTAACTTGGAAATATGCATTTTCAAAATTATTATGAGGCAGCTCAATTAAAATTTCCGAGGGTAAATTTCCGAGAGTAGCTTTGAATATGTTAACTTGGAAATATGCATTTTCAAAATTATTATGAGGCAGCTCAATTTAAATTTATTAGTTCTTTAATGGATTTGGAACGGCCCCCTAGTTGGGCTAAAATTGAAATGGTGAATATTTTTGAATTTGAAATACATCAATTTTTGTTTTGGTGGAATTTAAATTTATTACAACAATATAATGTGCATATACTAAAGCATTTAATGAAGTTATGGATGAGGAAAAATAGAATGATAATTTCTAAGGGTAAATTATTGACTTTAACACCGTTATATAATAATCAACTTATTCCTTTTTCAATGTATAATCAATGTTTATTACATTGAAAATCTAAAGGTATAAAAAACTTGGGGATTGTTTTAAAGAAGGTAAATTTTTATCCTTTAATCAAATGAGGGAAGATTTTGGTATTAATGAGAATTGTTTATTTGTTTATTATCAACTTCGATCTTTAGTAAAACAAATATTTGGTAGAGTTATGATTTTACCTAAATTGACTAAATTTGAATCTTTTCTTGTGATTGTACCAAAGAAGGGATATATTTCATTGATGTACCAAATATTACAGGAAAGTATGGAAAAAAAGGAATGGGATAGATCTAAGATTAAATGGGAAAAGGATATTAACCTTATTTTTTCTGAGGATGACTGGCTAGATATCTGTCATGATAGTGTTGCTAGATTGATAGATGTTCGCTATACAATGGTTAATAACAATTTTTTACATCAATTATATTTAACACCTGAAAAGTTTTTTTTAAAAATGTGGTTTTAGTGAATCAGACTCTTGTTTTAGATGTGGTAATTTGGTTGGAACATTTTTTCATGCTGTTTGGTTATGTGTACATATACAATCTTTTTGGAAAGCAATTCAATTGGTTTTTGGAACATTTGTATCAGATTAAAATACTTCTAGACCCGACAATATTTTTGTTGGGTAAGTTGAAGCCTTTGAAAGATTTGAGATTAGACAAATTTCAGATTGCTTTTGTATTTTTAGCTTTATCTGTAGCAAAAAAATGTATAGCAAGTACACGGAAAAATGCTAATGTGATTGATATTAATAGATGGCAAAATGAGATGAAAACTTGTTTGGTAATGGAAAAAAAACTATGTTTTTCATGATAATTATTTTTTTCTTAAGTGGTCTTTATATTCAGAATATTTACATTTAAATTTACCTTGATTAGATTTTAGTAAATATATTTCAGTTTTTTTTTGGCTCTCCAAAAGAGAGCTGGCTGAGAGGGGGAGGGGTTCTTTCTTTTTTTTCTCCTTTTTTATGTATAAATTTTTTTTATTGTTCACAATATGTACTTTTTTTAACTCTATGTAATAACCTTGTTGAATGAATAAATAAAGTTGTGAAAAAAAAAGAAATAGGAGCAGGAGTCAGCCATCCAGCCTGTCGAGCCTGCTCTACCATTCAATATGATCATGGCTGATCTGATCATTGATAACTCCACCTACTTGCCTTTTCCCCATATCTCTTAATTCCTTTTTAATGTAACTGAACCTTAAAAATGTTTAATGAAATAGCCTTATCTGCTTCCATGGGCAGACAATTCCACAGATTCACTACTCTCTGGGGGAAAAAGATTTTCCTCATCTCAGTCTTAAATCTACTCCCCTGAATCTGAGGCTGTGTCCCCTAAATCTGGGCTCACCTACCAATGAAAACAATGTTCCTGCCTCTCTTATCTATCCCTTTCATAATTTTATGTTTCTATAAGATCTCCTCTCATTCTTCTGAATTTGAGTGAGTTCAATCCCAGGCAATTTAGAGTCTCCTCATGGGTGAACTCCCTCATCTCCGGGATCAATCTGGTGAACCTCCTCTGGACTGCCTCCAAGGCCAGTATACCCTTCCTCAAGTATGGAGACCAGAACTGCGGCCTGAACAGTACCTTGTACAGTTGCAGCATGACCTCCCTGCTCTTGAATTCAATTCCTCTAGCAATGAAGGCCAACATTCCATTTGCCTTCTTAATAACCTGTTGAACCTGCAATCCAACTTTTTGCGATTCATACACAAGCACTCCCAGGTCCTTCTGCACTACAGCATTCTGAATTTTTTCACCATTTAAATAATAATCTGCTCTTTTATATTTCCTACTAAAGTGGATGACCTTGCTTTTACTAATGTTGTACTCATCTGCCAGACCTTTGCCCACTCACCTAACCTAAGTATATCCTTCTGCAGCCTCTCCACATCCTCTGTACAATTTGCTTTTCCACTCAATTTAGTATCATTTGGAATCTTGGCGACACGACACTCTGTCCCCTCTTCCAAATCACCAATGTAAATGGTGAACAGCTGCGGGCCCAGCCCAGACCCTTGAGGCCCCCCACTTCCCACTGTCTGCCAATCAGAAAAACACCCATTTATCTCGACTCTCTGCCTTCTGTCAGTTAACTAATCCTCAATCCATGCCAATATATTTTCCCCAGCTCCATTCATCTGTATTTTATTCCTAAGTCTCTTCTGCAGCACCTTATCAAATGCCTTCTAGAAATCCAAATGTACAACATCAATCTGTTCCCCTCTATCTACCGCACCCATTATATCCTCAGAGAACTCCAGCAAGTTCGTCAAACAAGACTTGCCCTTTCTGAATCCATGCTGCATCTGCCTGATGGAATCCCTTTGTTCTAAGTGTCTCGCTATTACATCCTGAATGACAGCTTCAAGCAATTTTCCTGACTACAGATGTTAAGCTAACTGGCCGATAGTTACCCATCTTCTGCGTGACATTTGCTGTCTTCCAATCTGCTGGGACCTGCCTAGAATCCAAAGAATTTTGGTAAATGACTACCAACGCATCGACTATAATCCCTGCCATATCCTTCAGTTCCCTCAGGACCAGGGGATTTGTCCACTTTCAATCCCATTAGTTTGCTCATCACTATCTCTTTTGTAACAATTATTTTATCGAGGCCCTCACGTCCCTTCACATCCCTATCACCACTCTTTGGCATGCTGGATATGTATTCCACCGTGAAGACTGACACAAAATATTTGTTCATTGACTCGGCCATTTCCTCATTACTCAATATCAATTTCCCTTTCTCATTTTCCAAGGGACCTATGTGCTTCCATTTTATATACTTAGACATTTTTTTGCTATCTGTTTTTATATTTTGTGCTAATTTACCTTCATAATCCTTCCCTTATTTTTCATTTAGTTCTCCTTTGTTGCCTTTTAAAGTTTTCCCAATCTTTCATTTTCACACTACTCTTGGCTACTTTGAACATGAGCTTTTAATTTTATACTTTATTTCCTTAGTTAACTAAGGCTGGTTCTTCCCTCTCTTACTACTCTTATTTTTAATGGGAATAGATTTTTGTTGAGCACTGTGAAAAATCTCTTTGAAAGTCTTCCACTGTTCCTCAACTGTTCTGCCAACTAGCTTGTGCTCCCAGTCCATGCTGACCAATTCCTCCTTCATCCTGTTGTAGTCTCCTCTGTTCAAGCATAATACACTAGTTTTAGATCTAACTCTTGCACCCTCCATCTGTATTAGAAATTCAATCATACTATGATTGTCTTTTTCCAAGAGAGTACCTAACTACTAGATCATTAAGCATGGGTGCCTACCTGTCTTCGCCCTTTTGCCAACTTACTTGTAAATAAATTTAAAAATCTTAAGTATTCCCTGCTGAAAAGGGGCGGGGGTGTGGCAGAGCAGGGTCCTTGTATGCCATCAAATATGGTACTTTCATCAGGCTAGAGTATCATTCAGTATTGGGCTTCAAATTCTTTGTAGAGTCCCATGTTGGATCTTTTTTAATTTCATCACTTGAACTGAACCAAAGTAAGTGTTGATCCATCATAAGAAAATTTGCTTCTGGACACTATAATAATCCAAAAATAAATATTACCATTTATAGTCAACATTAGTGTTTGATAGTGACCCCTGGGGGTCAATGGGACTATCTAAGGGGTTGATATATGCCTGAGGGTTGAAAGGGGATCAATTGAACTTTTGATGTTGAAAGCAGGGGCGTTTCTATGTAAAATCGCACCCATGGTAGGGATGACCAACCTGATGATTGTGGTAAAACTCTGGTGGGAGATGGCCTTGGTGGTTGCCACGTTGTATTTGATTTTGGCCATCTAATAAGTTGAGAGTGAACGACAGGATGAGGAATGGTGGATGGTCAGCGCCATCAATCCCCCACACCTTGGACAGCACAGCTACCATTCCCCACCGCCCCTCCTGGCATACAAAGAACACTTCAGTACCTGGGGGTCGATAGGGATCAAGGACTCCATGAAGGATCAATGGTCTAAACGGTTTGGGGGGGCCCTGATTTAATGTAATTCTTGTATGATTTTCTCGTGGTTTTTCTTTATTATAGGTGCTTATGCTGGTCACTGATCTGCGAAATCATCCGGCGGCAAACCTAATGGCAGAAGGACATCCTATGGTTATTAGTGCTGACGATCCAGCTGCTTTTGGGGCCTGTGGTTTATCGTATGACTTCTATGAAGCTTTTATGGGGATAGGAGGTGTGAAAGCTGAGCTAACTACACTGAAGCAGTTGGCTCTCAGCTCCATCAAGTAAATACATTTTTTTTTTAAGGAAAAATCTTTGTTCAGGTATCAGAAGTAGATTGTATAATTGATTCCAGTATTTCCTTTCTAATGCTTAGGCACTCACCTAGTCCAGCCAAACCCCCATTAACATCATGATCCCACTCTGTTGCAAATATGTGTGTATCATACCAAAGATCCCAATGCCTTGGTGTTGATCTGTCTGCAATCACTTCATAGAATGTATACAGTATCTCATCTGATGGGCTTGTTGATTAAAATGTATTGCAAAGCACATGGAAAGTGTCTCCACCTGGTCATTGCCTTTTTATAAAAGCACTTTACAATTAGTACAAAACTATAAAACAGCTGTCGTGCAGTGACAGATAATGTAGTGACACCTTCATGATGTGTTGAATTATTGGGTGAGATTATGTGGTGAAGTCTTAGATGATTCTCTCAACATTATGACTTAAAGACTAAGAAATTACCAAATCACATATTAATGTCTTCAGCTCAGCAGTTGGTTAAAAAAAAAAGCCAACAATTACACACATTGATGCCATAATGTGTTGTTATTTTGTTGGGCAATCTTTATGCAATTCTACCTATAAACCAGAGTCTGCCATTTTATAAAGTAATTATTACCTGACGACTTTGGTCTACAGGAATCCTTTCCCCATTTCTGTCACTTAAAATGTGTTTTTCTCACTTTTCTAGTTTTGATGAATGGTTTATACCTGGAAACATTGATTCTATTTCTCCCATAAATACTGCTTGATCTATTGATACTTCCAGCATTTTGGTTTTGTTTGAGATTTATAGCATCAGCTTAATTTTGATTCATCTATTTCTATGTTGGGGAAAGAAATGCCATTAGCAACATTTGAGATCCCAACAAATCAGCAGTGGTATCATGTTATTATGCCCCTTTTTTCTGGGGGGGGTGGTTCCTGGAGGAGTCACCATTGCACTCTACATGAATAATTTCCCTTGAATTCTGCACCACAAAGAATTGCATTGTTAAAAAGGCTAAATAATAGTAGTTGCATGTTCTACTTAATTTCCAAAACTGGTTCCCTTCAAGTTGGCCTTACTGACGAGGAATGGATTTCTAAGATGATACTTTTGGTTTATTCCAACATCTATTTCCCAGTCCAATAAAGCTTGGTAAGGCAGGAACAGCTTTATTGTGGTAACCTTCATTGCCATATTGAAGACCATTCGCACTTGGATTCAAATTAATCAAAGTTAATGGATTTTTAGGGTACAGCCCCACAAGAACATAATTTAGTTCCTCTGTCTCAGCAATTAAATTCTATAAGCAAGAAGATCTTTTCATGCTCTATCAGTGCTTTTTGGAACATTTGAATGTGGAATTATAAGGGAAGAATTTAAAAGGTTACTGGCAAAGGAACCTACTTCCAGCAGGCAGCTTTAGTCAAGCATTAGGATTAACAGACGTTGATGATCTCACCCCTATGACCTTCCCCTTCTCTCTGATGTTACCTTTATTTGTGCATTGTTGTATATGAATGTCTGCTTTTTATTTGGATGACCTGCCAGGATATTTACTGACTTTTGTGTTTCCAGGTACAGTGCAATGTCTGTTAAGACGAAAGCTGAATGCATCAAACTCTGGCTGAGAAAATGGGATGAGTTTTTGGATGAAGTTCTTGACATGTCCAACCGGGATGAGCTGTGAGAAAATCACAGTTGAGTGAATGAACTTGATCTCAGGAAAATTGATTATTTTTAATCATTTTGAAAATGGATAATTTCAGCAATCTCTTAGATTCCTTCACTCCATTTCATTCCTTGCATCATGGCCTTCCATGCAACTTCTGACACCGATCTGCTACTGTCACACTGCCTCCATTATTGGTGGCTGTTCTTTTAGCCAATAAGTCATTACCTTTAGGAACATTATAAAGTCTACCTTGGGGGGGGGGGGGGGGGAAATGTTCAAGTGCTGTTTGCTGCACCCTGATCACTTTTAAATTTAAAATTAGAAATACAGCATGGTAACAGGCCCTTCCAGCCCACAGGCCTGTGCCACCCAATTAAACCCAAATGACCGACAACCACCGGTGCATTTTGAATGGTGGGAGGAAACCTGAGCACCCGGAGGAAACCCACTCAGACACGGGGAAAGCATATGAATTCCTTGCAGTGCTGGAATCAAACCCTGTTCGATGGCACTGTAAACGCATTGTGCTAACTGCTACGCTAACTGTGGTGCCCTCCTGTTATTTATTTTTTCTCCTCTTCTTGCAATCTATACACTTTGTCCTCCCATTCTCTTTTTTTTTAAATTTTTTATTTTTCACACCATAAATCACAATAGCCATGATATACACTTTTTCTTTTTCACACATTTACAGTGACTTTTTCTCCTCCCTCCTCCCAAGCCACCCCCCCACCCCCCCCCCCTCATCCATTTTAGGTATACAATCTAGGTTGCATTAATTCAGTCAGACAATGTTGTCATTCAACAAAAATACACCAGAAATTCTACAGAGTCCATTCTTTTCTTTCCTTCTCCTTCCATCAACTTAGGTAATGTTTGTCCCCGGTAGGTTTTCGCTATTGTATTTAATGTAAGGCTCCCATACTTGTTCGAATATTTCAATATTATTTCTTAAACTATATGTTATTTTTTCTAATGGAATACATTTATTAATTTCTATATACCATTGTTGTATTTTCAAATTATCTTCCAATTTCCAGGTTGACATAATACATTTTTTTGCTACGGCTAGGGCTATCTTAACAAATCTTTTTTGTGCATCTTCCAAGTCAATTCCAAATTCTTTATTTTTTTATGTTACTTAGGAGAAAGATCTCTGGATTCTTTGGTATATTGTTTTCTGTTATTTTATTTAATATCTGATTGAGATCATCCCAAAATTTTTCTACTCTCTCACATGTCCAGATTGCATGAATTGTTGTTCCCCTTTCTTTTTTACATCGAAAACATCTATCAGATACTGTTGGGTCCCATTTATTTAACTTTTGCGGTGTAATGTATAGTCTGTGTAACCAATTATATTGTATCATATGCAGCCTCGTATTTATTGTATTTCTCATCGTTCCAGAACATAATTTCTCCCATGTTTCCTTTTTTATCTTTATATTTAAATCTTGTTCCCATTTTTGTTTAGTTTTACCATTTGTTTCCTCATTCTCCTTTTCTTGCAGTTTAATATACATATTTGTTATAAATCTTTTGATTAACATTGTATCTGTAATCACATATTCAAGGTTACTTCCCTCTGGTAAACTTAAATTGCTTCCTAATTTATCTTTCAAGTAGGATCTCAGTTGGTAATATGCCAGCGCTGTATCTCCAGTTATATTGTACTTATCTCTCATTTGTTCAAAGGATAAGAATCTACTTCCTGAAAAACAATTTTCTATTCTTTTAATCCCTTTTTTTTCCCATTTTCTAAAGGAAAGGTTGTCTATTGTAAAAGGGAGTAGCTTATTTTGCGTCAATATTAGTTTTGGTAATTGATAGTTTGTTTTATTTCTTTCTACATGAATCTTCTTCCATATATTGAGGAGATGGTGTAATACTGGAGAAGTTCTATGTTGTACCAATTTTTCGTCCCATTTATATAATATGTGTTCAGGTATCTTTTCCCCTATTTTATCTAATTCTAGTCTCGTCCAGTCTGGTTTTTCCCTTGTTTGATAAAAATCTGATAGGTACCTTAATTGTGCGGCTCTATAATAATTTTTGAAGTTTGGCAATTGTAAGCCTCCTTGTTTATACCATTCTGTTAATTTATCTAGTGCTATCCTCGGTTTCCCCCCTCTCCATAAAAATTTCCTTATTATTTTCTTTAACTCTTTGAAGAATTTTTCTGTCAGTTGTATGGGCAATGCCTGAAATAAGTATAGTATCCTTGGAAAAATGTTCATTTTAATACAGTTTATCCTTCCTATCAGTGTTAGTGGTAGCTCTTTCCAATGCTCTAAATCGTCCTGTAATTTTTTCATTAGTGGATTGTAATTGAGTTTATATAATTGGCCTAGATTTTTGTTTATTTGTACACCTAGGTATCTTATTGCCTGCATTTGCCATCTGAATGGGGATTCCTTCTTAAATTTTGAGAAATCCGCGTTATTCATAGGCATTGCTTCACTTTTATTTACGTTTATCTTGTATCCCGACACTTCTCCATATTCCTTCAATTTCTTATATAGTTCTTTTATTGATAGTTCTGGTTCTGTTAAGTACACTATCACATCATCCGCAAATAGACTGATTTTATATTCCCTGTCTTTTATTTTTATTCCTTTTATATTATTATCTATTCTTATCGATTCTGCTAGTGGTTCTATAGCTAGCGCAAACAATAATGGTGATAGTGGGCATCCCTGCCGCGTTGACCTGCTTAAGTTAAATTGCTTTGATACATGTCCATTTACTGTCACGTTCGCTAACGGTCCCTGATATAATGCTTTAATCCAATTAATATACTTCTCCGGTAAACTGAATTTTTGCAATACTTTGAACAAGTAATTCCTTTCTACTCTGTCGAAGGCCTTCTCTGCGTCTAAAGCAACTGCTACTGCAGGTGCTTTATTTCCTTCTACTGCATGAATTAAGTTAATAAATTTACAAATATTGTCTGTTGTGCATCTTTTTTTGATAAATCCAGTTTGGTCTAAATTTACCATTTTCGGTACCTGTTCTGCTAATCTGTTTGCTAATAGTTTAGCTATTATCTTATAATCTGTGTTTAGCAGAGATATTGGTCTATATGACGCTGGTGAGAGTGGATCTTTCCCTTGTTTTAGTATCACTGTAATTATTGCTGTTTTACATGAATCTGGTAAGTTTTGTGTCTCATCAATCTGGTTGATTACATCCACGAGGGGCGGTATTATTAGATCTTTAAATGTTTTGTAGAATTCTATTGGGAGTCCATCCTCTCCTGGTGTCTTATTATTTGGTAATTTTTTTTATTATCTCTTGTATTTCTACTGTTCCAAATGGTTCTGTTCATTTATTTTGTTCCTCTATTTGTAGTTTTGGTAGTTCAATTTTAGTCAAAAATTCATCTATTTTCCCTTCTTTCCCTTCGTTTTCAGTTCGGTATAATTGTTCATAGAATTCTCTGAAGTTTTCCTTAATTTCTTTTGGATTATATGTAATTTGTTTGTCTTTTTTCCTTGTTGCCAATACCATTTTCTTAGTTTGCTCTGTCTTAAGCTGCCATGCTAAGATTTTGTGTGTTTTTTCACCTAGTTCATAATATTTCTGTTTTGTCTTCATTATATTCTTCTCCACCTTATATGTTTGTAATGTTTCATATTTTATTTTTTTATCCGCCAATTCTCTTCTTTTGGTTGTATCTTCCTTTATTGCTAATTTTTTTTCTATGTTTACTATTTCCCTTTCCAACTGCTCTGTTTCCTGATTATAGTCCTTCTTCATCTTGGTTGCATAACTTATTATTTGTCCTCTAATGAATGCTTTCATTGCGTCCCATAGTATAAACTTATCTTCCACTGATTCCGTATTTACTTCAAAGTACATTTTTAATTGTTTTTCAATAAATTCTCTAAAATCCTGTCTTTTAAGTAGCATAGGGTTTAATCTCCATCTATACATTCTTGGAGGGATGTCCTCTAGCTTTACTGTCAGTATTAAGGGTGAATGGTCCGATAGCATTCTCGCTTTATATTCTGTTTTTCTTACTCTATCCTGCATACTAGCTGATAACAAAAATAGGTCTATTCTTGAGTATGTTTTATGTCTAGTCGAGTAGTGTGAGTATTCCTTTTCTTTTGGGTTTTGTTTCCTCCATATGTCCACAAGTTTCATTTCTTGCATTGATTTAATTATAAATTTGGTTACTTTGTTCTTCCTGTTAATTTTTTTCCCCGTTTTATCCATATTTGGATCCAAATTCAGATTGAAATCCCCTCCTATTAGTATGTTCCCTTGCGTATTAGCTACCTTCAAAAAGATATCTTGCATAAACTTTTGATCTTCTTCGTTAGGTGAATATATATTAAGTAGATTCCAAAGCTCCGAATATATCTGACATTTTATCATAACATATCTCCCTGCTGGATCTATTATTTCCTCTTCTATTTTAAATGGCACATTTTTGCTAATTAATATAGCAACTCCTCTTGCTTTTGAATTATACGATGCTGCTGTTACATGTCCTACCCAATCTCTCTTTAATTTCTTGTGCTCCAATTCAGTTAAGTGTGTTTCTTGGACAAATGCTATATCTATTTTTTCCTTTTTCAGTAAATTTAGTAGTTTCTTCCTTTTAATTTGGTTATGTATTCCATTAATATTTAAAGTCATATAGTTCAGCGTAGCCATTTTATATTTTGTTTATCTTCTCTTTCCGTTTTTCCATCATTACCTTTCCTCCTTTTCCATTTCTGTTTTCTTATTTTCAACTCTTTACCAGACAACATTCCTACAACATCCAACATTTTCCTTATTCTCCTATTTCTATCTTCTTTATCCCCAATCTCCCCTTCCCCTCCTGAGTTGTCCTTTATCCCTTGTCGGACAACCACATCTCCCCTCTCCATTTGGATTTGCGAATCCACTTGCAAGCGTCAACTGATTTTGCAGTGACCGCTCTTTTCCCCCACCCAGCCCCCCCCAGAAAAGATTTCACTTTTCATATGTCACAAAGGTCACTCTTTTAATTCCCTCCTTATTCTCTCTATTCCATTACCTTCCCTTATTAATTCTTGTCTATACTATCTATGTTTTCCTCTAATTACTTTCACGTATGCCCATTGTCTCTATTCACTCTTATATCTCTTTACCCGCATACATATCAATCGTGGTCATTTTTACCCTCATTACCCGTCTTCATCCCTCAGTCTATTTTTGTCTTTACCCACATACATATCAATCGTGATCATTTTTACTCTCATTACCCGTCTTCATCCCTCAGTCTATTTTTGTAATTGTTCTGCAAATTTTCGTGCTTCTTCTGGATCCGAGAACAGTCTGTTTTGTTGTCCTGGAATAAATATTTTCAATACCGCAGGATGCTTCAGTGTAAATTTATATCCTTTCTTCCATAAAATCGCCTTTGCTGTATTGAACTCTTTTCTCTTCTTTAGGAGTTCAAAACTTATATCTGGATAAATGAAGATTTTTTGCCCTTTATACTCCAGTGGTTTGTTGCCCTCTCTTACTTTTTCCATTGTCTTCTCCAGTACCTTTTCTCTTGTAGTATATCTTAGGAATTTTACTACAATAGATCTTGGTTTTTGTTGTGGTTGTGGTTTAGAGGCCAATGCTCTATGTGCCCTTTCTATTTCCATTTCTTGCTGTAGTTCTGGACATCCTAGGGTCTTAGGGATCCACTCTTTTATAAACTCCCTCATATTCTTGCCTTCTTCATCTTCCTTAAGGCCCACTATCTTTATGTTATTTCTTCTGTTATAATTTTCCATTATATCTATTTTTTGAGCTAGTAGTTCTTGTGTCTCTTTAGTTTTTTTATTAGATTCCTCCAATTTCTTTTTTAAGTCTTCTACCTCCATTTCTGCTGCTACTGCCCGCTCTTCCATCTTGTCCATTTTTTTCCCCATTTCTGTTAAGGTCATATCCATTTTATTTATTTTCTTTTCTGTGTTGTTTATTCTTCTTCTTAAATCATTGAATTCCTGTGTTTGCCATTCTTTAAATGACTCCATGTATCCTCTAACAAGAGCAAGTATATCCTTTACCTTGCCTTTCCCTTTATCTATTTCACTGTATTCTTCCTCCTCTTCTTCCTCTGGGTTGGCCATCTGTTGTTTCTTTGTTGCCCTTTCCTTCTCTTCTTTCTTGTTTCTATTGTCTTCTGTGGTCTCTTCTTGCTGCAGGTGTTCTGCAGCTGTCATTGCCGGCTGTGGAGATCGACTCCCCAGCTGGTCCCCCCTCCCGTCGGTGTGTTTTTTTCATGCGCGACTCCTCGCGCATGCGCGGTTGCGCACTTTTACTCGGCTCTGTGAGCCATTGTTGTAGTTCTTTTTCTACCGACCTGAGGTAGTGGGCTCCTCTCTCCACAGCGGGCCTCTTCGGACAGGTAAGGCCCCTTTTTCCTCCGTTGTCTTCTCTTCCTCTCTTCTTACCGTTGATTTTGATTTTTCTTCTTTTGTCTCCATCTTCTTTCCACCTTTATACTCACTTTTCTTTAACTTGTATTTCTGTGCCTTTGTATTTTCTCTTGTTTTTCCCGACTTTTCTGGAGAGGGCTGGAGTTCACCGTCCGGCCACTACTCCATCACGTGACTCCTCGTCCTCCCATTCTCTAAAGCACTTTTTGGCACATAAAATTGTATAAAATGAAAGTTTTGTATTCTTGTAAATCAAAGCCAAACTGTTGACAGCTCCCACTCTCAGCAATAAAATGCCAATATCCAACAAACATCATAGATTAAACGATAACAGAAACAAACCAAAAATTTTTGATTCTAAATTATTCCAGGGATGGGCAGTGTTGGAACATGAAAACACAGAAGGTGAAGCGCAAGGGTTGCATTGACACCAGGAACATTTCTAGCCATGTCAAAAAAAAAGTCATGGGTTGCTGTGGTGGAACCACAGCAGTTGAGGAGCCATCATATTTGTATTGGGAAATGGAGATTGATCCTCTCTGCGTGCCTTGGACTGTTTTGAAATTTTATAATGTTCTGTTCATTTTTCTTGTATAGCTTGTGAAAAAGGAAGCATTGTTTTGATTTTTTTTTTAGTAGTTAATTGAATCTGTTCAATGACAAATTAATCACGTTTACCAGTACACAGACTTGTCCAGACACCATGTTTAACAATGTTCACAGAAATCTTCCTGTGGGTTGACTATCTGCTTGTGATTTAGGAAAGGCTTATTAATGTGCAAATAATTGCATGCAAAGTTTATCATTTTAATTAACCTGTTATTGTGCTCTGTGAATGTATCTAATATTAAATATGGGCTAAACATTAACTGGCTATGACATGCTAAATGTAATATAGTTGTCAAAAAGTTCATATCCTTTCATTTAGTTCATAAATATTTGCAGAAGGGCATGTACATGACACATAGGTTCAACTTCCTCATCATTTGTATTCAAGCAGGATCTCTGCCATCTGCATGGGTATCTATTCATCCCAGCAGGATAGGGAGTTATTCATTCAGCTGAATGTAAGGAGCCTGATTAAATGACTGCTAAAAAAGAAGCTCTGTAATCGAAGTAATGAAACATTGCTCAAATGGACAGATTTTTTTGAGTATTCATCGATATGGTAATAGGATGGTTGACAAGGTGAAATGTTATTGCTTGACTATTAATGTGAGCACATGGTGAAATTATTATTCAAGTCTGGCACATGAACATTGTGTCCAACTGCAGTATGGATCAACATATGGTACATCAGTTTAAAACTGAGAGTCATTTAATTGTGCTTTGATGAATTGATTTTGTGCTGATGGTACAATAGATGCACAAAACAGAAATGCATGAGCTGACTTTCTGAACCTTGTTTTTCTATACTTTATCTAAAATAAAGCTTTGAGCCATTTAACTGTACTTAGGACTTTTTTCTATTTTTGCATGATGCACCTCTCTTGTGATGTCAAATTATGTGATTTTTTTTTTTCTCCTTTGTTGTGCACGCCTGAAAGCCTTGAAATTCAGTACCCATTTATCAGGTGCTAAAAATCTGCCTGGATCTCCAGAAAGCTCATGATCTTTGAGTTGGCAGTGCATCTGTCTGAATCTGATCCTATGATCTGATCTACTCTGAATTGCCCCTAGTGCAGGTGAGTGATGTAATCTTAGAGTTGATGAGAATATGCAGTGAATAAAAACAAGATTGCTGGAAATAGGTGGTTAATGATTGGTATGGACTCTTTAACAATGTTAATGGAAGATTATCTGTTTCATTCAATAAGGGAGTATACCTGAAATCTTCAATGATAGTTCTTGGTCATGCATTCCCAATCAAGAATAAGTTCAAATCTGTAGAAAGAGTTTTTAAAATGTAGACCTACTGCACGGTAACAGGCCCTTCCAGCCCATGAGCCTGTGCCACCCACATACCCCAATTAACCTACAACTCCCTCACGTTTTGAAGGGTGGGAGGAAACTGGGGCACCTGGAGGAAACCCACACAGACATGGAGAGAACAAACTAGCATCTTATAGACAGTGCTGCATTTGTACTGGGGTCACTGGCATTGTAATAACCACTATGCTTAAATGCGGTGCCCTTCATATTTTAATTGTAATGTGCTGTGTAAATCAATTTATATAACTTCGGCATTAAAGTTGCTTCCTTCTAGTTGAGGGCTTATATTTTTGAAAAAAATATTCTTGGTTCAAAACCCACTTCACTTTACCTCAGTAAGCTTCAGATCAACTTGAATTTATTGAAGTTATTCAATATTTTGAAGGCTTATTTAGTCATGTACAGAGGTATTTTACAGCTTTAAGTTTTGTAAAATATAACCAAATGTCCTGTGTACCAAGTGCACCTGACACACTGGGCACAATCACATTCTCTTCAGCTCTTCGAAAAACAATTGGAAAATTGACATGCACAAATTTTTGTAGCTATTTTCTTTCCAAATTGAAGAATCACATTGTTGGACGTGTATTTCTCAATGGCATCCATTATTTGTGTTCTGGAAACGAGGACATTGATGAGAAAAATGTTTCTTGTAACCATTGGAATAGGTTTCTGCTAGGAAAAACACAAATTTCAGATGCTTGAAAGTTGAACAAACATCAAGATGCTGGAGAAACTCGGCAGGTCAGGCAGAACCATGGGCAGAAATGCACAGTCAATGTTTCTGGTCAGGACCCTTTATTGAAATTAAAATAAGAAGGTGTGATATAAACGATATGAGGGGTACAAAGCAGCGCTCGAAGGGTTGAGGTGATTCGGGTGTTAGTCAGAAGGTGGGAGAGACCATTAGGAAGAAGAGTACTTTGAGGGGAAAAGTAAGAACAGGAGTCTGTGTTAAAGAGATGGAAACAGAATCAGGCAGAGGCGAGTATTACCTAAAATTAGAAAAAGTAATGTTCATGCCATTTGACTGAAGGATGGATGGGGAGAGAACAGCAGACCAGGGGGTCTCAGAAAGACTGATCCCTGCGAGAAGTGGATAGAGATGGAGAAATGAGTGTGTGGTTGTGGTGGGATTGAGTTCAAATTGGTGGAAGTATTGGTGGATAGTGTGCCAAATGCATCATCCCCCTGCCCATTCCATCTTCTTTTCACAGGAATGGGCTTCTCTGAGAATCACAGGTCCACTTTTCCCATGCATATTTCCACACATTTGATACTTACGGCTGTAATTGCAGTCCAGTTCTTGACCTGACGTCTCTTCCCTCACCACCATCCAGGTCCGACTGCTTTACATGCACATTGTCCAAACTAACCTTCTGCATTTGGTGGACTGTGGCTTCCCCTACATTAATGGGACTAAACAAAGATAAGGTAACTTTTTTTCTGCCAGTAGTTCTAAACGAGTTTTCAGAAGCAAGCCATTTCATCTCGTCACAGTGTTCCCATACAGACATGTCTGTTCTCTGCCTCATCCATTGCCAGGGTGAGACCAAATGTAACCTTGAGGAACAAACACTTCATATTCCTTCTGGACAGCCTTAAATCCAATGGTTTGAATATCAATTTTTCTAATTTTGGGTGACCCTCATCTCTGTCTAGATCACACATGTCAAACTCAGGCCCATGGGCCAAATTTGGCCCGTGATATAATTATATTTGGCCTGCAAGATCATATCAAATATGTATTAGAGCTGGCCCGCTGGCCGCCGTGCCAGTATAGCGCATGCACAGCCAATACTACAAATCCCAGAATGCTTTGCAAATGCATTGGCGCTGGCCCGTCAGCCCGTTAATCGCCCCCACCTCCTCTCTTTACTTTCATTGGCATCTGCGACCTGTCACCCAACTCACGGAATAAACCCCTTACGGAAAATGGCCAAACGAAAGACAGAAAACAAGACCTTTCAAGACAGGTGGGAGGCAGACTATATGTTCATCATTTTAAAAGGCAAACCTGTTTGTCATTGAGGCAAGTTGTTATTTTTTTGACTTGTTGGCTTGTGGAAAAAAAATACATTTAAAAGGAGCTTAAAGGCTATAGAGAAATATTATTTATTGAATATTTAATTTCTCATTTGTTAATGCTTCTTCTGGAAAGAGTTTAACCAAAACTATGCCACCTTAATGATGCCATTGGTGCTTTGGGTCCAGGAAAGATCCTCTGAGATGTATGTGCATATAACAATGAAAAAGAGTACAAATATCTACAAGATGACAAGGTCAGCATTTATTGCCCCTCTTCAATTTCTAAGTTGTTGGTGGTAAAGGTACTCCCATGATGCTCTAAAGCACAGAGTTCCCAAACTTCGATGCAATGATAATGGATTTATTTCCAAGTCAGGGTTGTGTGCCATTTGGAGGCGGCCTACAAATAGTTTTGTTTCTTATGCCTGCAGCTCTAGCACTTGGTGGTTGGGGAAAATGCTGTTAGAGTAGCCCAGGCAAGTAACTGCAGTTCACTTTGTTGATGTAAATTGTGAAGCTGCTTTGCATCAATAATGGAGGAAATTAATTTTTAGGGTCTACCGATCCATAAACTTTTTTTTTGATTGGTGTTGAACTTCTTGCATGTTGGAGCTTTGACCATCCATGCACAATAAGAGTACTCCATCGCTCACCTGATTTCTGTCACAAATGGTGGGAAAGCTCTTGGTGTCCTGTGTGGAGTCACCTGCCTCAGCATACCCAGGAGCTAAGGGGAGATGGGATGGGGGGGGGTGGGGGGAAGGGGCTGAGAAAGTTGGAGGAAGGGGGATAGAGAGAGAAGGGAAAGATAGACTGGGAAGGGTGTTAACGGAAATTGGAGGTCAATATTAACGTTTACTAGTTGAAGACTGCTGATAGAATATAAGGTGTTTTTCCTCCAATTATGAGTGTCTTCAACTCGTCAACTCATGAGGCCATGTAATGGACATGTCAGTGTGGCAATGGGGTGTGGAATTTGGTGCTTGGGCAATTGCAGACCCTTGCTGTTGCAGCGGACAGAGCAAAGGTGCCCAATCTTCACCTTCCTGATGTCAGAGGCCTCATCAGGAACAGTAAATGACCTCTACCACCAAATGTTCTGCTTAGCATTAACTAACATGGAAATTCACTTCCACCTCCAATATCTATGTACAATCACGTACTTTTAAGTGATGTTCGCAATGATCCTAATGAAAATTTTAAGACTTTCAGGGGCTTGAAATCTGAAATGAAAACAGAAAATTCCAGAAGTATTCAGCAGGTCAGATCGCATCTGGAAAGAGAGTCAGAATGAACATTTCAGGTCAGAAACCTTTGGTTGGAGCTCAAGTTAACCTCTCTTTCTGGAGATGATACCTGACCTGCTGAGTGTTTCCAGCATCTTCTGCTTTTATTGCGCAATATTCCTCACTGTCAGTTTTGTTTGTTAGCATTTATTTCCTCCAAGTACATAGTTCCCTGTAAATGACCACGTTGGCTAGTTGCATCACTGACTGATACAGAAGTGCCAACACTCTGGACAAATAAAAACTCCAGAGGGCTGTTAACTCGGTCTGTGACTTCATGGGCACCAGGACATTTACAAGATGTGGTGTCTTAAGAAAGCAACTTCTGTCCTGACAGATTCACACCACTCAGGGCATGCCCTCTTCTCTCTGCTTCCATCAGGAAAAAGGCAC
Organism: Narcine bancroftii; assembly: GCF_036971445.1. Taxonomy (NCBI): domain Eukaryota; kingdom Metazoa; phylum Chordata; class Chondrichthyes; order Torpediniformes; family Narcinidae; genus Narcine; species Narcine bancroftii. Next base: position 82,106,772 of record NC_091479.1, on the reverse strand, counting down.
AGGAGCCTGAAGATGCGCACTCAGCGGCACAAGGACAGCTTTTTCATTCTGCCATCAGCTTCCTGAATGAACAATGAACCATTGACACTAATTCAGTCTTTTTTTCTTACTCTTACAGTAATTTTACTTATTTTGTAAGGTCGTTTATATAAATATCTACATTGTGACGCTGCCGCAAAACAACAAATTTTGTGACTTCATGACAATAAATTTTGATTCTGGTAGGAGTTGGTGAAGGTGTACGGCAAACTCAGAGTACAAAAGTTTGGACATTTTGTTACAGCTGTTGGTGAAATTATCACTTGAAGTATTGTGTATATTTTTGGTTGCTGTTACAAAAGGAAGAATCTGACTAAGATGGAGAAGGAGCAGAAAGGATTCACAAGGATGCTGAAGGGTTTGAGATGGATGGAGGGACTAGAGAGACTGGGACTGTTTCTTTTCCCAACCACACCCCCCCCCCCCCCACCCCCAAGTCGAGGCTGAGAGGTGACTTTCCAGAGGTTTATAAAATCAGAAAGTGCACAGGAAAAAAAATGTATTGTGGCAGTTTTCACCCAGGATAGGGGAGTCTAAAACAAGAGGGCTTAAGTTTAAGATGAGAGATGAAAGATTTCAATGGATCTTGAAGGGGGCAACTTTTTCACATATTGGTGGATCTGTGGAATGAGCCATCAGAACAAATGGTAGGGGTGGGGACAATTAGAATATTTAAAAGTCATGGATAGGAAAGGATTGGAGGAAGATGGGCCAGATGCAGGCAGATGGGCTGAGCTCATGAAAAAACCCCACTTTGGTTAGTATAGATGAGAGCTGGGGAGAAGGGCCAGTTTAAATGCTATGACCTTCTGAATCATTTTTCCAAATGTACAATGAGCAAATTACAGAAGCGAAAAAAAAATTGGTGGGACACATGATACAATTGAAATTGTTGATGTGGTGAGAATAGTCCTGTCAAATTCCCCTGGAGGAAATGGGTCATTCAGGGTTCCTGATTGTTATCTGTGTTTTTGCAGATTTTCTGTGCATTCCACTCAGTTTGTAGTCTGTGTTGCTCATTGGTAGTACACAATGCAGGCTGCAAAGATAGCTGAAACTAGTCTGAAAAATCAGATTTTTTTTCCCTGCTTTGTGTGTGATGTAAGTGATGTGCACAGTTCTGGTGCAATGTCAGCAACTCATCTCAGTTCTCTGCTCCCTCTCATTATTTACTACTGCCCCCTGCTTGTATTTAGCTAGCAAATGTGACAGCCAATTCTTCCAAATTATTGTACGCAGTGAAATAATGATTAAATCCATTGGTTCAATGATTACTGTTTATAAACACAGCAAGATGCAGACTGCAGCACAAGTAAAGCATGTTGGCTTAGAGGAATTATCACCAAACATTTCCATCACAGGATTGCCACTTTGTATGCAGGCAGTCCCAGCAAAGAATTAACAGTGGACTCCAGGGAAAGAGGTACCACCTTCTCCCCAGCAAGTGGGGTGCCTTTAGGGGTATCAAGCCATGCTCCACCATCTGGGCCTACAGTTTGCAGATGCATCTTGTCGAATCTAGGGAGGAGAGACATGACCCAGAAAGGGGGAGCTGAGATGGAGATCAGCTTTTAAAGAAAAATAAGGTCATTCTTAACTTCAAAGCAGACATTAATTATACATGCTGTAAACCTCAAATCAACTTAGTGGAACTAAAAACCTTAAAAAAAAGAGCAATTATGGATATAAAGCATCTGTTTCTGGCCCCGAGGACTATAAAGTGGTGAGGCTACATATGTTAAAACAGAACCATGTTATTGTTCCATTTTATGAAAACTATTTCTGTCTCAAACTGCTCAGACTTCAGTGATGGTAAATCTAAATTGACAACAAAATCCTCTTTTTGCTTGCCTCCCACATTTTTACAGTTGTATGCTGTGTAATCCCCACATGACAGCATATTTATTTCTTTACATTAAGACAGTGAATGTATTTTGTTTCAATTAAGTAGCCCAATATTGAGGTCCAAAATATATCATGTTAATAAAAACAGATTTCAGTATTTAATTTTAAAAATTGTGTTTATTTTTAAAATGTAACTTCATTATTAAGTTGTGTGCTTGTTTAACCACCCTAGGCCTGCACTATTAGTTTTTCATTAAGATCAGCATCTTGAGTTGCTCTTTGGGAGTACTCCTGTCTGCTTGTAATTACATGGCATTAACAGTCCCTGCTTTCCAGATGAGTCTGCATTGTATTTTATTCTTTTATGCATTTGGATGAATGCAATGGAAGAACTGTGAGCAATGATAAAAACAGACATCTCACATGTGCATTTGCATTGCAAATATATGGATACTCTTGTTGTGTTCTCTGAAGCTAGTATTTGCATATTCCTCAGATTCAATGTTCTCTTGTTAAAAGAGGGAGAGAGAGGGGCCCAGGGCATCTTCCATTAACACAAATCTGTCACCCGTTAAAAAGGGTCACGTGATTCAGACAGCCGTGACCTAGCTGCTCCAGTGGAACTGTGCTGAGGTGGAGGTTACTAAAGAGCGCACACGATCCTAGTACAAACAGAGTAATGTCAACAACAAAAAAAAAATAATGAATGGCACTGTCCATGCACCTCACAGACTTTAAAAACACTTTGTTAAAAAGGGTGAACCTTTTAGTTTCAGCTTGGTTAAGCTGCAGTTCAAAATGATCAAAGATCAGTTAACAGCAACATACTGTTTTAACAAGATTCAGGTTAGTTTTTTCATTAGACAATGTCATGGGGTTGTCAATATCAGTTTGATCAAGGAAAGGAAGAATTGCAACTCTTTCAGAAATGCCTGAAACTGACACTTCGACAATGAGGCTCATAATGCTATCCAATGCCTGGTTGATGAAGACATCTTATTCAAAGCATTTATCAATGCTATCTGCAGAGTACGGGATCATCTCAGAATGTCACTTTCAGGCATTTCTGAAAGTGTTGCAGTCCTTTTGAACAATTATTGATGGGTTTAATTGGAATCTATTGTGTTCAACTCGTCATAGACCATGGAGTGCATTTGTCACCAAGCTTCACCGAGTTGGAGTTCATTTCAAATGTAATGATGAAAGGTTATAGATGGTTTCTGCCTCAAATGTGGATTCCTTTCAGAACCGAACATTCTACATAGCTGCAGCATTATTAAGGAAGTGTAAAGCACTATTTAAATCTAACATTGTTTCTCATGCTTCCAGCGATGTAATTGAAAGGTTTACAGCAGGCAACTTCTACGAGATTCAAGGGCAAATATAAGGAAGGACTCATGTCATCTGACATTTTTGAAAACAAAATAAGTGCATTTATATAGAATCTAACATTGGACAATTCAATGTCCTTTACAATCAATTATGTTATCTTTGAAGTGTTGCCTGTGGATATATCTGTTAATGTATTAAGCAAAAAAACCTTACTAAAGCTGCTGCTTTTTAAAAAATAGTTTGCACTTGGGACTGGAATATTGGCTGAAGCTGAATAAGATGTTCCCAGTCTTTTTGTTAAATATGATCCCAGGTGAACATCAGACCCACATTTGTGTCATCACAAATAATATTTTCTTTCATGTCTATAAACTCTTCTGATACCTGCCTCAGCACGAGCATTATTAAATTTCATATGTGTATGCAGTCCTTTTCTGATCAGACTCTTGTTCTTCCAGAAACTTCACTTCATCCAATACCCATTGCCTACTTTGTGCTTCACACCCATACACCCAGCAGCCCTGTGCTCACTGGCCAACATTGGTTGCCAGTTGAACGATATCTCAATATTAATATTGCTATCCCTGGATCCTCTCTGCAGTCTCTCCAGTTCTTCACCCTCTAAAATTTCCCCACTCATTCATACTCATTTTTTTTTACACATTTCTGAATATAATGTCTCCTCTATTAGTAGTTGAACCAATGGTTACATGGCTCTCAACTGTGTAGTTCTATCTCTAAGTGTATCCACCCTGTCACCTCTGTTAAGAATTTTTTTCAAAACCTAGTTCTTTAACCAATGTCATGTTCTATTTTCTGATGTATAAAACATCTTTAGATACTTTTCTACATTAAAAGTGTTAAATTAGGACAGGTCATTTCTATTGCTGGGAGACAGTTTGAAAAATTGCTCTCATATATCCATGCCAGCTTTGAGCTGATTACAGATAAACAGGGGTTTGTAGCAGGAATTTTCATCTCTAACAAGCTCAATTATTTACTTGTGGACTTTATTAATTTTCTGAAGTCAATGGTGGCAATGCATCCTTAAATTCTGTGGTAAATGCAATCCTGTGACTTTCAATAACCTGATAACTGATTGGTTGCTGTAGACCAGAGGTGGCCAAACTTGCTTAACGTAAGAGCCACATATGATAGACTTCAGATGTTTGAGAGCCTCAACAATCACAAGCCACGCCCATGATAAATGGCATTGTGAGAAAACCCTCGTGTAATTCCTGTCTCGACCAACATACCATATATGCCGTTGTGTAGGACGATTCTGTATAGGTTGACCCCGGAATGCTGGTTTTGAGCGATACCCTTTGTATAAGACGATCTTCAAATCTGGCACTTACTGCTGACCAGTGGATGCTGTTGAAAGCAAATCACAATATTAAAAAGAATAAATGATCATTTAAAGGTTTAAATTTTATTTGCATATTTAGACCACTGTTGGCTTTTGTAACAGGTTGTTTAAAGCCTGTACAGAGCCGACTGACCGCAGTTGGACCAGGTTGATGGACCCTGCAGAGAAGCACTAAGACTTCACAAATACCTAACGGGGCATGCGTAAGATTGCCTTGGAGCTGGCAGGAAGATAGTGGCAGAGTTGTGACTTTGCCGTCAAGGTAAGAATTTTATATTCTTTGTTTAGGATAACCTTGATTTTAAAGTGAAAATTTTTCAGATTGTCCTATACACTGGTATATACATTATAACTGAGAGCTGTACATTATATGTCAAAGAGCCAGATGTGGCTTGCGAGCCGTGGTTTGGCCACCCCTGCTGAAGAGCACTGGATCAGATGTCAATCCACAGGACCATAAGAGCGGAAGAGAGGATCACTTGGGTCTTGCTTCCCCCCATCAATGTGATCTATTGGGATCACTGTCAGAAGAGGTCTTTCAAAATCATTAAGGACCCCTACCACAGTGCTCTTAGCATCTTTCAGCTACTCCCGTCGAGAAAGAAAAACCAAAGAATCAGAGCCAGAACAACCAGGTTGAGAAACAACTTCTTCCTATGGGCAGTGAGACTGATAAACTGCTCATACTACTCAGTCAATCCCTAGGAGAATCTACTATTATTTAACAATTTTTATTTATTTTTAGATATGTACTGCATTGGCTCTAAAGGTTGTCATAGCCGAAGGGTGGTAGTGGGGACAAGCTCCCACTGTTGCGCAAATGCTCTTTATGGTGTGCGCCTCAAACAGCCTCTGACAACCAAGTCTAACTCCTGGTCTTCACGTGTACCATAGTTTTTATGCCCAGTGGAGCTGTTCTCACTGACAGGAGAAGGGGCAAAGGCAGGCCACAGGTACCTTGAAACCAGTTACTCCAGCAGATGGGGCTCGTTAACCACAGATGTTTACTCATCTAGGAGAGGGAAAACTCCGATTTCAAACCTCCACTGCCTTGTGGCTACACCTGCTCACAGGAAAGGCTTTGGGAGTAAACCCCAAGGAAAATCCTGAACACGACTGACTGCTGTACTCAGCACCAGCTTGTCAACTCCTGCGATGCTGCTGGCACCAAACTATATCGACTTTTGTTGTTCCTTTGGATCTGTCATTAGCATGGAGAGGGAGGGTCAGATGGATCTCCATATCAACTCTGCCCTGACTTGTACTCTGGAGAGGCTACTCCATCTTTGTTTTAGGTGCAGTGCCATGGTTGACCACGAATGACAGAGGCCACACACACACACTTTGCATATAAATCACTTGCAAACATGTGTGCGATGTCTTTATAGGTGTCCACGATTTTACTCAGAGGACTGAGAGCTGCTTTGTTCAGTTGTACTTTACAATTGTATGATAATAATGAACTTGAATCACATTCCAGCCACGGAGAATGTATGTAGGTTTTTGAGCAATTCACTCGGTGATGGAATCCCACACAAGTCAGACACCTGACTGGTCAAAGGAAAATAGTGATGTTATATTAGCTTATGACCAACTAATGCACGATTATATTCTAAGGCAAAAGTTAATGATAAACTTTCATGATTATACATATAAATTAAATGAAAAAGTGGAAAAAAAACATACAATATTCTTATTGTTCACCAAAGGATGTGAGAGAAATAAAGGTTCAATCCATGTATGGGGAATTTTGTAGTGAACTTTGTAGTGAATACTGCTATCAACTCTGAAAGAAAACAAGTGAATGTGGAGGAAACAACTAAATAAAAGTTTGGGGAGATTGTGTGATGAATGGAAAGGTAGAAGAGCTTTGGAAGTGTTGATGCAAAGAAGGGAGAGTTCCAGAACCACACACTGGCATAAGGTTGATTGGACAGCCGCTTGAAAGAGAGTGTAAAAATAAAAACATATGCAAACAAAAGGAGAATTAGACTGGTGTAAAAATATATGGGAAAATCACTGGTTATGGGCAAATAAAAAAAAATTAGCATATGCATTGGGAAAAAGATTCAGAACCACCAGGTTGAGGAACAGTTTCTCCTCATGGGGATACTGCTGAATAATCCTCATGACTCTACTATTTATAAAAAATATTTATGTACATATTTAGTGTGTTTATGTATTGATTTTCTGTATGTGTGTTATATCTGTACATGTGTTTTGCACTGTAGACCAGAGAACGCTCTTTTGTCAGGTTGTACTGGTACAATCCGATGACAAATAAACTTGAACTTGATATCATTCGATGCAGCACAGTCATTACATCCAACAATATTGCTGGAGATGAAGCTTTTTTAATTGGTCTTATCAGTAATTGGTCAATATCAGTAACATTTGAGTTAGTGTAAGTAAATATCCAAAAATGGTTTGGGATAGGGAAGATTATTCCTGATAACTACTTTGATTTCTTTGAGGTAGAGATAACCTCAATCTATTGTATATTTATTTGATTTAAATATTCAAAGATACATGGGGAAAAAAATCCATGCATAAAGGATATTTGAAGTAAAACAATACAGCTATGATTTTGTCAACATTTTGAAACAATGGAAATGAGCTGGAGAGTAGGACTGAAAGGGTTACCTTCAGCTAGGTTTTACATTGTGTTTGGATTCAAAAACATAGCCCAATTCTGAAAGAGGTGGCGGTGCCACAAGACTCGCACCACCAGGATCAGAAATAGCTGCTACCCCTTCACCATCAGACTCCTCAACAACAAACTCAATCAGAGACTCACTTAAGGACTCTTTTTGTTCTCTCTGTATTACACAGTCAGTACATTCATTATCTTTTTATTGTTCTTTGTTTCTACCTAGTCCCTTATCACATCCAATTAACACCTTTTGTTGGTCTGGATGCCTCCCCCATTGTTTGAATTCTGAGATTTACTGATATATCCTGATTCTACCTTTTCTGCTTTTTTTTCTTGAAGAAGAGCTCAGGCCCAAAACTTTGGCAATATATTTTTGTCTCCTATAGATGCTGAATAGAGCAGGTGAGTCCTTCCAGCATTTTGGTGCATTCTATCCCATGCCAGTTCCACATTTCCACCCCATTTGCACCTGCTCTACAATTTCTGGCTGCCCTGTGCCTCATATTTCTGTATATTTGATCCCATGAATTTTTGTCCACCTAAATCTCTCTCTGTGCCGTTTCTCCTGTTTGTATTTCTCGCCTATGTTTTTCTGGACTTTCAATCTTTATTTCTTTAACTCTTTGCTTGTTTTTTTTTATCTTACTAGTTAGCACCAGTGGAAACAAACAGCCTCTGGATCGAATGTGTACCAGCAGCATTGCCCTATATGTCACTGGCCCTGAGGAATTTATATGAAACCCTGTCAATGAAGATGAACAGCTTGAGAACCATCTGAGCATTTGAAAAACATCTCAGTAGGAGCTTCAAATTCTGTTTTATAGACATTCAAGGAGAGATTGAAAATTTTTGTGATGCTTTAAATATAATAGCAAATCAGTCGCCCATTTTACATTTCTCCTCATTTTTGCCTTCATTCACTTCACAGGTCATTGCCCTCTCTCCTCTATTATACAAAGTCAAAATGCACTCTTGGGGGTTCACAGAGAACACCAGGACAAAATTCTTTGCATAGTATATCCAGGTCGTGGCGTAGATTACACAGTGGGAGCAAAATCCCAATGCCATTAAAAAAAAATTGCATGTTACAATGAGGGAACATCACAATCTCTCTTGAATGGTTTAAATTAAAATGTATGTCCCTAATAACAACAACTGACATTAAGATTGCATATTTAACCTAGAAATATATAACCTTCATCTGTAATTACCTTGCAGATTACAACAGGAAATAAGAGGTCAGCCAGCAATAAATGAACAAAAACTAATATAATTTTCAATAACGGAGTTAAATATAAAATTTAGATTGTACTTTTTGAGGGAAAGAAAATAACGTTGACAAGACTTTTAAAACCATGCTCGGTTGTACCTACATGTAACAAAACAATAATTGTAAAAGTTCAAAAATCCAGATGGCAGAAATTCAGATACCTGAGAATCCAGACTTATCAAAAACTCTCAAACTTTAAAAAATTTAGCAGGCTTTTGTGTGCATGCACGTGTGTGTAAGCGCCACAGATGCACAGAAGTTGTGGAAATTACCAAATAATTTTTAATTTTTTAAATTTTTGTACTTAGTTTATTAATGAAACTATTTTCATGTAAAATATAATCAACATTTACCAGTTCATCTCTTCTTTATTCTCCTTAAATTTGAATTTTAAAAGTACTGCCTGAGAATCTGGAAAATCCAAAAATCTGGACCAACTCAATCCCTGAGCAGTCCTGATTTTGGAACATTTATTTTAGTTTGTTCTATGACAGGAAAGCTGATACATAATTAATTATGGAAGCACTTTTTTTATAGTGTCTCCTGCATGTATATAAAAAAAATTAGAAATTTATAATAGGCTCTTTCATCCATCGAATCAGACATAGGGTTTTCAGTGGAGCATGTGCAAGTATGTTTTCATTAACATTCGTAGTTTCATAGAAATTTACACAGCAAGTGCACACCTCTGGCAATAGTAATGCAATTGCTGGTCAAAATTCAGTGTGTAAGCAAATTACTGTCATTGTTCACCATCATTCAAGCAACACTAATGTCTAAGAAGGATCAACATGAGAAAAAATTCTTGGTTTTCTTGGTGTAAAACTAGGAATCTATTGATTAATTTTAAAGTTGGGGTGAAATTTTCTCTTGTGTCTTTGCACTCAATGAAAAAAAAAACTGCTTTGATCAACAAATGGCCAAATTTTACTGAAAGATTGTTGATTTCCATCCTCATGTCCAAGGTGACCCATATTGCTGAGGACAGTGGGCAGCATTTTACTATTTTGGAAACTTGTAGTTCATCCTCTGTACAACACCTACATCGTACTTTTAACGTGCCAGGGCATTCTCAGTAACATTTGATTCTGAGGTCATTAATTGCGATAGTAAGACAAATAGTTTGGTTAGGGAATAAGTTTCAAGAATGGTTGTAAAATAGTAGAGAGATGATAGAGAGGTTTGGCACAAGTAACTAAAGACGGCTACTTTGGGTGAACTAGCAACACCTGGTGATCTTCAAGGTCAGATTTGGTGGGTTTTCCTTCTGAAGGAAACTATGAAAGGGTAGTATTTTCCTCCTTTAATGTTGGATTGTTGAGATGTGAAGGCTGCTTTATGGTACAGTCCTGTGTAAAGACAATCATTTTAACAAAGATACCAATCTGATAAATTGACATCCTAATTAAGATAACAGTTTTGAATTGTCACAATAATGTAATCTTTTTAGTTTCTGACAGTATGTTGAAATGGGCAATGAATCATTTCTGACATTTTTTTTTGCCATGTGTTTAATGAACAGTGGTTCACATTCACCTGGGAGATCCAGATCAGGATCTGTGGAGATGCATTACTCCATCGATTTTATAGCAATGGTACAAACAATTCTCTTTTTGTTACAAGCTATAATGTTGCTGAAGTATAAATAAGATACTAATTTATACAGACTCGCTTTGGCCACACTTATTTAAATGGTTTTCAATAGAAATTAAATCTTTTGGTTTTTGTTCCTGTCTAATTATGTTCCTAAGTGCTTTGAGTTTTTAAAAAATATATAAGCAGAAGGATCCATTATTGTTTTAGTGAATAAATTCCCCATGTAGTGAAATACTGAGCTACGGAGACCACGAGGATCCAAGCTCTGACCCTAGGTTAATTGCAAGGTAACAGGACCAGAAGGGGCAGCTGTAAAAGCTCTGTCATTGGGATCAGCATTCCTGCATCAGGAAGGGCCAAACCAAGCAGAATTACTGCTCCGCATTGTCAGCTGATGACAGAAAGAAAGATCGAACATTTAGATATGGTCCTTCATAATCTTCAGGCCAACCAAGCAAATAATTTTAAAGTGTAGTTACTGTTGTAAAAGTGGGCATCTGCTAGATTGTGTGAATATCTGGAAATAATTGCATTGGTTTCCATTGCAATGCAGCCAGGACAATTAGTGTCTGATACAGTAATGAAACACAACTAATTGAATGAGTCACTTCCAAGTGGTGAAGCATTGTGAGAAAAGGAGGAAGGAGAATGTATTGTCTGGTGTCGCAGGAGGGGAGAAAAAAGTAGAAACAAACAAAAATCAGCTTGGAATTGAATACCACAATTGAACAGGAAGACAAAGAACTGAATGAATGTTGTTTATATAATAATGATGATGACACAGCAATTGAGAAATACGTAGAAGCAGCGTGGGAAGCAACTGTGATATGAAAAGGCAGCAACAAATGATCAGGAAAACCTGAATACCACTTCAAGCAGACCTTGAAATTAAAATATTCCCTGTTTCTCTGAGTATGCTCAGAGAAGTTGATTGGGTTAACAGGATAGTGGAAGACAGCATCTTATCTCCCTTAAATTGTCAATGTTACTGTCCTTACAATCACATACTAAATGTGACTCTGGGTAAATGAAATAGTTAAATATTTTAATAATGTGTTCATAATTTTACTTGCAGTGATTTTGCTCAAAATGATTATTTTGATACCTATCTACTGTAATTTCATTATATAAACAAGTAACTTGGTTTTGGCACCACTTGGCTGAAGCCTTTTATGTCAGATCCCAGCCTGCTGAACTCCTTTGCATTACATGACCCTTTCCTAATCATTCTGCTGAAATCAGACAGATACTCTTGACAATAAATAGCTGACAATCAGGCCTGTGACATAGCAGGTCCAAGTTTCCTGCTTTTACACTTTCCAAAGCCTTTTTGGAAAGTGAAGCTGAGAACGATGGGCTGCAGATGTTTTCAACATCAGCTGAGATAGGCAGGAGTTTTAGAGGTGATTCCTACAGTCTGGAAATTCTACACCTTTGGGAATATCTCGGCTTATCGAACAAAGGAGAGTCGGGGAATGTTTACGAAAGATGCATCTCAGCAGATATAATACTTGCCTTGAACCATTCAGATTGATGTGAGGGTGTCAATGTTATGTAATATTTTCACTTTACCAAAAGAAACAAAAAGTATCTCTACTGAATGATAACCAGTAACCATGCATCTCAGCCTGTCCTATATAAGGATGCTGATACAACCAAAGTTTTATAACACTGGGCCACTTCATGTGGGCATCATTGTAATTTTAGCCAGGGTGCTGCCGTGGTACTTGAGTTGTTTGACAGATGGAGAAATCATTGATTTTGGATTTGCATCAAGGCAGCAATGAAATGGATTTTCATTGCTTTCCCCAGGCTCCAGGTGAAGCTGGCAATACCCAAAGTACTTTGAAAAGGAGGAGAAGGGATTGTATTCCCTGAATATCCACTCTGTAGGCAGAATTTCCAACTTCAAAAGTGCGTAAAATAAATAAAATTAATTAACTAACCATATACACCATCATATACAGACAATTCATTTTATCTTACATCCTGCCTTTCAAGACACATTCCTCTTGGAGATGCACTTTGATATTTTTGTCACACAAGGACATGAACATAGTGGATCAGGCAGCATCTGTGAAACCAAAGGGATGATTGCGTTTTGGGTCAAGAACGCGCATCAGGATTGGATCCCTGCATTAATCTCTGCCTCCACAGATCCTGCCCGACCCATTGTTCCTTCAGCAATTTATTTTTGCTCATGGTACCATAATAATGCAACTTATTCTCACTGTGTTTCACAAGAAGACCAATGTCTGCATACTAGAGTCTTTTATTTTCAGGCATGTCTACATTTATCACTCTGGGATGAGAGAGCAGGAAATCCAGAGAACTGCTAAAGGGTTGTTGGTTGCAAAAAGATCTATGGATAAAGAGTGCAAAATAGACATTTGTTTGGAAGGTACATTATATTCTAAGATTGGTCAGTTTGCCAGTACACTGGAGGAAAGTGGATTACAATTTTATGGCTTTGATTTGTGATCTTACAACATCATTTTTAGTTTTGCACCCACTTTAGGAATCTGTTCATCAAGGAACAATGAATTCATCAAACAGGTTCAGCAGCCAAGCAGATTGCAGTTTTAGAAGAGATCTTGGAAGGAAAAGACTGCTAATTGAGTTCTTAGTCATTTTACAGAGAACTATGTAGGGAATAATTTAGTGAAACATGAAAGTCCACTGACACAGTGATTGTAGCAAAAACACAAATGCTAGAGGAACTCAGCAGGTCTTGCAGCGTCTATAGGAGGTGAAGATATATCACGGACATTTCGGGCCTGAGCCCTTCAAGATCTCATGCCTCGAAGAAGGGCTCAGACCCGAAATGTCAGTTTTTAATATTTACCTTCAATAGATGCTGGGAGACCTGCTGAGCTCCTCCAGAGAATAATTTGAGCTGATTTGTAAGTGCGTAATGCCAGCTTTCAAATAATTTCAATAAAATATCTTAAAATATTGAAAAAAAAGCCAAACCATGCAAACCAATAATGATCTTGAACAAATAATATTTGGAACAAAGCCTATTTCTGATATTGATTGTTTAATGCAGCCATTCTCAATAGGAGCCACAGCACATTTAAGCAGGGGGACGGACTGAAATCATAAAATATTTTTCATGTAGTCGGTAGGAGAGAAGTACAGAAAAAAACCAATGACTGCTTCACAAGGAAAGGAGCCCATAAATTTTGAGCAGAGTCTAAAGGGGAAATATTTTTTTAAAAAAAAGGTTGAGAATTGTCTGTTTAAATGTTTTAACATGGTGATGTATTAATTCGACATCATATTGTGAAAACTGTGATCAACCACATCTACAACAGACATTGTAGAGTAACTTGCTGACATTTTTTCCTTCTATTATTCAGGGCCAATGACCAAACAAACATAATACTCCTAAAACTGCTGAATGAAATCAGTAAAGATCACAGACACAATTAATGCTGGAATCTTCCTTCCTTGACTATGGAAATACTACTTTAAAATTGGTGTTGAGTTACATAGTGCGGCAACATTCTGCTACCCAGTGGTCAATAAATGAAACACAACAGAAAATCAGAATTGTCCCAAGGTCTAGGTTTGTGTTGCAGTTGATGCATTTGTTAACTGGACTGGATGATAGATGCAGGATTCTTCTGATTCTTTAAGTGATTTGCTTCCAAGTGAGTGATCTATGTACTCAAAAGAAACTGCTACTCACTAAAATAGTGGAAGAAGATATGATAATGGCATTTAAATGATTTATAGTTAGGCATGTGAATATGCAGAGAATAAATGGATAGTTTAATTTGACATCATGGGCCAAAAGGCCTGTTCTGGTCTGTACTGTTCTATGTATGCAGCTTAATGTTGATGGCCTCATCGATCAGATGCTTGCTATATAATGGAAATTATCTAGCTCTCAAGATGACTACTGACAGCACAATCAATATTATAGGTGTGGCTAAAGGCAGAACGGACCAATATACTGGATCCCAAACTTTCCATCGCAGCCTGCCTTGTTTGACTAAAATAAGACAGAACATCAATTAGTAAACCTTAAATGGCTGCACAGCCATATTTGCAGGATTATGATTGATTATTGATGATTGACATTTACCATGTAGGATGCCCAGCTAGAGTACAGTTCCAGCTGCCACAAGGTTAAATGCCAACTGGGTATCCCAGGGAATTTGAATACTTTACACATTTTGCAATTCTGACAGGATTCATCATTCTTAATAATCTAGATATAAATTATAGGCTCAAATTGCAGTCTAGGAATTTTTGCAAATTCTTTATCGGGACGTTGTTATTTTAAATACAAAGCCTTTTAGGAACATCACGGGAAGAAATAGACGTCAACATTTTTTTTTACTGAATTCACTGCTGCCTCAAGTTAGTTATGATTAATGTAGTGAAAAATTAAATTGGTTGCTCAGTTTGCATGAATATCCACAGGATAATTAGAGCATCATTGAACTAAAGGTCATATTTGTTGGGCAAACAGTGCACGTGAAAGATGTGGCAGAATGTCACTTTCATTGATAGAAACATGATTTATTGCAACAAACGACATATTGCATCTGCCATATTTCTCTTAGCATTTTACCAGAACAGCAAACAATACAGTTATTAGTCTTGACCTGACAGATCGCAGGAAGCAGTGGAGAACTGAACTTCAGAGTCCTTGCATTAGGAAGACACAATTCAGTCTTTACAGATTGGGAACCTTGCTGAAAGGTGTGCTTATGTGCACATTTTTTTTTAAAATTTTTTATTTTTCACACCATAAATCACATTAGCCATGATATACACTATTTCTTTTTCACACATATACAGTGACTTTTTCTCCCCCCCCCCTTTCCTCCCAAACCACCCCCCCACCCCCCCTCTCATCCATTTTAGGGATACAATCTAGGTTGCATTAAGCCAGTCAGACAATGTTGTCATTCAACAAAATTACACCAGAAATTCTACTGAGTCCATTCTTTTCTTTCCTTCTCCTTCCATCAACTTAGGTAATCTTATGTGCACATTGAATGATAATATAACTTGGTGTTTCTGAGATACTCTTTATGGGTGAATCATAGTGTTTGATCATTGATCGTCTGATGGTTGAGTTGCCTGCTAATTAAAAATATTGTGCACCTGGGTTAAAAATAAAAAGTATAAAAACCACACAAAGAATAAAAGGCAGGGATATATACAATGAATTACCTTGACTATTGAAGGGAATGCACCAGAATTCATGTTTTGAACCCCTTATTGTTCACAACTAATATTAATGAATTGTGTTCAAAAGCTAAAGCAAATATTTGAATTGTGCTGGGCAAGAGCTGCTTTCATGTTACACAAATAGCAAACAAGTTAACACGCCAGTGCAGCAAGTGATTAGGAAGGCAAGTAGCATATTGGCTTTTATGCAGGAGACATGGGGAACTGTCGTTAGAATTGGACTAGGTATTGGTAAGGCCACATGTGCATGATTTTGGTCCTTTTATTTATGAAAGCATTCACTGTCATTAGGAGGCAGCCTAGAAAAATATTCTCTAGGCTCTTGAAATTATATCTAAATTATTTAGAGTTTAGGAGAATGAGGGATGATCTTATTGAAACATAATTGGATCTTTTCTTAGAGGGCAGGGCAGAATAGATGTCAAGATGTTCTCTTCAAAAGAAAATATATTTAAATATATATTCCCATTTGAGGCAAATGGATAAGTCCTGGAAGCTTAATCATTCAGACCTCATCCCACCATGACTTGGCATTCAGCATTCCTGACCCTCCAGTTGACCACTCAATTCTTGCTAGGTAAGAAATCTGGGTTAAGCACCTGTTTTCTCCCTTTGCTTATACACAAGCCCTGCAGCACATAAGGTTTATGTAAGTGGTTATAAACATGGTATCTTTAATTTCAAGGTGACAATTTTTAGTTAACCAAGCATCGAAAGTGAAATCCTAAAAAATGCTGAACAATATAACCATTTCTTTTCACTGACTGAACCTGTGCAGAAGTTTGCAGACAAAGTGTGCTTCTTATCCAATGGTTATCCTAGAATGGTCTAACAATTCACAATTACTTTATTTGTTCCTAGATTAGTGCAGTATTTTTAAAGCTTAGTTTTAGCAAATCTTACTGTACGTGGCTTCACTGCGCTTGTTAAAATGTATTAAAATTGTTAAAAATTATTATATAAAGTTCTACCTCTCTGACAATCCGTCCCAATAAAGCACACTGATTTGAATTTGTTGTGGTTTCAGAGCTCACGTTATGCAAGTCAGGTGAAGTATACGAGGGTGCAGTTCATATTGTGGGATGTGGGAGTTTGATCCGATGGGGGAGTGGGAACAGGTGGGAGGGGGGGAAATGGGGGAATGGGGACAGGGAGGGAGGGGGGAGAAGAGAGTGGGGACCAGGGAGGGAGGGAGACCAGGGAGGGAGGGAGACCAGGGAGGGAGGGAGACCAGGGAGGGAGGGGGAGGGGGAGCAGGAACTGGGACGAGCGGGATGAAGGAGGGGAGAGCTGGGAGCGGGGATGGGGGGGAAGAGAAGGGGGGGAGATTGGGGACTGGGGAGGGAATGGAGAGCAGGTGAAGGGAGGGAGAGCTGTGACTGGGGAGGGGAGAAACAGGGACCGGGAAGAGCGGAGACCGGGGAGTGGGGTGCCGGAGACTGGGGAGGGGGGAAGCAGACCAGGGAGGGAGCAGCAGAGACTTGGGGGGGGGGGCGACAGGGAGAAGAAACTGGTGAGGGGTGGAGTGGGGAGAGAGAGAGAGGGAGGTACGAGCTGGGCTCCAGCAACCCAGCACCGAGCCAATATGGCCAGAGCTGAGTGTGATAGTACAGATTCTATCACCAATGTGTATATGCACAGATGGAAGTGTAGGATGACTGTGATTGGCTGAGAGTGTAGCCACACCTACTGGCTGATCTTAAAGGATTGCTCCTAGCCAGATCAGGTCATTCTGGACTGGTCGACCTACTTGTGATATGCTCCAGTCTTTTAGTTAATAAAAGCCTTGGTTTGGATCAACGAGTATTTGGTTCTTTCGACGTGCATTACACTGAGTAAGGGCATTTGTATCCCCCTCCCCTCCCCTCCCTCAAGGAGCCGCTATCCCTTTGCCCTTCCTGAGCCCCACAATCACCAGACAGCGCCTTCCACCACCCCCCCCCCCCCCCCCCCCAGAATTAAAGCCTGATTGCCGCGTGTTGGTTGGGACACTTTGCATTTGAGCTGAACTTGCCCGACAGCTTGCTATAAGTAAAGAGTGCCAAGGTTTTGAAATCATTCCAAGTTTTCAAATGAGTGTGCTCGAAAGCCTGCCATGTCAGACCTAAAACAGCTGCCTGGGCCAAGGAATGGAGCAAGCATCTGTCCCAATCCAAGAGGCAATTTCAAACCAAAGTTGCTCTCCCTCAGTGAAACTGTAGCAAGAGTATCAGGCACAGAGAGGGAGGGAGTCACCTGGCACCAACAACACTGAACTGTTACACTTGTGCCCAATGCAGAAACATATGGACCCTGAGATGCCTCCAAGTCAAAAGCCAGACTGTCCGGCCTAAAACTGGACTGTGAAGGTTAAAACCTTGTGTTTTTGATTTTTATTGATTTTATAACTATCCCTTTAAGAATAAATTGTTCTTGTAGAGTTACCATAGTAACTGATGTCATATGTTGTAATATCTGGGTGAACTGGGAGCTTGCGTTCAGTCTTCGAAGAACCATGGAGGAGGTGTAAGCATGGAAATACTTTTCTTTGAATTCATCTTATTATCGTCTCTTATCATATGAATCATCTTAATTTTGGTCTAACTGTTTAAAGAAGAATATCGTTAACATTATACAGAATGGTTTATTTACTCAAGTTATGAACATCTTGATGCGAAGTTATGCAAAATGGTTATATCGACTAATTAAAGGCTACATAAAGCTGAAAATACTAAATTTGGTTTATTAGAGTGATAAAATTGTAATTCAGAATATCAAAGCTTATGTTTCTTAAAAGATGACATATTTTGAAATGAGGAAATATGAGAGATTGGAAAGTGTCTGGCCACCTTGAATGCACCCCTCTGAGGTCTGCGCTCTAGGCAGCTGCCTGGTTCGCCTAATGGTAGTGCCAGCTCTGCCAACCTCCTATTTTGCTGCCTTCTGCAAATTCAGGCAAAAATCCATCTATTCCATAATCCAAATAATTTAAATACAATGTAAAAAGAAGCGGTCCCAACACCGACAACTTGGGAACACCACTGGTAACTGGTAGCCAATCAGAAAAGGATCCCTTTATTCCGACTCTCTGTTTCCTGCCGATTAGTCAGTGCTTGACTCCTGTAATTCCATGGGCTCTCATCTTGTTTAGCAGCCTTTGTTTGGCAACTTGTTAAAGGTCTTTTGAAAGTCCAAAAGCACAACATTCACTGCATCTCCCCAGTCTATCCTACTTGTGGTTTCTTCAAAAAAATTGCAATATGCTTGTTAGGTATGATTTTTCTTTAAAAGAACTATGCTGACTTGGCCTTATCTTTTCATGTCACCTCCAGGTATTCCGTTACCTCATTCTTGAGGTCTATAATTTCCTTTCTGCTGCCTTGCTTTCTTCTTAAATAACTTAGTGATATTTGCGATCCTCCAGGCTACTGGAACCATGCCAGATTCCATTGATTCCTAGAATATCATTACCAATGCCTCCATCATCTCTACAGCTCCCTCATTCAGAACTTGAGGGAGCATTCCATCCAGACTGGGAGACTTATCTACCCTTAAACCATTTAGCTTCCCAAGTATCTTCTCTCTCATAATCTTGACTGCACTCACTTCTCTTCCCAGAGAGCCGTGAAAGTCCAGTATCCTATTAACGTCTTCCACCGCAAAGATTGTTCCAAAGTATTCATTCAGTTCTTCTGCCATCTCTTTGTCTCCCATAACAATTTCCCCAGTGTTGTTTTCTATTGATCCTATGTCTAGTTTAGCCTCTCTTTTACTCTTTCTATATAAAATGCATTGATATTATTTGTTAACCTCCTTTCATAATCATATTTTCCTTCCTAATCACCTTCTTAATTGTTTTCTCTAAGTTTTAAAAAGTTTCCCAGCCTCTATCCACAATTGTCTCATTTTGCCATTCATAAATTTTTCTTTTTAGTATATACTGTATATTTTGGCGTTCAAGTTGAGTCGTGAAACCCTAAAAGATTTCTCAAAAAGGGAGGGGAGGGTTCAACTTATACGCCGAATATACTTTTGAGACCTTAAATTCACTGAAAAAAACAGATTTGACGTCGATTCAGTGTATAAGTCGATTTTGGAAGCACCTCCCCACTACTGGTGCTGCCACCATAACTGCTCCTACCTGGGACCCTGATATCACCGTTGTCGCTGCTGCCTTGTAGGCCAAGGTTTTTTTAAAAAAACTTACTTAATTTACAGCTTTGTTACTTGTGATTGGAGTGTTTTAAAAAAAATTTGGGTTGTTCCTGGGAGGCCCAGATAGCCCAAAAATATGGGGGTTGACACGTAAGTCGGATATAGTATAAAACCATTAAAATGAGGCTAAAAAATCTGCTGGTTGACTTATACGCTGAAATATATGGAACTTGTCCTGTACTTTCCTCATTTCTCACAGAAATTCCAGCCACGGCTTATCTTCCCTTTTGGTGTGTTTTTCCTATCGACTGCAATTCCTCTCTCAGGCGATTGTAATTTGCTTGACTCCATTGAAATACCGACACATCCACCGTTAGCCTCTCCTTTTCAAATTTCAAAGTGAACTCAATCATATTGTAATCACTGCCTCCTAAGGGTTCCTTTACCTTAAGCTGTCCAATTGCCTCTGGTTCATTACACAGCATCCAATCCAGAACAGCCAATCCCCTGGTGGGCCCATCAACAAGCTGCTCCAAAAAGCTATGCCATAGGCATTCCACAAACTCTCTCTTCTGAGATCCTGTACCAACCTGACTTTCCCAATGTACTTTCATGTTAAAATCCCCCATGATTATCAAAATGCTGTCTTTTCTACAGGACTTATCTATTTCCAGTTGTATTTTGTAGTGCACATCCCAGATGCTGTTTAGAGGCCTTTTTATAACTGCCATTAGGGTCCTTTTACCTTTACCATTCTTTAACTCAATCCATAAGGATTCTACCTCTTCTGATCCTATGTTCCTTCTTACCACTGATTTAATATTGTTGCTTACCAGCAGAGCCATGCCAACCCCTCTATCTACCTGCCTATCCTTTCAATACAGTGTATCCTTGTACGTTCAGCTCCCAATGACATCCATCCTTTAATCAGGCTCAGTAGTAGCCACAACATTGTACCCTCCAACCTGCAGCTATACAGCAAGATCCACCTTGTTTCTAATGCTGCGTATATTTAAGTATAATTCCTTCTCACCAGTTGTTGAATACATCATGCCTTTATCATCGCTCCAGCTACTATTTTGTCTCATCACCTTGCGGTACACTATCCTCGCTTTACTGCTGTTTCCCCCTTCTTTAGCCTTAACAATCTATATTAAACAGCTATATTAAACCTGCCCGCCAGGATATTGGTCCCCTTTCGAATCAGGTGTAACCCATCCTTTTTGTATAGGACGAACCTTCCCCAAAAGAGATCCCAATGATCCAAGAATCTGAAGCCTTGCTGCTGCATTAGTTTCTCAACCACTCATTTATTTGCCTGATCTTGCTATTCTTGCCATCACTAGCATGTAGATTCTCCATGGGATGTCACTTTGTCATGGCAGAGAAGCTTGTGTGGTCCTGAGATCCCAAGAGTGATGCTGTATGGAGCTATGTTCCTGGTAGGGCCACCCGTGGCGGTAAGGCCAAAGGTGTGAGGTCCCTGACAAAGGAACAATTCAACCAAGACCTCAACGGTGGAACAGGTAGATGAAGTTACTCTGAACTCAACAGCTGTGAAGGCGGATGAAGGCTGCAACAAATCCATCAGCTCCAATCATTGTGGTTTCCATGCCATTGGAATTTGTGAAGCATCGTGTGCTTCTGGAGGGCAACATCAAGTACACGTTAAACAAATACACGCACAGGCCGTTTTCGCCCTGTGGATCAATGGAACGAAATCCATCATTCTTGACCTCGAGAGTTAGCCACGACTGATGAGCATGTGGCATAGGCAGTAATCCTGAGATTATCACCCTGGAGGTCCTGCTTCTCAGCTTCCTCTCTAATTCCCTGTAATCCTTCTTCGGGACCTCCTCATTTATCTTACCAATGACTTTTCACTGTTTGCCCTCTCACCTCAGTATGTTCTGGACCCGGTTGGAGACATCCATATCCCGACACCAGGGAGGCAACAGATCACCTGGGTGTTTTTATTGGGCTCACAGAATCTCCTGCCTGATTTTCTCACAATGGAATCTTCAATCACTATTGCATCCTTCTTATCCCTCTCTGCTACAGAGCCAGGCTCAGTGCCAGAGTCCTGGTCACTATGGTCATCCTCTGACAGGTCATCCTCCCCAATACTATCTAGAACAGTGGTTCTCAACCTTTTGTTCCCATTCACATGCCATCTTAAGTAACCTCTTACTAATCACAGAGCACCTATGGCATCCTATAGGTTGGCACAGTTAGTGTAGCAGTTAGCACAACGCTGTTATAGTGCCAACGCTCAGGAGTGGGATTCAAACCCCGTGCTGTTTGTTAACCGTTTGTACATTCTCGCTGTGTCTGTGTATGTTTTCCCTAGGGGCTCTGATTTCCTCACCCTTAAACATACTGGCCTCATGGGCTGAAAGGGCCTGTTACTTTGCTGTATGTCTAAATTTAAAAAACTAAAATGTAAAACATCCTGGAAAATCTCTTATGCACTCTTTTTAATTGTACCAGATGCTTCCTGTAGTGTGGTAATTAGAACTGTATAGAACGCCCCAAGTACAGCTACAACTTGAAATACTAATTTCTCTACCTTTGCCCTCCTCTCTCCCAATGTGGCTCATCTGCCTTCTTTAACCTTGGTTGCTTCCACCTATCACTGTTTCCCAAGTCTACCCCTCCCACTTCCCTCCCTGGCCCCATCTGACTATCGTCCTTCACCCCTCTTTGGTCTATCTATCACCTGCTGGCTCCCATCTCACCCCTTCCCTCCTCCTGTTTATGTTGACTATCATCGCTCTCCACTTTAAATTATGATGCAGGGTCTCAACAATTTCACAGATGTTGCTTGACCCCGCTGAATTCTTCCAGCAATTTGCCACTTGCTCCGGATTCCACGATCTTCAACATTTTCCTGTGTCTTCTTTGAGATTTTATTGTGTGGCTGATTTGTAGTTTTCCACCAGGTGGCACTGTGACTACTTTAAACTTTGTATGAAACAAGAAAATCAGCAGATGCTGTAATTGAAGTAAAAACACAGCAGGTCAATCAGCGAATTTGGCTTCTAACTTTCACCCCAACCTCAAATTCACTTGGCCTACCTCTGGCGACACTCTCCCTTTTCATGATCTCTCTGTCTCCATCTTGGGAGACAAACATCTGCAGACTATTTTTTTTACAAACCTCCCAAATGCCACAATGACCTTAACTACACTTCACACCCTGTTGCCTGTAAGGATTCTATTCCTTTCTTTCAATTCTTCTGTCTTCATCACATCTGCTCCCAAGATGAGGTCATCTACCCCAGATCATCTGAGAAGTCTTCCTTCTTCAAAAACGTGACTTCCCTTACCTGCATCTCCTCAGTAACCATATAACCATATAACCACTTACAGCACAGAACAGGCCAGTTCGGCCCTACTAGTCCATGCCATAGCAAATCCCCACCCTCCTAGTCACCCTCACTGACCAGCACTCGGTCCATACCCCTCTAGTCCCCTCCTATCCATGTAACGATCCAGTCTTTCCTTAAATGTAACCAATGATCCCGCCTCGACCCCGTCTGCTGGAAGCTCATTCCACATCCCCACCACCCTCTGCGTAAAGAAATTTCCCCTCATGTTCCCCTTATAATTTTCCCCCTTCAATCTTAAACCATGTCCTCTAGTTTGAATCTCCCCCTTTCTTAATTGAAAAAGCCTATCCACATTTACTCTGTCTGTCCCTTTTAAAATCTTAAACACCTCTATCAAGTCCTACCCACATCTCCTCCATTTCCCACAAATCTCCCCTGGCCACTGTGCCCCCCCACACAATAAGAAGAGGATTTCCCCTTGTTCTCACCTATCATCCCACCAACTTACACGTCCAACATATTACCGTCTGCAGTTTCCGTCACCCACAACGTGGTCCTACCACATGCCATCTTAAGTAACCAAGTAATCTTATCTCATCCCCTCGCCACTTTCGTAGGGACCGCTCCCTCCAGACTCCCTTGTCCACTTACCCTTTCCCACTAAAACCCCCCTTTACACTTTCTGCAGCGGCTGCAGGAAGTGCCACCCTTGCATCCACACTCCCTCCCTCAGGGTTGAAAACAATCCTTCAAAGTGAAGTAACACTTCATTAGTTAATCTGTGGGAGTCATCT